>NC_139347.1:192687435-192766785 GCF_055883805.1 Amblyomma maculatum
TATTTTCGTCACTTCGTCCGCAATTTCGCTTCGATCATCTCGCCGCTGACTGAGCTCCTTGCTGGTGACGCCATTTTTCCGTCTTGAACGTCCGACTGTGATGAGGCCTATTCGACGCTTCGGCGCCTTCTAGTCTCGCTTCCTCCGATTCTCCGCCATTTTGACCTTGCGGCGTCTACCGAACTTCACACTGATGCCAGCGGTGTAGGTCTCAGCGCTGTTCTTGCACAACGAAAGCCCGGCTGCCCAGAGTACGTTGTTGCGTATGTCAGCCGCACCTTAGCAAAGGCCGAAAAAAATTATTCTGTAACCGTAAAGGAGTGCTTGGCCATCATTTGGGCCATTGGGAAGTTCCGCTCATATCTCTATGGTCGTCCCTTCTCTGTGGTCACGGACCATCACGCACTCTGCTGGTTGTCCACCCTTAAAGACCCATCCGGCCGTCTTGCTCGTTGGGGGCTCCGCTTACAAGAGTACTAAGTTCAGGTCACATACCGGTCTGGCCGTAAGCATTCTGATGCCGACGCCCTGTCTAGGCCACCTCTTCAATGCGGCTCTGACTCGACAGATATCACCGTAGGTGACTCAGCTAGAAATTGCCGACATGTCCAATGAACAAAGGCAAGACCCTTGGATCGCTTCTCTTCTCACGCTTCTATCTACACTTTCTCTGAGCCCAGCTTCTCGAACGCTTCGTCGCCAAGCTCGTCATTTTGCCATCCGCGACGGCCTGCTTTACCGCCGAAATTACCTCTCCGACGGACGCAAGTGGCTCCTTGTCATTCCTCGGCACCTGCGTTCGGAAATATGCGACGCTTTTCACGCCGATCCTCAGTGTGCCCACGCCGGAGTGTTGAAAACTTACACTCGTCTTCGCCTTCGCTATTAATGGCGGGGTATGTACCGCTTCGTGCGTCATTACGTCCGCGCATGCCGGGAATTGCAACGTCGCAAAAACCCTCCACACCACTCCACCGTTCCGATACAGCCCTTGCCCTGCCCCAGCCGGCCATTCGACCGTGTGGGTATTGATCGTTACGGGCCACTACCAGTCACTCCAGCTGGTAACCGTTGGGTCATCGTGGCTGTTGACCACCTTACCCGCTACGCAGAGACATCCTCTATCTTCGGCGTCGGTGCCAGACGTTGCGTCTTTCGTCCTGCACCACCTTGTTCTGCGCCACGGCTAACCTAAAGAATTGCTCAGTGACCGTGGCCGTGTTTTTCTTTCCAAGACCATTGAAGCCCTTCTTAAGCAGTGCCGCATTGTCCACCGCTCTACCTTGGCTTACCATCCGCAGACAAATGGCATCACGGAACGTTTTAATCGCACCTTGAGTGACATGCTGGCCATGTACGTCGCGTCCGACCACTCAAACTAGGACCGCGGATTCTCCCGTTCGTCACGTACGCTTATACAATACTGCAATACAAAGCACGACCGGCTTCTCCCCTTTATTCCTTCTATACGGCCGTGAACCCACCTCAACTATGGATACCGTACTCTCTTATCGCCCTGACAACTCCGAATCGACCACAGTCTCCCAAGAGGCGGCATATGCAGAAGAATGTCGCCAGTTGGCTCGATCATTGACAACCCATAACCAAGGTCACCAGCAGTTCCTTCGCGCACCGACTTGTCCAGCTCCTTCATACACCACAGACTCCCTCGTGTGGCTTTGGGTTCCCTTCACCCCCTCCGGCCTGCCTACGAAACTTTCTTCCAAGTATCATGGTCCATATCGGGTTATTTGCCAGACTTCTCCGGTGAACTACGTAATAGAACCGCTTGTACCGACACCAGATATGCTTCAGCGTGGGCGTGAAACAGTGCACGTTGACCGCCTCAAGCCCTGTTATGACCCGCCTGTTGTGTCGACGCCACGAGTCGGCAGGACGCCTCCTTTTTCTCCCGGGGATAATTGTAGTGTCGCACCAACGGTCGGTGACTGTTGCAAAGAATACGAGCGTATGTAAAAAGGCGCGTGCAAAAAAAGAAGACGTCAGACAAAGAAAACGACGTAAGAGACTGTCCTGCTAGTTAAACGTTCGACGGGACATCAACGTTCGACGGGGACATCGACCTGAGAACCTGAGACTGAACGTACTCTTACACACTTTATATTTTATCTTATTGCCTCCCAGGCGATGACATCTGGACGTCACAATAATAATTGGTTCACAAGAAGGGCGATCCCGCCACGGTGATGCAGTACAGAATATTACGCGGGAAACCCACATCGGTAATATTCTGTATGTGTAAAATCTGATTTTGAAGCTCGCAATAAAGAAACAAAAGCAGGGGTGGTGCAGTGGTAGGATACCCGACTACTGTGCCGGAATACCCGGGTTCGATCCCGACCGCCGGAGGCTGCGTTTCGTTGGAGGTGAAACCAAGATGCGTCCATGTGCTGTGCGATGTCAACACACATTAAAGACCCCAAGGCAGTCGAAAGTGCTCCGGAGCTCTCCACTATACGGCATCCCTTTCTCTTTTGCTCATTTTTTTTCGAAGAGTTTGCCAGAAGGCATAAGTTGAGAAAGGGGGAATGGAATGCAGGAGAGAGAAAGTTAAAAGAAGGAGTGAAATCCAGTTGTGCTTATGTATTCGAGAAGGTTGGCAGTATAGCGATTGTCCATTGTCCATTTCTCATAATCACTATCGCGATTCCACCGCAGGCCCACCTTCATGATTATCCGTTGCCTAATGTGAGTCGTTGATGGACACGCCCACAACAAGTGACGCACATCGCAGACGTCAGGTGGAGTGTCACAGTGAGGGCACCTGTCAGTCACTGGTAGATCTTTTTCCCGCCATCGATGTCGAACAGATGGGGTCAGAGCCGCCCCTGCCCGGATCCGGCGCACTGTCACCTCCTCCTGCCGAGTAAGACTACGGGGAAGAGGGTGCGAACACGGAGGAATGAGAGCGCGTGTTCGCTGGCGCAGAACTTGCGAATCGGAAACGTGGGACAGGAACGGATCTAGGAGAAGAGGGGAAGGTGGTGGATCACCTGATCTGTTTATATGCGTCATAGCATCCGCTTGAATATTATGTGGATCGCGAGCATGGCCGCGAATCCAGTGTATGCGAATAGGACATGGGTACTTTGAACAGAGCAAATGTATGGACTGTGTTATTTTGAATGTGCGTCGAACGGCCTTAAGCTGTTTAAGGGCAGTGAGAGAGTCTGTGTAAAGATGAACTGCATTGAATGTAGGAACTGGTGGAAGGGAATGTATGGCATTGTAAATTGCTTGAAGTTACAGTGCCAGAGGGGTGCACGTATCCGTGGCATATGTCACGTGAGTGTTGAGATGGCGGATGAAAGGGACTATACACAGAAGTAACTCCTCGCTCTGCAGCAAACTACAGCTTAAGAAGGATGTGCTGGACCCTCCATGTGGAACTGGGAAGAAGGCAGTACTCGGGCTAGACCTGAGCAGAGCCTTCGACAACGTCTCGCATGAGACAATCCTCACAAATATCTCTCAATTGGACCCTGGTGAACGGATATTTAATTATGTCCGATCATTCCTATCAGAGCGGACAGCAGAGCTCACTCTAGGTAGCCTTAAATCAGATCCCATTCCTCTGGGAAGCCGGGGCACACCACAAGGCTCGGTGCTCTCGCCTTTCCTATTCAATCTTGCACTCATTACACTTCCCCCCAAGCTCGCTGCCCTGCCGGGGCTGCAGCACACCTTCTACGCGGACGACATCACCCTGTGGGTAACCACGGGGAATGACGGCCAAATAGAGGATACGCTGCAGCAGGCAGTCGACATAATCGAAACCTACGCGTCGGGAACGGGCCTTGAATGCTCGCACGCAAAATCAGAACTGCTGGTTTTCAGGGCCAAGCCGCGAGGAAGAAATGCAAACCAGGCCCCCCCGATCGCCCTGAACGTATGTTTGAGAGGCCAACCAGTCAGGGAGGTTCAAACCATGCGCATACTGGGCATGTACATACAAAACAATCGCAAAAACACCGAAACAATCAACAGACTCACTGCCACGATGAATCAGACTGTACGACTTATCAGACGAATCGCCAACAAAAGAAAAGGAATGAAAGAAAAAGATCTCTGTCGATTAGTCCAGGCTTTCGTACTGAGCAAAATTGTCTACTCTCTCCCGCACCTGTAACTGCAATTCGCGGAAAAAATGAAGGTCGAGAGCCTAATCCGACAGGCCTACAAGGCTGCCCTTGGGCTCCCGCACAGCACGTCTACGGAAAGGTTAGTGGCCCTTGGGGTTCACAACACACTTTAGGAGCTGTGCGAGGCACACCTTGTCTCTCAGCTCGGACGACTCACTCGCACGAACGCAGGAAGGTCCATCCTGTACAGACTACACATGTGCGAACAACTTCCAGAGAAGGACGCGAAAACACACTTACCTACACACATTAGGACAGCTCTATTCATTAAACCCTTTCCCAAGAATATGCACCCCATCGCACCACGAAGGCCGACGCATGGCGAGGGCTCGCGCCCTACATGCCAAGTACGGCCGACACGTCAATGCAGCATACGTGGACGCGGCGGAATATCGGCACACCCAGATATAAGCGTTCGCACTGGCCGCTGTGAATGGGAACGGTTCCCCGTTGGCGGCCGCATCAATCGCATCCACCTCCTCCGAGACGGCGGAGGAAGCGGTCATTGCCTTAGCTATTGCAAACACGTCCGCCGATATTATATTCAGTGATTCTAAAACAGCCATTCGCAATTTCGCGAGGGGTCGCATCACGTCTACCTCCCTCCGCATCCTCCAAAGCACCCCTACTCCGGTTAGGGAAATTGAACAAATCTGGGTCCCGGCCCACTCGTCTAATCCGGGGAACGAGGCGGCTCACGCGCAAGCCCGAGGTTTCGTCGACCGGGCAGTGAGCGCGCCCTCCGACCCGAATTTCACGAAGGACGGGTTAATTTCTTTTCATGACATTACCCATCACTTCAGGTTGGAAAGGCGCACATATCCCCCCCCCACAAATCTTTAACAAAGGCACAGGAAGGAAGTTACCTGGCGCCGACTACAAACACGCTCTCTCCTAAATCCGGCGGTGCTTGCCCTGATGTACCCAGGCCAGTACAATCCAACCTGCAGTAAATGCGGCGAAAGAGCGACATACGATCACATTCTCTGGAACTGCGAAAATGATCCACCTGCGGTGGAATTAATACAGCTCCCTTTTCCCGAGCAGTGGGAAGCCGTACTGGTCAGCTCGGACCCGCAGATTCAACTACGGGCCATCGAGCGGGCTAATAAGGTCGCCGCCAGCCATGGACTAGCGGCCATCTAGTACGTCTCTCCATAGACCTGCCTAAGCGACGAAATAAATGTTTTCCAATCCAATCCAAATCGCTCTGCAGTCTGTGATGCATCGGTATATAATATGCACCCTTCAGGCAGATGTGCGGATGATACCGACGGAGAAGCAGTGGGGCGATTGTCCGTGAGCTGGCAGTACGACCATGGAGGTAGTGCCTTTAAATGATGTAGTTGTAAAGACTGTTTGCGAGCTCTGTTTGCCATCCGCTGATCAACGCGTTCAGTGAGCGTATTTAGCTGGGCATACTCCTGAAGTACTGGTATTGGTGTTAGGCGGGGAAGATATGTTATTGCACGCATAGCCTCACGATTGATGGCCTCAAGGGAGTCCCACTGTCTGCGGGTGAGACTTTGAAACTGTGCCTGGTATATTATACGTGTCTGGAGGACAGAGCGAACAAGCTGGCGGGCCGTGTGAGCACGCGCGCCGCCAGAGCGCATAGCTATGCGACGAATGAGACCTAAAGTAGCGTGAGCGGTCTTACGGATGGCTGTCAGCCACGGGGTGCCAGTCCCAGAGGAATGAAGAAGACCAAGAATGCGAACGGTTTGTACCTGAGGAATTGGAGTATTATCTATCATAAAATTTATAGTGGGAGCTTTCCGTAAGCCAGCTTTATTTCCAATGCGAATGAAACAGGATTTTGTATGCAAAAGAGTTAGGCCCGAAGGAGGGAGGCGAAATGTCAATACATCCAGCGCATTATTATTATTATTATTATTACGGACGAGTAAGGAAGGAGGAAGAAGTGGGCAGTGGCACGGGCAGGAGCGCTCACGCTAGGCCCGCTAACAGTTCATTAAACGTCATCTGTCTGTCATCGAACATCTTCTCTGTGTTCTCTGTTCTCCTGTGTTCATCGACTTGCCGTCACGTAACATTTGGTCGGAGGTACATCATCATCGCCCCTCATTCTGGTCCGGAGCTTCGGCGCCCTGCGACTTCTTGTGCCGTCGGCTGAAGGTTAGAAGGCATCGCATGGCTGTTCCCCAACCTGCCGTACCCAGCAAGACCTTGCCGTTCCCCGCCCCGTCCTCCCGCCCCGATCACAAGACACGACGAAGTAGAGACTGACCTGAGACTCCACACATGACCACAAGACACAAGGAGAAGACCCCGACCATATGTGACCCCACTGACCAGATGTGCCGACCAAAGACCCCACGACCTAAGACGCTGCTACACTTGAAGACATCCTCTCCTGCCTATGCCATGCATGCGGTGCTTGACTTGGCCTCCGCTATCGAGTCTTGGAAATGTGTGACCCGAGAGTGTCCTGGACCAAGGTTCATCGGGAATCATCCTGCCGGAAAGCCGTTCTATTCTTCCTTCTTCCTCTTCTTCAAGCATCCAGACACGCCCATCATCATGCCTTGAAATCATCAACATCAGTAAATTTCCTCATCCACGATCGGGACGATCGCTCGGTGGTCCCGGGTAATGTTACGGACGAGTAAGGAAGGAGGAAGAAGTGGGCGGTGGCGCAGGCAGGAGCGCACACGCTAGGCCCGCTAACAATTCATTAAATGTCATCTCACTGTCATCGAACAACTTCTATGTTCTCCTGTGTTCATCGACTTGCCGCCAGGTAACAATATTACTACCGCGAAAGCGTTACTTCGCTAGGTTCACAGATTTCTGTCCGCAGATTGTGTTCGCAGACCATGTCCGCAGGCTGTGTCCGCAAACCGCGTCCGCAAAATCATGTCCGCAGCAGTTGCGGGTAATCCGCCTTTTGTGGGAGGATGTGGCGCCATCATGCGGGAAGCGGTGGGAAACATACCGCAGTGTAGCAGACGACACGAAAGCACACCATGCGAAATGGCCACGCCCACGAAGGTAGAAAGCGAAAGCTCCCCCCTTTTTTTTTTGCCTTCGGGGCGGAAAGTAGCAACTGTGATTGCAGCTTCATTTTCACGCAGTATGGGGGAATGTTCCAGCGTTTTCACAATCCACTCATAACGCATTCATATACTGTCTTCGTATTGTAAGAGTGAGCAGCGCGGGCCATGGCGCGGGCTGTGTTCGACGTGACAGAATAGATTCTCTCAGCGGGCAGGTTCTCGACCGACTTAAATTTATTGTAAAAAAAATCGAAAGGAGCGCGCGGAGGCAGAGAGAGAAAGAGGGGGGGGGGGGGGATTTCAAAGGGCAAAGCAGCCAGTGGTTTGTTGATGCTGCAGAGCTAGGTGGAATCGTCTCCTGTGACTTCCGAGCGGCACATATGCGCGGGGCGTCTAGAGTTACCGAGCAGAACGCGGTCACCGCGGCGCTGGCATGGTGCAATGGGCGTCGCTTCCTCATCGCGTCATCTACAAACGTGCAGCTATTGGATTCCATCTAAGTAGATCGGCAGAGAAACAGTTATCCACACCCCCTGAACAGGGCATTGTCCCGGCCGGAATGCACACCTGCAGGAAACGCGCGGCATTTTTCTGGCAATGGATGATTCAGCGCTGTAGGCGGTTTCTGCCCCCAGAACGGATGTGGTCGCAGTGGTGAAAAGGTTCCCGGTACACAGAGAATGGTGATTCTGTTGCGAAAGGATCCACAATCTTTCTGCCTCCGCAGCCATTTCTGCGCAATCAAAGACTGCATGGTGCCACATGCGGACCTCCCACACTTCGGATGCGCGGAACCAACGCTGTTCTACGTCCAGAGCACTCCACTCTGCAAGTGAACGAGCATGAACCCTCCAGGAGACTCATTTATTGTGCCGGGCGGTTTCCTTGCCGTTGCAAATGGTTGGACGAAGACGACGATTAACAAGCTCCCTAACGAAGTGCATCTGATTGCGTACATCAAAAGAACAAAATCCGAATGCTTTGGCGAGAACGAAGACGAGCTTGTATGATAAAAAACAATACTAATAACACTGTGCGTCGGGCAGGATTGTCAACTGCAACCCAGCCTGTAACGCAGCAATGATAGCTGCAATGAGGATTTGTTCGGTGCGTGTTTGCTTTATGTGCGACTGGTCCTGGGGGCGATGTATTTTGTCGTTTGTTTTCTTTATGTGCGAAAGTGCCAGATAGCGCAGATATCACAGGCGGCTGTGTGCAATAGACCGTAATATTTGGAATGTTTTATCGTGATTGCTGCCTGACTAACAAGAAGAAAAGCATACGGTGTTTGTTGTGATGCACCTCCGTTCGCGAGCTTCATGACCAGCTCAACCACATCGGCTCGCGAACGGCGGCGCATCATAACAAACGCCATATTTTTTTTCTTGTTAGTCAGGCGCTAGTCGCGATAAAGCATGCTAAATATTACGGTCAGCGCACGTAGCCGCCTTGCACTACCCGGCCCCTTCGCACATAAAGAAAACAAAGGACAAAATACATCGCGATCAAGCCCCGTCGCTCATAAGCCAGACACGCGCCTGAGAAATCCTCATTGCGGCTATCACTGTTGTGTAATAGACTTAATTCAAACTCCAGTAGGTACTTTTCATCGTGCATATTTCCTTTGGATGCATACATGCCTGTAACAAAATGTTTTTCGCACAGTCGAGAGTACGCAGTCGGTTGTTGAGGTCGCCCATTGACATCTTGACGCTTGGTAGCCCTAATTCAAGCTTCACGTCGTTGGTGGTCGCGGCTCCCCGAAGGGTACCTGAAAAACCGCGTCTTAGACTCCGGCACGCCTCGAGAATGGCAACTGTACGCGGCAGATGTGGTTTGCATCGCTTTGCCAAGCCTGCGATGGTCACCGTGCCACCAGCCCCCGCGCTCTGGCGGCGACGATTGGTTGTACAACTTTTAATTCCATCGGAAACGGGGAGTCGTGCGCCCGCGGATTAGAGGCTGGAAGGTAGCCCTTGGCTTGTTGCGGCCTCTTCCGCCAGACGGACGGTGCGGTACATACAAGGCGACGACTACTCGTACGAACGTCCCACGCTGGTAGACGGCAGTTTGGTTTGGTTTGTGTTTGTAAGGTTTAACGTCTCAAAGCAACTCAGGCTATGAGAGACGCCGTAGTGGAGGACTCCGGAAATTTCGATCACCTGGGGTTCCTTAACGTGCACTGACATCGACAGCACACGGGCGTCTTGCTTCTCGCCTCCACCGAAAAGCGGCCGCCGAGGACCAACGTGTAAACGATGCCGAGGCCGGGATTCGATCCCGCGTCCTTGGGAACATTAGTCGAGCGCCGTAACCACTGCGCCACCCCGGTGGGGCAGTGTTGCTGTTGTTATTGTGGCTGCTGGAAGAAGGAAATCAAAATGCACGGGCCTGCTACTGACTAGCTGAGACACCTCCGCTGCCTCGTTGTTGTGGTTGTAGTGGAGGGCTACGGAGTAATTTCGACCACCTGGGGATCTTTAACGTGCGCTGACATCGCACAGCACACGGACGCCTCTTCGCAGCCGCCGGTGGTGGTGGTAAGAACATTTATTTACAAAAGGATGTTTGGATCGGCCCGTAAGGGGCCGGTCCTTACAAACACTAGGTGGAGGTCCCTAGTTGGGGACCCCAGTGGCGGTTGCCGCCGCTCGGGCGCGTCCGACTAAGGCTTGTTGGGCCTGTAAGTCGTGGCAGCCGAGCAGGACCGCCTCCCGGTTCTCCCGGGTTGGGTTGGGATGGGGGGAATAGACGGGTTGGAGGGGCAGGCCCACACCATGTGATAGATGTCAGAAGACACCGCTCCACAGTGTGGGCAGCTGCCACTAAAGGAGGGGGTCAAAATGTTTTAGGGCTGCCGGGCACAGCAATGTATTGGTGAAAAGGCGGAGAAGGAGCCGCTCATCCGCCTTTTTGAGACCTTTACATGGGCTGGGGTAAAGGCGATGACAATTTTGATAGTACGTCGTGATAACTTTGAAGGTGTAGGCCGGATTAAAATCGGGTTCCTGATCGGGTAGGGAGGAGAAAACAGCCCGGTGAGAGAGCGCGCGGGCGGCTGCGTCTGCTGCCTCGTTTCCTGCCAAACCCTGATGAGCAGGGGCCCATATAAGGTAGCGGTGTGCGGGGTCCGTATCCCGTATGCAATTTAAGTAAATTTTATAGGCTAGTAAGGGAGTCCAGCCTTGTCTGACGTTCCGACAGGCTCCTCGCGAGTCGGTAATTATGTATTTTGAGTCGGAATGAGAGGCCGCGAGAGCAATCGCCACCTCTTCTGCGTGTGTTGTACTGTGGGCTCTGAAGGTGAGACCGTTAACCGTTTTGCTGTTGTGAACTACAGCGGCCGTGTACCATCCCCCGTGGTGAGGGCCGGAGGCGTCCACGTAGTATACTCCTGTTTTGTTGCCATAATGTCGGGCTAGGGCTTCCGCTCGTGCCAGGCGCCGACCATTATGATCTTCGCGTGACATATTCGCTGGCAGAGGTCGCACGCAGAGGGCGCGTCTCCACAATTCTGGGATGCGAAACCTGTCTTCCATGAGTGTGGTGTGTTGGATACAGAGTCGAGCAAGAAGGCGGCGACCCGACTCCGTTTGCGACAAACGCGTGTACTGATTTGTAAGGTGGGCCTCCCGGAGCTCCCGGAAAGTATTCACCACCCCAAGGGCCATAAGACGCCTGTTTGAAGTAGTGATGGGGAGGTCCAGGGCACGCTTGACAATTTTACGAAGGATAACCTCAAGGGCATCCTCCTCTTGTTTCCGTAGGTGGAGATACGGTGTCGAATATAAAATCCGACTGGTCACGAAGGCGTTTGCAAGCCGCAAGGCATCCTTACTTCGCAACCCCCCGCGTTTGTTTGAAACCCGGCGGACCATGCGGCCCACCTGGTCCCCCACCTTACGGAGTTTGGCCAATGTAGTGTCTGATCGTCTGTGTTTGTGTATGTAGAGTCCGAGTACCCGTATCTCGTCAGCTTCTTGTATGGGACCACTGTCTAAAGATAGAGTGATTTGAGTTGTGCACTTTCGCGAGTGGCGGAGGTGCACAAATTCTGATTTTTGTGGGGAACACTGAAGACCACAGCGGCGGGCGTAGCGGTCTACTATCGTCGCAGCTGTTTGCAGGCTGGTTTCAATGTCCCCGATACTGCCATGCGTGGCCCACAGGGTGATGTCATCGGCATACAGGGCGTGCTGCACACCAGCGACACCATCGAGCTGGGCAGGCAGGTGCATCATAGCCAAATTGAAGAGCAGCGGGGAAAGTACTGCGCCTTGGGGGGTTCCCCGCGTGCCGAGTAGGTAAGGACCATGCTCATTATCTTGGATGCGAATGTAGGATTGACGATCCGTGAGAAATTGCTTGATGTATTGGAATGTGTTGAGACCACAGTCGGTCTGGCTTAGGTGGGTGAGTATAATCTCGTGTGTTACATTATCAAATGCCCCTTTGAGATCTAAGGCGAGTACTACCCGGTCATTATGGGGGCATTCGAGTGGGTCAAGGACTTCCCGATTGAGTTTCAGGAGGACATCTTGAGCGGATCTGTGTGGGCGGAATCCGAACATGGTGCCTGCGAATACATGTTTTTGTTCAAGATATTCAGATAGCCGGTCCCGCACCATCGTCTCCATTAGTTTGCCCACACAGGAGGTGAGAGAGATGGGACGGAGGTTATCTGTGTCAATTGGTTTCCCTGATTTAGGAATAAAGGTTACCAGAGCCGTTTTCCAGTCGCTTGGCAGGGGGTGTCCCCGCGCCAAATCGCATTGATGTAGTCGAGGAGGGACTGGTATGCCGAGTCGGGCAGGTTCGTCAAAAGCTTGACGGTGACCTTATCCCTTCCCGGGGCAGTGCCTCGTTTCATTTTGGCAAGAGCCGCCCGCAGATCATGGAGCTGGAAAATTTGATCCAGCTCTGTGTTCTCTCTTCCTGCATAAGAGTATGATGATCCACGGGGGTCTTGGGCTGTACACAGATACTGGTCCCGGAGTTTCTGTGCCAGTTGTGTCGTGTTGCCAGAGAAAGCATGCATGGCTCTCTGCAAATGTTTCTGTGTTTCAGTTCGTGTTTGGGTTGGGTCGATGAGGGCTCGAAAGAGGCGCCATGTGTTGCGGCTAGACATTTGTCGCGCGGCCGTGTTGCATCTATCCACCCAGTTGGAGTCGGCGAGATGGGCCGCGTACTCAGCCGCTTTCTGGGTGAGCTCGGCAATTCGAGCTTTAAGCTTTCTGTTGTGTTTCTGGCGTCGCCAACGGCGGACGAGGCTGCGACGGGCTTCCCAGAGGTGTAGGAGGTGGTTATCCACGTCCGTAACCGCCTCTGAGAGCTGGATCTGTGTTTCATGCGAGCGAAGGTGTCTCAGCAGCTGTTGAGACCATGCTGAGTAGCCTTGCTCGGAAATGGGTGTGTTATCAAGTGAGTCAAAATTTTGCCTGAATTTCGTCCAATCTGGGATACGGGCTTGTGTTGTGGGACGTTTGAGCGGGCGTGTGTGTATTGTAATGTTAAGGATGCAGTGGTCACTACCGAGGGTTTCCTTGGTGTTGAGCCAGTCTGCGTGTCTTATGTTGCGAGTGAAGGTTAAGTCCGGACACGTATCCCGTGTCACGGAGTTTCCTAACCGTGTTGGGCAGACCGGGTCAGTGTGGAGGGTGAGGCCCAACGTGGACGCAAGTTCCGCCAACTTACGTCCGCGCGACTCCTCCTTGCGATACCCCCCCTGCTGACTGGGAGCGTTAAAGTCGCCCACGATCAGGAGGGGATCGCGACCCGCTACTCTTAGCGCGCGGCTGAAGAGGTCCGCGAATGTCACTCGCTTCAGTTTGGGAGGGCAGTACACGTTGAGTACATGCAATGGCGGGTCCCTGCGGCGGAGTGGTAGGACTGTCACCATTACATAGGAATAATCTAGTTGGAGATCGAGATCCACTAAGTTGGCTGTGCATGCTTTGTGTACGAGAAGACAAGACGCGGGATCCTGTTGGAACGTCGTGTAATTTGAAAGTGTGGCGCCCAGGCCTGGCTCCTGGAGGGCAACCACGGCTGGTACAGACTCGAATGTTTCAAGGTAGAGGCGGAAATTGGCCCGCTTAGTGCGGCCCTTAAAACCTCTACAGTTCCATTGTGTTATTAATGTTGAGATGGCCGAATTGGAGGTAGAAGAGCGTCTTTGACTAAGGTGTCTCGCCATGATTGAACATTTTTGGAGGGGAGGAGGAGGGAGTGGCTGCCCCAGAGCCAGCTACCTGCGGCACCAAGGGGGTTGCGGCAGGAGCGGGGCAGCTTTCCTCATTGTCCGAATCAGTGATCCGATGGTTGAATTTTGCAGGACGGGATACGTCCCTAATGGGCCCCGACCGACGGAGGAGGCGGGGGTTGTCCGAGATGTGTTTTGAGACGACCGCGGGTATGGCAGTTATGACCTTGGTGAAGATCTGGTCCATAGCGGCCTCGATCATAGATTGCATTTTTGAGGATAAGCGTTCCTCCATCGCGGAGATCGCTGTCACGAGGGCTGGCGACAGCTCCGCATCGCTCTCCATCGCGTCCGAGTTCTGTGGGCTCGGAGCGGCGGACGCCAATTTTGATTCTAAATTTTGAATTTTGTTCAGTAAAATTTCATTCTGTGCCCGGAGCACGTCAATCTGCTTTTTGTATTCCGCATCGAGCGCGGAGACGGTGAGTGGGGAAGAGGGGGGCCGGGGAGAAGAGGAGGCGATTCCCGCCCAGTTGCTCACCTGTTTGCATTGTTGGGGCGCGGATGCCCGGGCGCCGGCAGCGCCACCCGTCTTGAGAGCCGGGAAGTGGTGGTTGTCCGTGCCACTGGGCGGTGGCGGTGGAGGCGCCTTCTTCTTCCCAGGCGGCGTTTTGATGTCGGTAGCAGTAGGAGCAGGCGGCGTTCCGCCATTGCCACCTGAAGCTTGCTGCCTTGGCTGCCGCCGTTTTGCGGGGGCTCACGGCGTTTGGCCTTGGGGCCTGGTACCTTCAGCTGGCGGAATTTTCCTGTGCAGTCACGTGAGTTGGTAGGGTGGGCTTGCCCGCACACTGCACAGGATGGAGTACATTCATGAGGTGCCTTGACCCCGTCGACGGTCGGCACCGTTTGGCCACACAGGCCGCACTTTTCGTTGTCCGGGCAGGGGCATGTGTCCGCCCGGTGGCCCAAGGTACCGCATCGCACGCAGGCCGGGACAGTTCGCTTGTACGCACGTACAAGGGTCACCTCTGAATTATAGTGAATGAATCGCGGCACCACTTTGCCCACAAAAGTGAGCGCCGCGACGTTTGATTTTCCAAGCTTGCGGATACCGGCAAGCTCTCCAGCACGCCACTGGATCTTGTTTTGGAGTGACTCACTGGTCTCGTAGTTGGCAACGGTGATGACGCCGCGACACACATCACCAGTCAGTTTCAATTGGCCGTACATGGGGAGGTGACCTTTGGGTGACTCAATTTCAAATTCACGCAGAAGCTTGTCAGCGACGTGCGGTTGTCGGGTGCCTGCGACGATAAGATTTTGCTCCCACGTGGGGAGGAGGCTGAGCGATGCTGCGGCCTGGGTGCCCAGGTAGGCCGCGAACGCTGCTCCCAGCTCGCCATGTTGGAAGACATCCTTGAGAGCGACGGTCACCCGGGGCTTCAGGATGATGACAATGTCTTCGGGGTGAAGCCGCGGAAACGGCTTTGGTTTCCAAACGGGTCCAGAGTTACGTGGGGGCCCGCCGTGAAGTGCTGCAGCGCGCGCAGCAGCGTTTTGCTGTGTTGAGGGGTCATTCAACTTGGTGTCCGCCTTCTTGGCGTTCCGCTTGCGGGAGCGGCGTTCAACCAATTTGAATAGCCTCGGGTTCTCGATGGGCGCAGAATCCGGGCTATCAGGCGCAGAAGTTGCCGAAATCTCGGACCAGGTCATGGTGGCCGGGTCGTAGCCACTTTGTAGCTGTTGAGCCATCTTGCCGCTGTTGGGCGACTCACCCACGGCCGGGCTGCGGCGCAGCCGTTAGGCCTAGCGTCGCCGCCACGACACGCAAGTGATGATCGGCCCTAAAAATGCCTTAATAGTCCCACCTGTGTGCGGGTGGTGTCCACAGGTAGCTGCCAATTTCACACAGACAGTCGCAGCTGGCTTGATGGGGTTGAGGTCGAAATTTCGTTGCTCCAGCCAAAACTTTGGTGGAGCCGATACGCTGCACGTCCTCTCGCTTCGCGCGCTCACAGCGCCCCCCAGCCGCCGAGGTCGGGTTCGAACCCGGGTACTCCGGCACAGTAGTCGTGCGTCTTACCACTGCACCACCCCGACGGGGCATAGGAAGAAGGAAAAAATAAAAAAGGAAAAAGGAACAACAAGGGAAAGGAAATTCACGGGCCTGCTCTAGCTCTGAAGCTGAGCCACCTGATTGATTTATACGAAGGGAAAGGCGCGGTAACTGTCTCACTTCTTTTCTGTGGACACACCAACCGTGCCGTAAGGGAAGGAAGGTGGGAGTGAAAGTGGAAAGAGAGAAAGAGGAGCCGTAGTGGAGGACTCCGGAAATATAGACCACCTGGGGTTCTTTAACGTGCACTGACATCCCACAGCACACGGACGCCACTCAGTTTCGCCTCCATCGAAACGCAGCCGCCGAGGCCGAGATTCGATCCCGCGTGTTTGGGCACAGTAATCGAGCGCCGTAACCACTGCGCCACCCCGACTAGCCTCTAAGTTGATTACTAAATGGACGCTAAGTTGGAAGCGAAAAAGGTTTGGTTTGGTTTCTGGGGTTTAACTTTCCAAAGCGACTCAGGAAGCAGCCGCCGAGGCCGAGATTTGATCCCGCTTCCTCGGGCACAGTAATCGAGCGCCGTAACCACTGCGCCACCCCGACTAGCCTCTAAGTTGATTACTAAATGGACGCTAAATTGGAAGCGAAAAAGGTTTGGTTTGGTTTCTGGGGTTTAACTTTCCAAAGCGACTCAGGAAGCTACGGAGACGCAAAGCGAAAAAACTATTATGCCATCCTGAACGCTGATTGATTGACTGATCGATCAATTTATTTATTAAATTATTGATTGATTGATTGATTGATTGATTGATTGATTGATTGATTGATTGATTGATTGATTGATTGATTGATTGATTGATTGATTGATTGATTGATTGATTGATTGATTGATTGATTGATTGAAAAACATACTTTGCACCAGAAAAGACAAACGCTCCCGCCCCCGACACGCAGACCTGGGAGACAGGCGCCGCCGCGCTAAGCGGCTGGCAGGCCTTGGCGTATAGCAGCCTCTTCCGCCAAGTGGACGATGTTCGGATGGAGCGCAGGGTCTCCATGTTCTCTCTAGTAGGCATAAATTGTTACATCCCGGGAGAGTGCGGGCATTCCAATATTATGCGCTCGAGGGTCCCTCGCGCCCCACAATAACTATACCTATCACGCTCACTCGTCTCGGGTACATATGGTACGCTGAACAATGATTGACTACGTCCCAGTTTCCATCTGAAATCAGGTGCGTTTTTTTTCCGACCCGTTTTTCGCAATTCGTGGTTATGGTGACGGCGATTCATTTTTGCCGAGCATGCTGAATACACCCCGCGTAAAAAGGTATTCGCTGCAAGTTGTAGTAGCAATGAAGAGCAAATAAGAAACGGCTGTGTGTGTGTGTGTGGGGGGGGGGGGGGGTGAAACTATACTTATACAGGTTATAAGCGACAGAACTAAGCATGAAAGTCTGGGAAGTCTGGCCACAAGCGTCATCTCGCAATACCTGCAAGAACAAAATGTAGCTAACTGCCCTTGTACAAGATGCTACGAAAAAGGGAAGATAATAGTTGTGGTTAATCTGATTAATAATTATAGCTCTAACAGCAGCAAGCAGTAGAATTTTCTGCATTTTCCTTGATGCCGGTGGCCAGAGAGTTGTCCGCATCTATTCCTATAAGACGTATTTTTATAACATAAAATACTATGCTGGCACTACTGCATGAATTCGACATACGCACACAAAAAACTTGTTTTGGGTCAGATACTGTGGGATTGTGTGTGACTTATATTTGTGTCTAAACATCATGAAACCCGCACGTGAAGCACACCGTCATAATACAAAATGTACGGCCGATATTTAGATAATGTCGACAAGCGTATGGCCAGACAAACGTTGGGCCAGACCTCCAACTGGATCATGAATAAAGAACCTGGAGTAAATTTTATGCCCAGGTGTTAATATGTGAAGATGCCCCCGTTCACTAGTGCACTCACGTTTCCCCTCCGTTGGAGTAGAGTTCATGCGTTCGACGTTCTGAACGCCGACTGTTGCTGAACGAGTTGCTGAACGCCGACTGTTCCTACTGTGACTTCGAAGGTCTACGACCAGCAGAAAGTCCCTCGGACAGTAACCGAACTAAAATTGCCTCGTAAAATTGAAAAAAAAAATTGACTGAGACAGGTGAGTGGCCAAAATAAGGTGAGTGGGCTTTTAGGAAGTGATACCACTGTGCGCACAAGTTGAGTCCTCGAACAAATGTGTACAGAAAGGACGCGCATTAACAATAGTCATTCGTCAGCCCTGCTTCTTTGTCGTCATCGTAACAATGACTCAATAGTCGTGCAGGGGTCGCTCTGTGTGGCCTTGTGCTGTGACACGAAGACGACGCTTTGAAGAGCAGCAGACTCAGTCGTGTAAGTAGCCTACTTTCCTTGAGACGAAATGCCTTAAAAATGTTTAATGAGGTACAGCCTGTCTGAGCCCCAATAATCTTGCTACGCACTTATAATTTAATCCAAAATACCGCTTTCAGCGAGGGTCTTTTTTTTTCTTTTTTTATCATGGCGCAGTGGCAGGCGTCTCAGCACCGACATTGCACACGCTATGTTTTATTGTTCGCCACTCTCGACAGCAAAACTCACAACGTGAAACTCGCAACGAAGTCGGACAACTTTTCCGCTACTTACAACACTGACACCGACGTAAGGCAGAGAATAGAATTTAGACATATTTTGAGGGGTACAAAGCAAACCGTGGGATACACAGTTCCGGATCGTAACGATGTGGAGCAAGCAAGGCGCCTGTGCGATGTCAGTACACGCGAAAGAACAGCATGGAGACGAACGAATGTCCTCAGCCCTCCACTACGGCGTAGCCTGAGTAGCTTTGGGACGTTTAACCCAATAAACCAAACCAAAAATTTCATTCTGTGGACATATCCTTTATGTGTCCCGATTGTGCAGTTCAAGAAAATGAATGCGCTATCGATGGGACACTGGAATATTTCAGAAATCGAATAGGCCGCCACCAACGAGCAAGAAGCATTGCGTTTAACAGCGTAATTTAGCCTTGGCAGGTCTTCAGTACTATTATATCGTCACATAACGAATGTAATGTAGCCTAATAATAAAGGCAAAGCGTCCGAGGCGAGTGAAACTAACTGACGACTGATGAGAGTCGCCTTGCCTGGTCTTTAGTATTTTTAATTCTCCAACAAAAATTGGTAGCACCCCGCCGGGGTGGTGCAGTGGTAAGACGCCCGACTACTGTGCCGGAGTACCCGGGTTCGAACCCGACCTCGGTGACTGCGTTTCGATGGAGGCGAAACGGAGTGGCGTCCGTGTGCTGTGCGATGTCAGTGCACGTTAAAGAACCCCAGGTGGTCGAAATTTCCGGAGTCCTCCACTACGGCGTCTCTCATAGCCTTAGTCGCTTTGGGACGTTAAACCCCACAAACCAACCAACCAAAAATTGGTAGCAACCAAGTAGCTTGCTTTATAATTATTCCCTTGAGCAATATGGCGCCAATGCAGCAGTTGCTGACCGTTTCGGAAAATAACTTACAGGAATATTGCCTCTAAAGCACCATTTACATAAATTAGGTTTTTTAGTTTACTTGCCTGAGATGATAACTGGCCCAAAACATTGCTACGTAAGCGACTCGAGAAGCGTCTCAGAGAAGAAAATTCGCTTTTCTACGCAGCTCTGTCCCACGTGGAGGATGGTGTGTGCACAGTGCGAGAGATACCGCCTCAGCAGGTGGTCGCGTGACATGTTTAGTTTAGTTCCAGAAGGTAAAGCTACGTAAATCATATCTTGGTGCGAACACTGCAGCCAATAGTTTGTTTTTCAAAGTGACCTAAAACTCCTAAATTGACGCTTCGTAACTCAACAAAGGTATTAAAAAAGACAATTAGTTTTCACCGAATAATTTACTCTGTATAACGAAAAAAAAAGGCAGACGTTTAAGCTCCGCCGTTAGGCATATTGCGCGACGACTTTAATGGCTCCCGTCTTCGGGCCCCCCTTGTAGATTCTCATTCGCGAACAAGCACTTTGCTACTCGCTTGCTCACTAGTCCCTTCCCAAGAAGCACGAAGCACGGGCATATTGGTACTGTTTTCACAACGACCGACATTACGTAGAACAAGTGCACTAACAACATACTGCAATATAAGGCCGATTGATTTTGCTGCCTGGAACAATTCATCATCATCATCATCATCATCATCATCATCAGCCTGATTATACCCACTGCAGGGCGAAGGCCTCTCCCATATTTCTCTACTTAACCCGGTTCTGTGCTAGCTGCATCCACTTGACCCCTGCGAACTTCTTAATCTCATCCGCCCACCTAACTTTCTGCCGCCCCCTGCTACGCTTTCCTTCCCTTGGAATTTGTTGTCTCAGCGACCATCGGTTATCCTCCCTTCGAACTACATGTCCTGCCCATGTCCATTTCTTCTTCTTAATTACCACTAGAATGTCGGTAACTTGAGTTATTTCTCTGACCCACTCTGCACGCTTTCTATCTCTTAATGTTACCCCTACCATTTTTCGTTCCATAGCCCTCTGGAACAATTATTGCTTCTCTATTATCTCACACATCAAATTAGCATATGTCATCGTAAGATACCCCAATTACCTAAAAGACCAACCGATATAACCCAGGTAACACGAACCGTCGGCCTAATATTGGAGTATCTTGGCAAAATAGTAATAGTGGTTTTATGTCGGGTCGGGCAATGTTAACACAGTACCAATTCTGGGCCAATGATGTATGCCGTCTGGGAGCCTCAAAATCTCCGTCTTCACCAAGCCATACAAACGTTCTTGAGCGACCACGGAGCAGCGTTTCTAACCTGAGATCGAATAGTACTGGAGTATATATATATATATATATATATATATATATATATATATATAGAGAGAGAGAGAGAGAGAGAGAGAGTCTGAGACAGGGGGCGCGAGGAATCAAAACCTCCAGTACTATTCGATCCCAAGTTAGAAACGCTGCTCCAAGGTCGCGCAAGAACGTTTGTATGGCTTGGTGAAGACGGAGGTTTTATATAGCGGATATATATATATATATATATATATATATATATATATATATATATATATATAAGTTGTCAAACAAGTATTGGGCTCTGATATGTTCAGCGTATCGTACTGTATTTTTTATCTAGTCTATGAAAGCACAAATCTGCCATGCTAACGCTTAAATGCAGCTGATAACTAAAGTACTGCAGCTAATTAAACCTTGCAGATGCAGCTACTCAATGAATAAACAATAACTTTGTAACAGGAGTCCTTAAACAGGGCGCTACGCCGTCAACAGTCAATGGAACGGTCTGCGATCAGTCGTTGCACTTCTGTAAGCGCACGCCCGAGCGTCGGAGAGAGAGCTTCGTTGTCGTTTTAACGCGGTAGCGTTAAGAAGCTCGTGTCGCAGAAAAGCCGGTGTCGTCGGCGGCGTTGGCCGTGAGCGATAAATCCCGGCATGCACTTCATAAATAAACATCCACTTTATAAACAAAAAGCAACTTCCGAGACGGGCTGGGTGGGAATCGAACCAGGGTCTCCGGAGTGTGAGACGGAGACGCTACCACTCAGCCACGAGTTCGATGCTTGAAAGCGGTACAAAAGCGCTTCTAGTGAATGCGGTGTGCCTTAAAAACGTGCCGTAGAACGTTAAGGCTCCCAAAGCATCGTTGGGCGGCGCTGCGGCTCCTGATGGGCAGCGCCATCTGTGGCAGAAAAACACACACTGGGACGCCGCCGGCTCGGTTCGCTGCCTTCGCGACGTGCACCGCGCGCTTTCTCTCAAACAAGCACGCGCCCTGACGCGCCCCCGCAGACGCATCGCGACATGCCGCCTGCATTACGTCTTGATGATTGGACAACCTGCCGCGTATTTCCATGGAGGAAACGTAATTATGGGCGAGAAAATTTTTATTCACGTCTGCACTGTAGAGCAGACGACAGACGGCGATGAGTAAATATTGATTGTGAATGCGTTTCCCACGTTAGCGAAAACGTAGGAAGTTTATCTCGAGGTAAGTCAGCTATGTAACTATATTGTCGTATATTGTCACGTAGCCGTTTAATGGGGGGTTGATCTAGCAGGCACAGGAGAGCAGGTCCAGAGCACCGAGTGACAGCAGCCGACTTCAGCTTCTTCTCATCGAACGCCACGGGGCCACTTCTTCGAGTCCGCGCACGAGACTCTCGATGAGCAGCCGCCTCGCGGCTGCTGTTGCACACGCTACATTAAAATATGTTTAAGAACTGGGGAAGTATTATCAGTACTCTGAAATAAAGCTGCTCGCTTGTTGATCATCGTTTTGGCCTGTAGCATAAGATCTATATACGGTTTTGTTTTTATTATTACGACGTTACTAAAGCAAATCTTGCAGTAGAAGAATAAGCTATAGTCCGAATGAGATGTTTCTTCAAAGGCACGAACGCTAGCAGTCTCAAAAGCGCATGCGTGCTCCACGCGCTGCACGCGACCGTAACCGGCTCGCTGGCTCGGAAGGAAGGTGAAATCCAAGCTTGTACTACAATCGTGCTTTATTTAGGTTCTTACTAAATGGTTGTGCTTCATTTATATTTGGTTTGCATTTACGAAACCTGTGATGCGAATAGGGTGCTTCGTGAGAGTAGTGTCAATCGAGCCATAACTAGGATCGCTTTTGTATTGCACTTCCAACATATTTTTGTTATGAATAATAATAATGTTGGTTCATTTATTGGCCAATTTGCGGAAATCTGTGAAAGCGGCTCAGCCAAGCATGTTCCCCCCCCCCCCCCCCACACACACAAAAAGGGCTCCTTCCTAGATATTTTCTTGGTCGTAGGGCACATTCACACATCATTGTCGATCGCGGACGTCGCACGCTGGATATCTGTTGATTTGGTTGTTTTCAGAGCACTCGCAAAGCAGGGAGAGACCACAGAAAATCGGCAAAGCAAGACACGCGCGGAGCGAAGAGCAGGATAATTCTCCACCCCCTTCACTTCGTATACATGGTGTTAAACCATTGTACTCTTTTGATGCCTCTCTAAGACGTCTTTGTCAACTGTCGAACATTTTTGAGTTTATGGAGAAGAGGAAAATTAGCCCTTTTCGTTTCCACAAAGAACGCGAGACTTCTCAGAATGCTGTCATGCGGTTGGAAAACAGGTTTTGTGGAAACGCTTCCAATGAAATCTGCAAAGCTCCACACGTGAGCCTCGTCTTTTGGCGCTTCGCCTACAATTGTGGCTACCCAGGACACAATGCTACTTAGTACCTCCGTTTCGCATCAGCGGAAGAGTTTTTGTATCGCCAAATAACCGCCAGACGCAACTCGGTCGCCGCACGTGCACAGGAAGCTAGCGGAGCGTCTGCTCCGGCGACGTCCCATCGTTTCACATTTCGCCACCATGCCAGGAATGTGGCGCTGCCATCGCGCGGCGAAACTTGAGCTTGGGTTCCCTATATCGGTAATTATGAGCATGTTACTTATAGAAGTCACAGTTACACGAGTAGCGAAGTACGTTTCCGCTACATTTCTTCTGCGCTCGGCGCACATGCAGAGCCATCTTGCGGCAAACACAGAAGAACCCCTCCTGGCAATGTGCGGCGCTGCCCCGACACGTGCCGCGCCACTCGCCCCTGACGTTTCGCCGTGCACCCTCACGGGTTGTAGAATCAAGCGTCTTCCCTTTCTTTAGATCACTATCTTCGCTCACTCTCTTCCCTTCGGGCCGCGCGGGTACCGGTGCGAGGATGGCCCAATACCCTTGCGTTTAAGTTTTCTCGACGAGGTGCAATAACGCTATCGCGTATATATATATATATATATATATATATATATATATATACGCGATAGCGTTATATATATATATGGTATCGCCCTGCCATATTAACCACGTAATATGGTCTCGTGACGTATAATACAACTAGTCGAACTCAGTGCCCATCCCTGTCACTTGCCAACGAGCACCTGCAAGTAGCATGTCTGTGATTTTTCGTTCACAGCGCAGACAAAGCAGGCACAAGTTTTTCCGGAGAGCGCACTCTTAACGCAGACAGCGATAAACCGCAGACTAGGCCGCAAGGCTATAAGCAACCCTCAGTACGTTTCACGGGACTATGAGCCGACTAAGCGGCCGCCAAGGCCGGGATTCGATCCCGCGCCCTTGGGAACAGAAGTCGAGCGCCGTAACCACTGCGCCACCCCGGTGGCGTAACTAATATTCACAGCTTGCTTAGAGAAAGTATTCCGACTTGGAATGGGAGCAGTTAGGGTTATAAGTTGATGAAAAATACCTCAGTATAATATAAGATTCTGATGGAATTGCCTTACCAAGTAACTCAGGGCCTTACCAAGTAACTCAGGGGATGAATTACAATGAATGATTGATAACCTAGGCAAGAAAAGAAGAAAGGTAAGCAGAAAAATTAATACGTAGGCGACTAAGGTAATGTTCAACAGCCTAGTGAACGAGCTGCAGTTTGCAATAGGTAGCGAAACGCTGGAAGTGGTAGGCGAATATGTCTACTTATGACATGTAGTAACCGCAGATCAATACCATGAAAGGGAAATAATAGGACAATAAGATATGGCATTTGGAAAGTTTTCGTAGATTATGACTAGCAGGAGGAGAAGAAAACATTTATTGACAATGAAATTGTAAGAGGTCGGTGATATGCGCGGCGCCATTAGGACCATCCGCTCTTTTTGGGGGTCACTTGATCAACGCCCAGCTGCGGCCGTCTCACACTTACCCTCGGGCAGGAATCCGGAAGGAGCGCACGACGGAAACGCAGGCAGAGGGGAAACGCAGTCTCTTCTTGCGATGGTCGCGCTCCAAGACGCGGTGACAGGCAGTTTGTTCTTGCTGCCGCTTCGCGCGGAGGGCTCTTTACTTTAAAAGAGCGTTATGAACTGTTTACACAACCGACCCCGCAGTACGCCGACTGCACCCATCGCCCGGAGGCAGCGCAGCTTTTGAATGAGCGCCTCTTTTGGAAGGGCAGCGTATCGTTCAAAGAACGCTGCCAGGCTGAATGGTGTAAGGCCTTCGTCCTTGACGGGGCGCCCATAAAAGTGACAATTAGAACAGGTGCGCCGAGTAAGTCTCAGGGACTATTCTAACCCTGGATGCCAACAATGCTGGGAGACGGTGGCGCTGAACGGCTGCCTTGGCGCGTGTGTAACCGTGACGGATAAGGAGCTGAATGTGAGGACGTGTTCGGCTCTTCTGATGTGGTCCGCAGTGGCGCAGACTCGGATGCCGATAATTGCCCTGTAAAAGAAGCCGCCAAGTGCGCAAGCTTTGGGCGACTGTAGCTCACGGGGAACTACGTTTTGATATGCTTTACTGTGTTTTCGTTTTCTTTCAAAGGGGGGAGAGTTTGTGTAACATTGCGAAAGCACGGGACGTGCCATGTGACCTCGTGAGCCAATTATTTCCAGGTTCATGCTCTAAATTCTGTTTGTTACGAAACGAATTTGTTGTCCCTCTTTCATTGCTTGTTTTAGGGAGAGGGAGATGAACCTCGCCGAAATGGAAAGACATGCCAATGTGTTTGTGAACCAATCATGTGTGAGATTGTAGTGACTGGGTGATAAAAAAATGTGGGCCGGGCTCCGAAAACGGTAAAACCGGGCCTGCGGCCTGGAGAATTCGTTAGGGGTGAATCAGGTGGTGAAGGGTGGCTCTTCCTGACCCTATGGGGCTGGGACGATAGGTCAACGCCGCTTGCGGCGGGGGCTAGCCAGCCACCAAATTTTTATCTGTTGTAGGCCTTCATTGCACCCGCCAGCGCTTAGGTGGCGGACGACGTCTGTTGTGGCATGCATCTTTCTCTACCTCTTCTTTTTCTTTCCTTGACTACTTTCTCTCTTCTGTCTGTGCACGAGGCAGCGGAGGTGGCTCAGCTACAGAGCCAGTAGCAGGCACATGCATTTTCGTTTCCTTCTTCCTACAGCCACAAAAACAACAATTCGTTCTGAGCTAGGCCCCGCCGGAGTGGTGCAGTGGTAAGACGCCCGACTATTGTGCCGGAGTACCCGAGTTCGAACCCGACCTCGGCGGCTGCGCTTCGATGGAGGCGAAACGAAGAGGCGTCCGTGTGCTGTGCGATGTCAGGGCACGTTAAAGATCCACAGGTAGTCGAAATTGCCCTCCACTACGGCTCCTCTTTCCCTCTTTCCATTTTCACTCCAACCTTACTCCCTTCCCTTACGGCGCGGTTACAGTGTCCATAGAAAACAAGTGAGACAGTTACCGCGCCTTTCCCTTCCTATAAATCAATCAGTTATGAGCTAGATCGTGATCCCTCGATTCTTCGGCCATGCGGAAGAGTTTAGCCAGTTCCATGTTATCCTGCTTTGTTGCTTCCCCTGTTGTAAATATGTACATTAATGTATAAACAGAAGTGCAAGATGCCGGGCTATTTGGTACTGCGTAATGAAATAAAACAGCACAAGAGACGGGACGAAACATGCGTTTATGTTTCCTTTCCTTCGTGTTTCGTCCCATCCCTTGCGCTGTTTTATTTCATAATGTATAAAGTTTCCAGTTTATTTTTCCTGTCAAGTTGTTGCTGCCTGTAATCGTCGACTCTACCGTGTGGCACCGACGCCAAGGTGTTGGTGCCGAACAACGCTAATCACAGCAAGGCAAGAACCTATCATTCACTGAAATGATTTGGGATGGGAGATGCGTATGGTTGTGGAGCTGAGTGACAGACCCTATTTCAGAACGCCATTAGCCACCGCCGTTGAAAAACGTCGCCCAAGGGTGGACCACCCCCTTAGCCTATGGACCGTTTTCGCGGCGAGGAGAAAATAGCCTCAAACCGGAACGTGCTGCGCGGCTCCTCCTGTCTGGTATGTGGGGACGCGGGGATAGCAGCGTGGGCGGCAGGGCATTCTACGGAGAAAGGGCACACATTGCAGTCTTTTGCACACAGAGTGTCTTGAATAGCCGCAAAGAATCTAAGCCGATTAGCTGATATGAGCGATGTGCTTTCTTTCCCTCTTCTTTCTTCTTTTGCCCCTTTCTTCCCTTCAGAAATTTCCCTGATCTTTTCATTCCCGCCGGCCGCAGTTTAGCTGCTAAGAGCTGCCGCGGTTAGCGCAATCTTTCTTTTTTTACTCAGTTGCTTGCATTAACAAAAAAAAAGATAGCAACCAAAAGGAGATGATTAACAGAAGATAAAAGATTAACAGCGGTGGTATGCGCGTGTGTCGCTCTATACTGTTCCACTTGCAACTCACTCAATTGGGCTAAGACGAGCAGCTTCTGAATTTCAAGCCCCAACCGAAAATGTTTCGCTTTGGCAGCCTTTCGTGCGAGTTCCAAACACTGTGTTTGTAGAGTAGGGACCGGGAAAACTGAATACCCGTGCAACAACGGCAATCTTTGGGCAACAAGCGGATGATATTCCTTGCGGCAAATATTTACGAGATGCTGCCAGGTAAAGAACTATTTCGATTCAGTCGCCTGAGGTTAATGCAAGTATGAAAGAACCTGTCCCACTTGAAGACAACGATATACTAATAAATCGGTTGTCAACTTATTCAGTGAAACAGCACTACAATATTTTTTTTTTGAAAACACGCATCTCGTAAGATTTTGCTGCGGATAATAAAGGGGAATATGATCATAGGTATAGCAGCGATTTTTTGCAGTAAGCAAACCTTGCGACGAAAAATGGACTATATAATTGTTGACAAAAGCAACTTTTGATGAGGTCATTATGGGACATAATTTAAGGTCCCTATTTCATAGGTATCAATTGTCCATTTTATCTTGTATTTGGATGTCAGCATGACGGCAGCGTCAGGCAAACGCAACTAACGCCCAGTCAGAGAAATTGCAGGATAGCAGCTTCCGCCATTGACAAGTCATCGCCACTCCCCGCACATACCGGGAAACAGGTGGTTGAGTCATGTAGGCAATGCTGGAATCCGATTGCCTGGTAGTGGACGCTTGAACACCCTGCCTGATTGTCGCCCAGCAAAAGTAGCCAGGGTAGATTAGATGGATCAGAAATGGATAATGGATACTTAAGAATAGAACCCCAGTGGAGGTGTGGGAACTTCCGCAGTAGCCGCTCAAACAGTAAAAAGTATATGAATGATCGGCTGTCCCAACAAATGTAGCGCGATTAGCATTGCTCCTAAACGTGACATGAAACGGCTACATTCGCTTGCTTTTTTTCCTCAAATTGTTACGGTAAGCCGTCTCTAAAAATCATTTAAGAATAAAAAGTAGGTCGAAAGCTGCCCTCGCGGCCAATGGAGCGCCGCCGCCTCTCTGTGCCACATCAAAGGTACGCACTCATTGTAATCAGGCTTGTAGCCTTCAGCCAACCTGATCAGGAGCATAAGTTTTTGTAATTTCTGACCGAATAGCTTCGCTGCTACTGAAAATTTCTTTTTCTTTCAGCTAGGTACTTTCAGAAAGCAAAACATTACAAGAAAGCTCCAAAATGCCGATTTGCGCTACTTGTCGCCTGTTCCGCGGACCCCACATACCAGCATGGCGGTTATTCACAACTCGGCCGCTAGATGGTGCCACATACACAAAATGGCAGCGACAGCGCCCATGATAAAACGGTCTATAGGATATATCAAAATTGCAGTCGTCACACGGACCCCGCGTGCCGATATATCGTCTGGGCTCCTAGCCACCAGGGTCTTGCAGGGAACGAGGCAGCTGACGCAGCCGCCCACGCGCTTTCTCTCCGGGCAGTTTCCTCTGGACTCGAATCGGCTGAGGACATCAATTCCAACCCGACCTACACATTCAAAGATATTGTAATTTTTTATCAAAACTCGCATCGCAAATACCCTAACCCCTGCTAAGGGTTAGGGAAAGCGAGTGGAAGGCTGCTCCTGCGCCCCTTCACTAACACAATGTTGTGTCCGGCAGTACTTCAACATCTTGACTCCCAATTCACTGGCCAGTGCCAGTACTGTGGGGAGGTGGCTGAAACCTACCACATGGTATGGGCCTGCCAACGAAACCGATCCCTTCCCCCATCCCTAACCCTTTCCGGGAGGACTGGGAGGCGACCCTGCTCGGTTGCTGCGACCTACAGGGACCGCCAATGGGGTCCCTGACTAGGGTCTCCACCCAGTATTGTAAGGCCGAGGTCATTAAGGCTCCGCGTCAAACAAACCTCCAAATACACAATAAATGTTTCAACCACTACGACCTGCACGAGTTCTCTGGACCAGGGCACGCTGGGCCTCCAGGTCCGAGCTGGACAGGGCCTCCTCCCTAGTTGGCTGTTTTATTGCTTTTATTTTTGCATTTTGCTGGCAGGCCCACACCATGTGGTATAGGTCAGCATACTGCCCGCAGAATTTTCACCTACCCGTGAATGTTGGGTCCACATGTTTTAATAATTGCCGAATCTGAATTTTTCGTATGTGCCAATAATATTCTGCGGGCGAGTAGCGGCGGTATTGCTCAAGATGAAAGTACACAACAGTTGCATCTTACCTGTACTCAGCTATGGGACTGAAACATGGAGGCTAACGAAAAGGGTTCTACTTAAGTTGAGAACAACGCATAGGGCTATAGAACAAGAAATGGTAGTTGTAAATTTAAGGGCTAGGAAGCGTGCAGAGTGGGTCAGAGAAATAGCTCGAGTTAATGACATGTAACTCTAAGAGATAGGAAGCGTGCAGAATGGCTCAGAGAAATAACTCAAGTTAATTACATTGAAATGGAAATGAAGACGAAATGGGCATGGGAAGGACATATGTAGTGCGAAGAGAGGATAACCGATGGTCGCTTAGGGTAACCAATGTATTTCCAGGAGAAGGAAGGTGTAGCAGGGGCGGCTAAAAACTAGGTAGGTGGTTGAGGTTAAAAAGTTCGCAGGGGTCAATTGGATACGGCTTGTAGAGTACCGGGTTGATTAGAGGAATATGGGAGAGGCATTCGCCCTGCTTTGGGTATAGTCCGGCTGATAACAATGAGTATGATCATGAAGTATGCGTGATTGCTTTAATGCACATCAAGGTGTACTAACTTTGATAATTGCTTTACACTTTATATTTTAAAAAGAGGACGGGCGATATTCTGCTTGGCCCCGCCGAGATTATATCATTTTTGTCGTCGATGTTGTCGTCGTACAAAGGGGCGGTGGCACTTTAGAGTCTGAGCGCGTGATCGTCGAGGTAGTCTTCAGAGGGTGCATCGACGTAAAAGCGGTGTCGTCGTCTCTCGTCATCGTCGGCGGAGGATCTTCGGTTTTTCGCCGTTGAGCAACCTCACCTCCAAAGGTTGCTGCCTTTAGTATCCCCTACGGGGGCTAGGTGGCCTTCCTTGCACGTAACCGTAACCGTGGCCCGCCGACGCAAATCGGGCGTTGTACGGCGATGGAAAGCGTGACAGACGTCTTAGCGACGCATGCTCTCCCCTCTAGAGAAAGTTGTCAATTTCTTCTAATCGCTCGCCAGGACGGGGTTGTGTGGCGTCGATGGCGAAACAACGCAGGCCGATACGCCTGTAGGAAAGTGAGGGAAGTTGAGTTTAGCCTCACCACAATAGAAGCAGAGTGGATGGTTGTTACATGTCCTCCAGGCGTGGCTTGGGGGTCGTTCGTAGACTTGGCGGGCGAAGGCCAAGCGGCGGCTTCGGGTGAAGCTTGTTCACGTAGAGGGGGGTCTGGTGGGTCGCGTCGGGATGCAGGACGGCGTGCGACAGCGATGTAGTTTATAGCTTGGGGCTGCTGCATTGTATCCGTCCAGGTAAAATTCCCAAGCGCCTGCTGCACTTCTTCGCGGACGACGTCCGCAAGGATCGCTATTTGAGATTGTTGGAATGATAGGAGCAGCCGGCGCAGCTCTTTCTGAACGACCTCGCGGATAAGGTCTCGCACACTCTCCGCCGCTTATAGGTGATCAGTCGTAGCTTGCAGACAGCGTTTGAAAAGGCCGGTTGTAGAGCCGCGTCCATGCTTCTAACGACTTCGAAATTCGCTGCTTCATGGTAGAACTCGGCGACAGTCTTTGGCGGCTGGCGAAGCAGACCTCGCACCGCGCATCAACAGGTTCATTTTGTTTCCTCTGTCATGCCGGGATCTGCGCGGCCGAAGGGACACTCCTTCTCCGCGTATGGTAGAACTGGCTGATTTGGGAGCTGAATCTTTGGAGGAGGGCCTTGGCTCTTTCCGGGCGGCACTTGCAAAGGTCGTCAAAACCTCCGCTTTGAATATTTCCCGACCTTTGAAAGATATCTCATGATTTTACAACCATACTCGGGCAGGTCCTTGAAGAACAAAGCAGACTTACCTGAGTTTTACAGCATCGTTCATGCCATTGAATTCTGTCACATGGTCTGAAAGGTCCATCCAGTTTTCCACATATTCCGCGGGAAGTCCTTGGAAAATGGGGGGCTCCCGGGGCTGCAAGAAGACAACCACTACTGTATACTGGGCCATTCTCAATGTTGGAGCCTTCTTCCGGGGTCGAACGAAGTCCGGCAGCTGAACGTGTTCTGGTTGGTACCCTTCAGTCGGCGGCTGACTTGGTGTTCTGCAGGCTGGTCCCTAAGGGCGACGGGAACGATGCTGAGGCCTTATCTTGAAGGTGTAGTCCGCATTTCAAAGAGAAGCACCTCCATGAGATGTCACGTAGTGGTGACAGGCCCAATAGCCACAAATGAAGACATTGGCGTTGAACTTGAATGATACTCTTCATTGGGCTAACTTGTGCCCGCAAAAGAAATAAGGAATCGGCAGCGGTGATAAGAACAATCGTGCTCGGCGGTCCTCAACCAAAGAATGCTCGTTGCACCCGTCAACGCTAAATTTAAAGGTCCACAGAAACGGCCCCCAAGAAACCACTGATAAACGTGTTCAGTGTGTAGAACACATCCTTTTGAGCATTAAAGCAAAGTATAACTCCTTGGAACAAAGCCAGCGATTTATTATTAATTTTTAAAAACAGCATTTTTTGAAATTCGCGGGCAGAGGGAATGTCGCTTGGCGGTGTCGCATGGAACTATTTCCTAATCCCGTGACGTCACGGGTCGGTTGACTGGCAAGGCTTTCTAGAAGCTGCCATTCGCTGCGGTCGCTGCAACCATGACGTCACGAACACACTTCCGGTAGCTGCGAAAGTTGTCTGCTCGTGCGCTGCTCGAACTCTGTGCGGGCTGTTACAGCTCGCCGCCCTTATCGGTTAGGTGGCCATTGCCCATTAAGTGCAACAGCCGAAGCGACGCAGGGATCGGCAGAACGAAGCTGCATTTACAAATATCTTATTTATATAACGTGGTTTCAGGAGTATCGGAGTGTCGTCCGACGAGGCGTCAACAGCGCGGTCAAGCACCGCACGATGGCAGCCCCTCCTTGACCGCCGTAAACATTGCCGCTGTGGCCCCTCCTCCCGCATACCGTTCGCGAACCACACTGCGGATCGTTAGCACCGATGTCCGAAATAAAGCGTGCTAAAATTTGTTGGCGTCTGGAATATTGAGCCGAATATCAAGTATGAAGCCCTCGTGAGGATCGCTGACCAGCAGCAAATTGCTGGTAAGAGCGATAGCCGTGATACAAGCTAGTTTCTGCTCAAGCCAGCTGCCGCTGGTGCATTTCGGCTGATCCGATCTGCTCGTATTAGCTCTGCGATTAATGCGTCGGCAGAGTTAATCCTATAATTATTTTACTATGGCAGGATAGGAATCACTATAAGGCAGTTTCATAAGTAGACGATTTACGACAGCGTTGATCATGTTCCAAAGCGTCGACCGCCACGGCTTCGAAGCGAAACAATAAGCCTAGCGACGACTAGGGACGGTCACGCACGGCGCCGGCGTTCGCCGCGCTCGCACGTTCCACCCCCGCGGTAATTGTGTAACGTACCTCAGCCTGCTCGCGGCATCCCGTGCTGCAATCGTTGCAAACTCGTGTACTTTCATAGCTAAGGCCGCGTATTTTTTGGCGTTCTGCTCAGCAACAAGCCGTTCAAACGATACTGTAGGCACGACAAGGCTTCAGTACGCAGTCGCTGCGCTGTCGGCCGTAATCGAAGACGTCGGGCGGCACCATAATCTATACATCGATCTTTAAACGTGATACAGTGGGCAAATGAATAACTTTATGAAGCAGACCCGCTCGTACGTTTCGCGCACTCGGGCGCCGACGAGTAGCTTCCGTCAACAGACGCCGTCATAACCTCGGTTAACGACGCAAACCGAGGTCGTCAAGCTCGGTTTGCGGTAACCGCGGTTAGTGGTGCAACCATGGTTTGGTCCGCCGTGTAACATAGGATAACCACGGGTTCGCGGTTACACTAACCATCGCTGCGCGAACTGGCGAACTCCTCAGGCGTGTGCGAGCGAGGACGGGTTGGCGGAGTACGCCAGCGAGCGAGCGCGCGGCAACCGGAAGTTCGTCGAAGTGACGTATGTCTGGGCGGAGCTTTGAACTTGCTTGTATTCTTTGTTTTTTATGGCTCCCTTCGGCGTACGAGTTGAGAGGGAAAATTGGAAGGCTCATTTTTAATCGCCGATATCTCTGGTGTTGCAGAAGCTAGATTGAAAATTTTTGCGGGAGAATGATGGGTGGTTCAATAACTATCAGTGTTATGGCGTTGTTTACCCTTCTTGGTGACCCCTTTCTGGGGACCTTTAAAGGTGGCGAAGAAACAATGAGATAAAGCCGCAAACTGTGATTAGCACAACCTGGAACATTGCATAAACACACGTGAGTGTCCGCAATCTGCGAGACACATCTCGGCGCATCTTGTGCGACAAATGAACTGATTAAGCTGCGTCTTGCTACAACTACCATGAACAAACAAAGTATACAGAATTGATTCGCGTGCCAGAATCAGAGCGATAAGGCCGCATGGCGGCGGCTGTTAGAAAATAACAAATAGAGCTTTGAATGTTTCGCGGCAATATCACTTTTTTGAAACCTTTGGGATATGATAGCGTGGTGCGCAGATTCCTAAAACATTTTTGTTAAACTGCAAACTCAAGGCAGCGCATTGCGAAATAGTATATCTCTTTAATATCTACACAAGATAAGGGAAGCGATACTATTTTAACCATACGCGTAACGAGAGAGTGGGGCCAAACTCCACACGAACGTGAAAATCATCCATTTTTTTATTATTTATAAGTTAAAAAGCACAACCATTACATTGATTTATACCATTTTCGATTCGCGTTCAGTAAATTTTGAGGCCCGTGCGAGTGGAACAAAATATGTTTTTTACAAATTTTCTTCATCCTCCATCTTCCTCGGCCTTGGTTCTTGGCTACCGAACATTTGAACGTTTTTTACACGTTTGCTGCGACCTCTGTAAAAGCTGTGCACCTTAACATTGCCTCATCGCTTCAGTCGTATCTGGTAGTCGTCGTTTACTGTCTACCTCAAGTTCATCTCAGCCTGGCTCTGTTCTTCTACAACTCCCCCCTCCCCCCGTCACAGCGCACGTCACACAATTCACGGCTTTGGATGAAGCTCTTTACGACTCCCCCCCCCCCCCCCCCCTCTCCTCTAATGGGGGTCATCCGCTGACCCTTCGCGGCTGCCGCTTGCCCTACCCCTGGCTCAATGCTCCTGAAGTCCCTGCTATTGGGCGCACATTCTTTCAGCGCCCAACAACCCCTGACAACCCTGAGCCATCCCTGAGACCAGAGAAGCAAGAATAGCTGCTCTGGTTCCATTTCATCTCAGTGGTCAGCCACTGCTGGTACCGTTCTCTGTGACCACTATATGATTCCCATCTCCGTCTTCAGATCCTCTACCGCAAACAGCGCATTCGGCCCACCGACTGGCATATTTCGATCTCTCCTTTCCTCCGCCTCCTTCACGTCCTATGGGGAATGGAGTTATCCTCTTCTCAAAGCGATCTCATCCTCTACTCGCACTGAGACAGTTGCCTGTCCCACTTCCGACCTCTACAGCCATCTCATCAGACTATGGAAACGTCTCAAAAAGTTTATCCGAAAAGCCAGACTTGCAATCCCGTAACCTCAAATTGCAGACCTTCCTTTCAAAGCTAGGGGACGACACCGTGACACACTGTGTAATGCTGGGGGATTCTCGATAGAGTCCCCTGTACAAAGATGTCGGCTCAGTGCGTCAGCATTCTCAGAGACCTGCTTGGTACCACCCCTTTCCCTGCTTCGACGCTCGCCAAAGTCATACCGAAAAATGTTGCGTACGGAAATTCTCGACTTTACAACCACTTTGCGGTTTACCAAGGCTCACTTCACCACTATGTTTTCTTAGTAGAAAGTACCATTGTCATCAGCCTTGAGCGGAGTTGCAGTGTGCATGTGGCGGGTCTCGACAGCTGATTATATGTAGTAGATATTACTGTACGTTTAAAAGTTAGGCGGTTCCAAGTGCCAAAATGGTGCGTTCTGCCCCCTCTATACCTATACATTATATACGTTATCAGTATTATCCGTACGGCTTACAAAAAGCTGGGAAAGAATTTTACGTTTTGAAAACTCCCTCCACTGCTACCCCACATTTTCCAGTGCTAGGCGTCAAAAGGCGCTACTATCACTGAAGATGCCCACTTCACTAATAGCGCTTACTGTGCCCGTTATGTCCCGATACAACTAAACATTTTCTTAGTTCTGCTGCGTCAGGTTTGGAGCACCATACTTCGATCTCGAGTGCCGCGTGGCCTTCGCGTGCCCTATCAGAAGGCAAAGTAAAGGAGGGGAATAACGCAATAGTAAGATGGGTTTCTGGATGGGGGTACTTAATTGCTCTACGAAAACTAATTTCTTTTTTTCTGCAGTGGCTGTTATTATTGATTTTCTATCGTGCGCGCCCCTCTCTTCGTCAGTGGATTCTTTAATCGTAAAGACCTTGCTGTCACTGCTCCCTCGACATTTAAGACTTGACACGTGATATGGGTACCAGGTCACAGCATTGTGATTTTAATATGAATTTGCTAATAGACTGGCAAAAGCTTCCCTGAATAGCCTTGTGTTACCTCCCCTCTTTGCTACAGCATACATCCCAGCAGCGAGGTTTCAAATAAGCATTTTATTAAAAATGCAAGCTGGACATCTTTTAAGATCTGGTGATTACCTGCTTCCCAAATATCCCATGAGTTGGAAATTATGCAATTCACCCCAACTTGTGGTCTCTGTAACAAGGCTGCGCTGCCATATCCCACTAGTAAATTTTTACCTTCACAAGTCTGGTTTGGCACTTTCTGCCACCTGCGCATTTTGCGGTGAACCGGTGTCATTAGATCGTTTTTATTATTATTATTATCATTGTTTCGCCACCACTTCACCATGTTGAGAAGACGGTTGTTAAAGACATCGTTGGAACAGTTTGATCTCAGTCTAAATAGCCCGATATTATCATTTGGCGAAACCATTTTTCGGTACAGTCACAAGTCTGTTTTTAGCACCATGCAAAGTTTCTTACTTGAATCAAATCGTTTGCCATGCCAAATTTTACTATTACATCTTCTACAAATCCCCGTACCACTCTTCCATACGAGTTGTGACTTTTCCTTTTAATTTTATTTACTTCATCTTTTCGTTTCTTTTCTGTACCTCTCCAATTAGTTTCCTTTTATACGTGTAAGTATAACCAAATCTCTCTCTGCTGCCAAATTCTTGGCAGGTCCCATGTGTAGGTATGTGTCATTTGTTATTCGGTAAACAACAAGATTCCCAACGGCAAATTGTGGATCTTCTAGAATATGCGCTCAAAAGAAGAAAGCGGAGGGGTATGAAATTGACAGGCTCATGAATGCATGGTTTCTCGGTTTGGCTACCCTAGCTTTGTTTTATTCTAAGCATTATCCGCAGACTTCATAATTCTACAAAGACTGCGACCTTCATCTATTAAACCCATTTTCTATGGCCTTCCGTGCAGCATCGAACCACGTACGACCAGCTGAGCGGTGCCGTTGTCATTGTGTATGTTGCCTTGCACGTGATCTAAGACTTTATGCTTCTCTGTCTTGTACTTTCCGCCAGCAGCCTTCGACAGATATGTCCCTGTGGATGCTCCCCCGTCGTATGCGGTTCGTTCGCCGATGGGGGAAGCTATATTACCACATCCTGGTCGTAGTGCTGGCCACCTGCGCTATCCTGACCGTGCTGAAAGCGGGTAAGAACGCACTGCGAGCCAAGAGAATCCTACCAGCACTCGGCGAAAAAGACCACCCCAACTTTCTGGGCAGACAAACAGAAGGGCCGCGCAAGAGCGTGGAAAGGCAAATCTCCAGGTACGTTATATACGTATGCTGCAGCTAGCTACATAGAACGTTGAAGGTGGCCCAGGGACCAGCTCGCTGCTGGAGAGATAGGCTTAATGTGTTCTGACCACTGAAAATCGTTAAAAAAGTGTATTCCTAGATATTCATACGTTTTAGTATCGTGTAACTGAGATCCACAGTTCATTCAAATTTAAGCACCTATGAAGGTGCATCACTTTACATTTAGCTGCGTTTAAGAATCGTGTGATGACTGATCTCGAGCCGTGCATCCTGAAGAGTGAAGTTGAATGGGTCTTAGCCAGCCTTGCTAAGAACAAAGCTAGCGGAATTGATGGCATTCCAGCTAAGTTGCTTCAAAAGCTCAACCATGACGCTGTTAACATTTTGTATACATTGTGTCAGCAAATGTGGACAACCCTGCAGTGGCCACAGGATTGGAGGAGGTCAGTTTACATCCCCACTCCAAAGAAAGGCCGTGCCAAAGATTGTTCCAACTACCGCACGATTGCACTTATTTCGCATTGTGGCAGATTGTGGCAAGCTCTCCAAGAAATGGGAGTTCCGTTTAACCTCATCTGTCTCCTCAGGAACCTGTATGAAGGACAAGAGACTACAGTCAGAACTGAGCATGGTCTTACTGATTAGTTCCCGATTGAGAAAGGAATGAGACAAGGCTACATACTGTCGCCCTGCCTATTTACCCTTATACTAAGTGCATCATGAGGAACGCCGATCTGGGCGAGTCTTCAGCTCGGGTGAAGATTGCTGGAAAACGGATCAACAACCTTAGATATGCGGATGATACTACTTTAATGGCAGAAAGTGAAGCGGAACTCAGTAGACTTCTGACGCGCGTGAAAGAAGAGAGTGAGAAGTTTGGGCCTAAACCGAACATTAAAAAGACAAAGATCATGACGTCTTGGCCTATCAAGTCCTGGAACACACAGGGACAAGTGGAAGCCATGACAGATTCTTCTTGGGCTCCAAGATTACACCGGAAGGTGACTGCAGCCATGAAATTAGGAGACGCCTGCTTTTGGGAAAGAGTGCCACGGCTAGCCTTGACCGCCTAGTAATTAACTCAGACTGCCAACTAAGATCAGACTGACTACTACGATCATTAACTAAGAACATCAGACTGCCAACTGAGATCCGTATAACTTGTGCTAAGGTAATTCCAGTTATGATGTATGGATGAGTGAGTTGGACTGTAAAGAAGGCTGACCACCGAAGAATTGGCGCTTTTGAATTGCGGTGCTGGCGGAGACTCTTGAGAGTTCCTTGGACTACCAGAAAATTAAATCAGTCGATATTGTCGACCATACACCCTGACTGCTCATTGGATGGTGAAATTCTAAAGTTAAAACTCGGGTACTTTGGCCATCTGATGAGAAGAGATGAGTCGCTGGAGAAAGCTTTGATACTGAGAAAGATTGAGGGTCACAGGAGAAGGGGTAGGCAGCGAACGCGATGGTTACATGGCATCCTCGAGGCGCTGCAGATGGAGCTACGTGATATTAGGAAGACAGTGGTAGACCGGAAAGCTTGGCGTGATATGGTCTATAGGGCCACGAAGAGTCGGACACGACTGAACGACTGAACTGAACTGTAGAACATTTGCAATTTTTCGCACCAATTTTCGAGAACTAATAAGTCACGTTTCATGCTACGACTATCCTCAGAATTAGAATTAGGATGGCGTTTAAAATGTCGCTGCACTAGGAGAAACCAGCAATTGACAGCGAGGCCCTCGCTGAAGTACCTGTGTGGCGACAAAGACGAATTTAAAATGCAGTCACCCATATTACACACAGGTACAAGTTATCTTGTATGTTCTTGGCCTCTGTGGGGGTTCTTACTAGACCGTCGAGCCTCTTCTGAGGTCTAAGCCGCAAACACCGAGCTCCCGCGATCGCACACCACGGGCTGCAGTTCTCACGGCCACAAAGTGGTAATGCGAAGTACGACACAACACAGAACAGCACTTTGCCCGGGACCAGATATTTATTGGGTCTTCCCAAAAATGCTGGAGATAATCTTGCTGGCAACCCTATTCGTTTGGATGGGGCCTGAAAGTTGAAGGGCAAGATGGCGACAACAAAGGAAGTAAAGAGAAGAGGTATTAACCTTGCGTCTTCCCATTGTCGAGGCTCGCTGTCATCTCTCCTCGGCGGTCGCCAGTCCCCGCCGATCTCGGCGCATCTTGCCTTCGTCCTTTTTCGGCCAATGCGCGTCGCGTCTGCGACGCCTAGCGCTGCGCTCCTGATCCCGGCGAGTGAAGACGGAAACGCAGCGCTATCGAACAGCCCGTTTGTGTTACTCATCCTCGGAAAAGAAGCAATACTTTTGTCCCCTTCATCCTCCGCGGCGTGAGGTGTTTCGGAGGGATGCGCGGCTCTCCGCGATCGCTACACTCCTCCTCCCTAAAGACAGAACATCACCTGAATTCAGGCGACGGTAGGCCGGCAACGACTTCCTTGCCGCCTCCTTCCAGCAGAGGGAGCCGGGGGGGGGGGGGGGGGGGGGGGTTCAGGGCTCGCCTCCCTTTTAAAAGGCCCCCAGCAGGCCCATCTAGAGGGCCATCTCGTTTTCATTGATGACCAGTCGGACATCTGCTGGCTCGAGGCAAGGCTGGAGGGTCTCCGGGCACTGGCCAGCTGGAGCGTCCACCCGGAGTATGAAGGCGGCGAACTCAGGGTCTCGAGCCATTCTGGCTCGTACCGCCTCCGCCTCCTGCCTCGTGCCGCAGCGGTCCGAGACGTCCCAGTGGATGGCCGACGCCCTGTGGACGGCCTGGTGGACCACCAGCACACCGCATGTGCCGCAATAGACGGCTCCTAGATCGGGGCCCATCCCCGAAGTCGGGCGCGCCGCCAGGTTCTCCTGCTCTGTACGGCCGCGTAAGACCCGCGGCACCCAATCCAGGATGATGTCCGCCGCCACCGGGAGTTAGTCCGACCACGCCGCCACGCTTACATACGGTCGTGACGTCTCGGCGCCCTCCTGGCTCGTCCAGGTGGCCACAGACATGAACCGCCGTTGCCGTGGTTCAGCCGCCGTCACTGGAGCCCATTGCGGAGACAACGGCCGCTCCTGTTGCAGCGGTAGTTGCTGCTGCGGCCACTGCGGCTGCGGCTTGTGCTGATGCGGCCACTGCGATTGCGGCTCGTGCTGCTGCGGCCACGGCGGCTGCGGGCCATGATGCTGCAAGCCCCGTTGCCGAGGTCCACGCTGCTGTGGCCCCGGCCGCAGAGGTCCCCACTGCTGCGGCTCTTGCTGCGGTACAAGTTGAGGCCGTGGCTGACGGCGCCCTGGTTCCTGACGGCGTCCCGATGGCCATTGGAGATGTCGCGACTGCTGCTGCGGCGAACTGGCCCCTCCAACAACCTGGATCAGGCGGGCTCCGTCAAGTCTCGCTGGCTGGCCCGAACGGCGTTGTTCTTCCGACGACATTTCGGAACAGACTGGCGTGGCGGCCGAACGAAACGCTCCGAGTGACTCCGAACCACCCTGCCGCGCTCTCTGGAAAACAAATACAAAATTCCGATTGGTTTTCCCTTGGCGGCTCTAACCAATAGTTACCTGTCACTTAGCCAGGCCCCTACAGCAGCAGGTGGAGAGGGGGGACAGCTTAGTGGCGTATTCGCCATCATCCTTCCCCCCACCCTCTTTGTTTGGGTTGAGGGGACATACCAACAATACATACCAACAATACCAATACTAGATACGACCCTACCGTAGCCAGCTCGCTTCCTCACAACCGGTTGCTTACTTGACCGCCCTTCTGAGCGGGCGACGCGTTGTTGTGAGGACAGTCACCCCGTCATGGTCGTCTTCGCCTTGAGCGGGTGTTGTATGGGCGAGCCTTGGGGGTAGGTGCGGGCACGTATACCCTTTCCTCGCGTCTTCGCAGAATCGACGCTGCCATCCTGCCAGCCACTTCCCGTTGGAGGTACTGCTTTATCCCCGACGTGGATCGGCTTGCCGAGTCGACCCGTGTTCGGATCTTTCAGCTTGTAGTTAAGCTGCGAGAGTTTCTCAGCAACTATCAACGGCCCAATCCATTTAGGCGCAAGGCCAGCTGCGTACCCCGTGCTCGCATCGCTCTGCACATGGCTACGCTTTAGAACGAAGTCTCCCACCTGAAATTCCACGTTCCGCTGCTCGATCATAGGCAGCGTTCTGACTAGCCCTGGCTTTAGCGTGATTTGGCTGGCCTCGCTCACTGCTTTTTGCAAGCGATCACGCATGCGCCGCGCGTAGTCGGCTATTGCCGTTTCGCCTGACGACGCATCCTGCCTTTTGGTCAAAATGGTATCAGTTGGCGTATTTAGTTCCCTCCCGAACATCAGGAAGGTAGGCGTGAAGCCTGTGGAGCGATTCACGCTTGTTCGCAGTGCAACGATGATCGCGTCGAAGTGCTCATCCCAGTCGTTGCGCGTCCGGGCGTATGCTTCGAGTAGTGGCTTCACATCACGATTGCGGCGTTCGGTCACATTTGACTGCGGATGATAACACGTCGTTCGCTGCTGCTGTACGCCCATGGCGGCACACGTATCACGAAAAACTTTCGCCGTGAAGTACAGGGCTTTGTCAGTGATCAGCCTATCCGGAAACCTGTAGCGGCAGAACAATCCTGAGAGCTTCGTCAGGATCTCCTTCGTTGTGGCGTTTCGTAGCGGGTAGAGTCCAGCGATTCCACTGAAGTGGTAGGTCACCACTAACACAAATTTGTTCCCTCTTTTACTGCGCGGCAGCAGTCCGATCAGACAGCACGCCACAGTTTCCCATTGCTTTGTGCTCACGATCGGTTGGAGCAGGCCAGGCAGTTTTCCACCTCACGGCTTCCTTTCTTGGCAGACGTTGGCAGGTCTGAACGTATTTTCATACATCAGCCTTCATTCCTGGCCAGGTAGCTTACCGACATAGTTTCTTCCATGTCTTTGGTGCGCTTCTGCGACCGCCTGCGTCATTGTAGTGCTACAAAGCAGCATGCCTAAGTTGGCTGGAGATGACGGCTTTGAAGCACTCGTTTGAGTCTTCTTTACCAGGCACGTATTTCAGCAAAGCTCCGCCGCATCAAACAGGAAGTTCTCCAGCTCACTCGCAGCAATACCAGCTGCACTGGAGCTCACGCCCACCGCGCTCTCCGCAGATTCTAGGCACTCTTCAACCATAAGTGTCGATTGGTCCGTTTCTTCACGGAGACTGGCGACCATCTCACGACAATATGAGTCTTCCTGTTGAGCTTTGATAAGCTCTTCGCTGCAGAATGCAATCTTGATCGGCGTTTTCGCTGTCACGAGATGCGCGTGTTCCGGAAGGAGGAATTTCTCTTTTCGGCCCTCCTTTCCCGACGAGCGGGGAAGTTGCCGCGCTTCCTCTCCCGCAGCTGGGGACAGGTCTTTCACCGGCGCTCACGACAGCGCGTCTGCAACCACATTTCCGGCTCCTTTTCGGTAGCGCACCTCGATGACTAGGTTGGTTGTAAAACTTTTAATTCCATCGGAAACGGGGAGTCGTGCGCCCGCGGATTAGAGGCTGGCAGGTAGCCCTTGGCTTGTTACGGGCTCTTCCGCCAGATGGACGGTTCGGTGCTGGATCGCTGGGTCCGCGCTTCGCAGCAGGGTATCCCAGGCTTCTCTACTTGTAATATTTTGCCCTAACCCTGGAGATTGTGGGCACTCCCAAATTATGTGGTCGAGGGTCCCTTTCGCCCCACAGTGTTTGCAGAGATCATTGTCCCTAAGGTCTGGTAGCGCGTGAAACGCCCAGACCGGGTTCATGAACGTATTAGTTTGTAGCCGCCTCAACGCGCAGCTTCTCTATTATTTAGTCTAATCTGGCGGGGGTACCAGTCTACGTCCCTCTTTATAATGGTCGATGATTTCCCCGTATTTTTGCAGACGCGCGTCCTATGCCCAGTGTTCGGGGGGCTCGACGGCTACCCGGAAGTAGAGAGCTCGGGCTAGCTCGTGAGCCGCCTCTTTACCAGGAACGGCAGCATGAGCGGGTGTCCAAATTAACTAAATTTTCCTATTCATCGTTCTTTGAGTGAGGATTTTGGCCGCCTCCGGCGATATCCTCCCCTTGCCAAAATTTTTAATGGCAGTTTTGCTGTCGCTAATTATGAACTTGGTATGTTCCTACGCAAGCTAGCGCTATAGGAACTTCCTCCGCAGTCTCTGTGTTGCAGCCTCTGATGGCTGCCGCGGATACCGGTGCCCCTCGGCCATCGACTACCGAAGCTACCGCCGCACCTGTTCTCGAAGCGCTGTCGCGTCAGTGCCCAGCTCGAGAGCCACCCGCTTAGCTGGCGTAAACGATGTAAACATCGTTCGGCACCGGGAATTCCAGGATAGCGCGAAGTTTGTCAGGGTCCGGGACCACTTGTCCTCGCTGAACGTGGTAGCCGAGCAAACTGACTTCAGCTCTGCACACCTGTGCCTTAGCGGGGTTCAGCGTGAGACCTGCTGTTCTGAGTTTTCCCAGAACGTCTCGGAGGTTATTGAGGTGTTCCTCGAATGTGCGGGAGTAGATGACGACGTCGTCCAGGTAGGCGAGGGCGTGATGCCATTCGGCGTCTCTCAGTACACGGTCGATCGGCCGCTGAAAAGTGTTCGGACTTCCGGACAGACCGAATGGCATCCTAACGAATTCGTAGAGACCCCTGTGGCAGGTGAACGCCGTTTTACACTCGTCGCCCGGTCGCATCTCTACTTGGAGATAGCCTTTGCTAGCGTCCAGAGTAGAAAAATACCGCGCTCCGCCCAGGTTCGAAACAATGTCATCCACGCTCGGGAAAGGGTATGCATCCTTCTGAGTGACCGCCTTCAGTCTCCTGTAGTCCACGCACAGCCATCAGCTAGCGCCCTTTTTGGGAACAAACACAACTGGGAATCCCCAGGTGCTTGAGCGGCGAACAATGCCCGCATCGATCAGTTCTTGCAGCGCCGCGTCAATCACCTGCCTTTTGGCGCGGCTGACGGGTGTCGGGTTGGATTTCCAAGGCTGAGCGTCTCCTGTCTCGATGCGGTGCTGTGCAAGCTGGGTACAGCCGGGGCGGTCCGTGAATATCTATTTGAAGTTGCATAACAAAGAAAAGACGCGGCCGCACTCATGGTCTGTCAGGTTGTGGGCGTTTGCCAGGAGACCTTGTAAACGCTCTTCCGCGCCCACGCGCAAGGCATGGGGACGGGCCGCAGCTGCTGTATTCAGCGGCTGAGGGGGAGCGCCGCTTCCTCGCGAGGTATTCCTCCACAAGAAAAGCATGGGCCTAGATTCCGGGCTCTAGGCTGAGGCAGACGAGGGTGCTTTCGCGTACGGCCGTCCGTGAGAGCTTGTTGAGCCGGTGCCACCATCATGTTACGCTGCCCGTCCGCATGCGTCACCATCGCTCGATCGTTTAACCGTGTTTGGTAATCTCTGTCGGGTGGTCGGCCTGAGGTGGACCACATTTCCTCTCGCACAGCTTCTATGATCCTCGGGCCGTTTGAGAAGGGATCAAGAGCACGATCCGAGATTTCCGGGAATGTGCCCTCATCTGAGACACGTGACGTTTGAGCGTTTTCACTCCTTGAACGCGCACTGCCATTCCAGGCGTAGCTACCTCCAGACATTCAGATGGGGGTGGAGGGGGCCGATACGCACGGGCAGCTAAAATATCGGCTGGCACCCGACGCGCTTCCACGGCAAGCTCATTCGGGTTCCTGCAGCGACTTCCCCGCAGGTAAAGAGCGATGGTGGGGTGGCTCTGGTGGATTACTCGTTCCACTTGCTCCGTGTTCGAAGCGTTGGGATCGGCGTAATCGTAAAGCTCCTGCACCGCCCTGGCGTTTTCAACGAGCGACTAGGTCGGAAACTTGAGTTCGGAGTTCCAATTCACGTCGCATTCGCTGCTGGTAGTCGTGAGGAAGGAATTCCTCTCTAAACATATTGCGGAGTTCAGCCATGGTGCTCGCTGTGTGACCCACCAAACGATGCCACGGAGCGGCTTGGTCGACCAGTGGCACTGGTATAACTCTCCGCAGCATGGGGGTCTCGCTGCAGTCGTTGACTTGGCCGTACTGGTCTAACGCCAGGAGAAAGCTGTCGGCGCTCATTTGATCACCACGTTGGGATCGGCTTGGTTGCAAGGACTGCAGCGCTTGCTGGAATGCGCTGGCGAGGACTCCTGCGAGGTTTGCGGCGTTTGCCGTTGCTTTGCTCTCGGATGCCGCGACAAGTGGCGAGATCGTCGGCGGTGTGGGCGCTGCCTCTGTGCTACCGTTTGGCAGCTGCGTGCCTGGTTCTTTTTCCCAATCCGTTTTGCGCATAGTGCAGGGGCGCGTGCCAACTACTGAGGGTGACATTTCGCGGCCTCTGCTAGAATCTGCCGGCGAGCGTCGCGTTTCGCTGGCTGCTCCTACAGCGGCGACGTGTCCCGCCTGTTGAGCCGTACTGGCGGCGAGCGAGCCGTGGGCCGGGCTTTCCCTGTACCCGGGGCTGAGCTCTGTGAGCCACATCAGATCAGGCAGATTACTCTACTGGTCTGGCATTGTGTCCGGCAGCAACGAGTAGCTCAAGTGCTTCTGCACGAGAGCGCCGCATTGGGACGCCAGTTGTGGGGGTTCTTACTTGGCCACCGAGCCTCTTCTGAGGTCTACGCCGCAAACACCGAGCTCCCTCGATCGCGCACCACGGGCAGACGTTCTCACGGCCGCAAAGTGATAATGCAAAGTACGACACAACACAGAACAGGACTTTGCTAGGGACCAGATATTTATTGGGTGTTCCTAAAAACGCTGGTGATGATCTTTCTGGCGACCTTATCCGTTTGGATGGGGCCTGAAAGTTGAAGGGCAAGATCGCGACAACAAAGGAAGTAAAGCGGATAGGTATTTACCTTGCGTCTTCCCGTTGTCGCGACTTGCTGTCGTCTCTCCTCGGCGGTCGCCAGTCCCCGCCGTTCTCGGCGCATCTTGCCCTTTGTCCTTGTCTGGCCAATGAGCGTCGCGTCTGCGACGCCTAGCGGTGCGCTCCTGCGCCCGGCGAGGGAATAGGAAAACGCGGCGCTATCTAGCAGCCCGTTTGGGTTACTCATCTTCGAAAGAGAAGGAATAATTTTGTCCTCTTCATCGTCCGCGGCGCGCGGTGTTTCGGAGGGATGCGCGGTTCTCCACGATCGCTACACCTTGAAAAGTGCTACTTTTATGTATATTCAAGTCTGGACTAACTCCCTCGCAATTCCTGTTGTGATGGACAATATATTCTTGTCTTCGGCAGTCTCGAAGATGCGTCAGCTTTATTTTCAACATTTGTTTAAGAAAATATTCAAAAGCAGAAAAATGTGATATTTTCCATCAAGCAGCGCTTTCACTGGCTGAGCAATCGTTTATTACATGTGGATGCAGTACCTTTTATTTATACTATATACAATGGCTCCACTGCAGTCATTTTATACGGTCACATGTGCAGTACCATATTATGCTTTAAATGGGTCAGTCAGTGCAACAGACAGTCGAAACCAAGTGCAAACCTGCATTGTGTTTACTGTCTGTCTTCCAGCCTTTCCAGTAAGTTGAAGCTAACAGTTTGAGCTCATTGCACCTTTTGAAAATACAGTGTAGCATTGCTACGAGGCCTGGCCAAAAAGGAAGACATAAATCCTCTTTGAAGGCTCCTAGCACCACACAGGTGTCACAACACAAGAAGCACAAGCAACGGTACAGCAGTTTGCTCATTGCAACCTCAAAACAATATAACACTTCTACTTTGGAGAAAGAAAACAAAAGGAAAAAAAATAGAAAAATAATGCATTGATCGTAAAACACACCGAATGTGCTGTAATGGAGTAACAAACATGAAAGAAAGGATTAGTTTTAGCTGTGCATGAAAGGGAACTAAAATGTATTCATTACTGGGATAGAAAAATATATTTCATTGTTTCTGATAAACAGGCAAGCTGTGAGACCGTCCCAGTATTTCAATTAATGAAGGATCGCATTTAAAATCTCAGGGGCTTGACATGATGGTAACAGTTGATTTTTCCTCCGGATCTTATAGAGGGAAATATATTGATGATGATGGGTTTTAGGATGTTTGACGTCTTGCAGGTTCGATGATGCTCAATCACATTATTCGAGGACACTTCCGGAAAGGTTAACTATTTATTGACAATTAATAAAACAAACAGAAAGATACAAGCAAGAAGAAAACATATGTACAATTTGCTGACGTGTAGTTTTACCTGACGAAACCAGCCCTTGGTTCCATCAAAACATCTTTTAAGCCCTATGCCCCCGCCCTCGGTGGGAACAACCAATAGGGCAAATTCACAAACAGTCACCCAATAAATCATTATGGAAAGGGCAACATTACCAATCACGAATTGGGGAAAGTAGAACACTGCCAATGAAGGATAAGGGAAGGAAGGCAACACATCTCAGATAATACTGTACAAGCGTATACACTTTCCACTATCGACATATCGGAAGATTCTGCCCTTCTTCCAGAAACTAGGTGATGATTCGCTTCCCCACCGGTGCATCTTTTCCCAGCCTCAAAGTTAATCCGAAAACACCGTTTCGCCGAAGGGCAACGTCCGAGGCCCATCTACTGAGACGTCGTCGCTCGCAAACAGACAGGTGCATCTGTACACGGACGAACATGAGGGGTCATTCTTCACGCCATCTGCCACTCTCCTGAAACTAGGCTGCAGATACTGGAAAATAAAAACGCGACATGGGTTAAAATGCCCCGTCGCCGCTCTCGCGGATCAGCTTATCCGAGAAGAAAGGGGTTCTGCGCGTCGTCTACGCTACAAGAGGTTGACCCCTTGATCTCTCCCGTATTTTCGGTATCCCGCCCGCTCTCAAGCTGCGCGGACGCTTCTCAGTAGAGGCTCTGACTCTGCCCCCCTTCTCCACTACTTATTCAGAGGACAAGAAAAACACTGAATAGTTCTTTTTATTTTTCCGGGAGCACATGCAGGCGCGGCAAACAAGCCCAACGTCGGAACTTCACTGTAACATTGTGCCATAGTGCATCCTAATTTTTATTTTCCTGAATATGTGTTGGGGCATTTCAATATTGGTACGACATCAGTAACTGCAGTCATTCTTTGCAAAGATTCCAGGCTTAGCATTAGTAATGACAGCAACCACATGAAGGATGTCGTCAACATATTCAGCCAATTCATGTGGAATTTTGTGAGTTCAAATCTGAAATATCTTTAGTCGTTATATCACTTCCTCTGTTTCATAAGTAGCATCCACTTCTGTAAACTGAGGACTTGTTGCAAAAGGTGGCATTACCAAAGTTGCTTGCTGTGCACCAACGCCAGTCCTAATGCGTGGAAAGCCCTTTGCGGCCAATATAACGTCACCGGGCTCCAGAAGAGACAATAATTTGCCCTCAGCGGTGATTACTGCATCTGTGGTCTTGCTTCCAAAGCCCTCAGAAATGAATGTTCTCAACCCGTTAGGAGCTATGCCAATGCAATGAGCAGTGCAGATAAACAAGACAGAAACCAAGTCTCACTACTTCACAACCCATCGCAGCGTACCCATTAGCATAAATAAAGACGAAACTACCATTTGAATCAGTACTTAACCCTGTGTTTAATCACAAGCTCTTCACAGGCGTAGTTGCGCAATCAAGCTTCCACTGAAAGTTTGACCAGAGCTAAACCACAGCAATTTTTTGGTGGACACCACGTAATAGTGGACACCTAGACTTGATTTGGTGAAGGTCACACCACCTTTCTGAAGGTCAAACGACCCGATAGGTTCAACTTAGCTGATACAAGGTGCAGTGATGCTTTCGAATTCAGTGAGGGTATGGCGCCGCCAACCAACGTAAAGCACATTTGAAGACCATGTTAAGCCCGGGACACATAGAGCGTTTTTAAGGCGGCAAACAAGTAGAGTATAATGCGATTGCGATGTGTATTATATCCATCACTCTCGAATGGAAGTTGATGAAGAGAACTATATGCAATGCACAGCTCGCTCGTGTAGCGATGTGCGATCGGAAAACGTCCGCTGCACTATTTGTAGGTCACGTTGCAAAGCGAGGTTATTAGGGCCTCCAGTTGCGTGCATGCAACTGGAGGCCAAGAAGGCTGTTCGAACTTCTGCAGACTAGCAGCTGTTTGCCAGATAGGTAGCGAAATGACATGACACCACCCAGAACGATGCACGAGGGATTGTTGCGTTACAACATAAATACTTAATGGGACAAACGTTATCACAGGTATCCTCACGAGCTTACTACTGGCGTGACGATGCAAATACAGTGACGAAGTCATCTCTGCCAAGATAAACGGCACCAAACCAACGCTTGCACACGTTATATGTTAAACCCGAGAAACGTTTTCAAGATGTTCTACTACCCACGTTATCTCAAGGCGTCATGCTCATTAACACCGAGTCTGACTCCTCGGTATCCTAGACAGTGGGAGCCCCAGCCCACTCTGTAAGACACATCCTGATCCGATCCGATTGATTTGCAGATCAAGTACTGATCTGTAAATGATATGCAGTTATACAAGGAATAAAACAAATGAAAATGGAACGAATGAAATCCTGCTGATATCCTACTGCACATACACAATCTCCCCAATGTAAACATTTCGAAAATTCGACGCGCTTGAACTTTTGTCACTAATTCTTCCTAGTATAGGAAACTTGTTTTCCTCGCTGAGAAGGAATTTCTATAGTCGAATGCAGTTCAAGAAAAAGGTTTGTAGATGCTCCTCAAAGGAAGTCCTTCAGCCAGCGGCATCGAATGCTTTTCATGAAGCCGTGGTTGATCGAGTTCAGCCGTTGCAAACCTCCTTTCATCTGCCACGCCAGAGTTGTCACCCTAGAAGATCAAGGAGATCCCGTGCAGCAGCAGCAGCGGGGGGGGGGGGGGGGGGTCTTTGAGGGGCGAAATCCACTTTTTTCTTGCGTTGTATGTGACCCAAATAATAAACATTATGGGGAACACTTAAGCTCCGCCTACGATGCGATAGTGTAGGCTACCACCCCACGTTTAAGCCCCTTCAGTAAAACTTCTTCCTGGGCGAGTTGGTGCATATTGTACTTAATAAAGTTAGAACGCAAAAAACAAAACACACACACACAGGCGGAGTAACGAGCGCTTGTGCTGTGTGTCGTTACTCTGTATGTGTGTGGTAGTTTTTTGCGCTCTAACTTTATTTTGCATAAAGCGCCACCTTACCCAAGTCGCATGAGTGTGCGTGCGTGGCCTAGGGGTAACGTGAATACAGATGGCCTGGTAGACTGAATCTGATATCGCCCTCCCATATGAAGCCCGTGTTGGCAGTTCCTGCCAAACATAACATCAGGCAACCAACACGGCCAGTCAGTGCTCGACCATGTTAGCTGCCATGCTCGTGAATTTTCGCTCACACGACTATGCCGAACGCGACGCTGAATTTTCGATGAACGGAGATTTTAACGGTTGAAATTTTGTCCCTCGATACCACAGAGAATTATGGTTGCCCTGCTCGCCAACCCAGTATACGGTATTTGTGTGTGTGTGTGTGTGTGTGTGTGTGTGTGTGTGTGTGTGTGTGTGTGTGTGTGTGTGTGTGTGTGTGTGTGTGTGTGTGTGTGTGTGTGTGTGTGTGTGTGTGTGTGTGTGTGTGTGTGTGTGTGTGTGTGTGTGTGTGTGTGTGTGTGTGTGTGTGTGTGTGTGTGTGTGTGTGTGTGTGTGTGTGTGTGTGTGTGTGTGTGTGTGTGTGTGTGTGTGTGTGTGTGTGTGTGTGTGTGTGTGTGTGTGTGTGTGTGTGTGTGTGTGTGTGTGTGTGTGTGTGTGTGTGTGTGTGTGTGTGTGTGTGTGTGTGTGTGTGTGTGTGTGTGTGTGTGTGTGTGTGTGTGTGTGTGTGTGTGTGTGTGTGTGTGTGTGTGTGTGTGTGTGTGTGTGTTCAGCCTTTAGATATAATGCTAGTACTGAGCTCGAAAAAAACAGCAATTCGCAGGGTCTGTAGGCTGCCGCTTCTCCCCCTGTAATAGAGAGGAGTACTGGAAGGGCCACCTGAGCTTCACTGTGTTTGCGAGCCGCCATGCTCGCGGGGAAAGTCAAAGCGTTTTTTTTCTTTCCGCCCAACAGAGTTCGATATCAAATGCGTGTGGGCACCGTTGATATGTTTTATCATTTCTTACCATAATATTTGTTCGAATTTATGCCCGGGTCCTTTTGAATCCGTTATCACTATACACACCTGCCTATACTAAGCTTCGTGTTTCCTTCCTTCTGCCTTGATTTTTGGCAGAATCATATCGTAGAATCATATATGCAGGACCTAGAGATAGGCAAGACGGCTCATTTGAACGGCTCATGGCTCACTTACATCTGTAGAGGGCAGTGGGTCGCTCAAGAGGGGCCGAATATTATATATATATATATATATATATATATATATATATATATATATATATATATATATATATATATATAATATTGGCCCTCACGTGACACAGCAAGCGGTGGCATTTAGCATCAGTTTCTGCCTGTGGTTGGGATTGCAGTTGCGGTTTCTGCCTGTTGAGACGACTGAGGAAGGTGCTACGAAAAAGCGCGGAACATTCGGATCACTTCGCTCTGCTTTTCTGCTCTACCATGACTCCGCTCCGGACACAAAAAACAGCGCTTACCAAGCACGCTTGGTGTACGACAATATTGGCTCTCGCAGCCACGCGTCACGCAGAAGTGCGAGCTGGTCAGCCAACACCCGACAAGAAGCTGCTAGATCTGCGTGACAAGAAAGACATCGCAGAACGCAGGGCGCTACGGACGGACAGACCGGAAGACTGGACGGTTTACAATCGGCTGGACGCGGCAGCAAGGCGGCACGCTAACAAGCTCTACCGCCGGCAGTGGGCTTCTCTGTGCAATACGATGGAGAAGGATCGCAGCTCCCGGCGGCTCTTCACCACCCTGCGGCGCATCACTACACCTCGCCGCTCTCACCATCTCAAGCGGCCAAACAACCCAACAACTAGCTGAGCGGTTGGCTGACCGGCTTGCGCCGCAACGCCCCGCGAGCACCGCTGCCATCGCAGCGACTACATCGAGCCCGAGTCCCGATGCCAATGTCCTTTCCTCCACCCTGGACGACGGCCCGTGCAACGCGCTCTTCACAGCGGTGGAACTGAATGACGCTCTGTGCCGCTGCATCCGCCGCTCAGCGCCCGGGCCCGACGGGATGACCTACCAGATGCTGCGCAACCTGGACGCGGAGCAGCGTCAAGTCCTTCTGCGGCAACTGAACCTGGTGTGGGAACGCGGGGAGCTACCGGAGGAGTGGCGCACAGCGGTCGTCTGCCCGCTACCGAAGCCAGGTCGCTCACCCACGGAGCTCAGCGGATATCGCCCTGTGGCGCTGACGTCGGCGGCCTGTAAGGTGATGGAGCATATGGCGCTTCAGCGGCTACACACGCGGGCCGCGGAGGCGGACTTGTTCGATGAGTGTCAGACAGGCTTTGGAAGGATGCGCTGCACGGCGGACTCAATTGCAGACGTTGTTTCTGCGCTCGAGCACGCCGTAGCGGCGCGGCAGGTCGCACTGCTGTTGCTGCTCCACGTGTCGAGTGCGTTTGACAACGTCCACCATGCGGTGATCCTCGCGAGGCTGGAGGAGGCAGGCGTGAACGGGCGCTTGTTGCGCTATGTGCAGGGCTTCCTCAACGCGCACACTATTCGCGTGCGTGTAGGAGGGGCTCTCTCGCGACCCCGTCCGGTGGATCTAGGCATTCCGCAAGGATCGGTGTTGTCGCCGTTTCTATTCAATGTGGCGATGTCGGCGGTGCCGGGCTGTCTGCCCGCAGTCAACCGGCAACGTGTGTACATCTCCATGTACGCGGACGACATCGCACTGTGGTGCCTGGGGCCGCCGGGTGAGGCTTCCCGCGTCAGAGAGTACCTTCAGGGGGCCCTTTGCGCGATAGACGTCCGGTTGCGGGATCTCGGTCTGGCGCTCTGCCCGGGCAAGTCCGCGGCCATGGCCTGCGGCGCTCGCAGGGGCGCCCGCCTTTCACCGCTTACGTTGGCTGGGATGCCGCTGCCGTGGAAAAGCTCCGTGCGGTACCTGGGCCTAGATATCGACCAGCGCCTTTCCTTCCGTCCCGCGGCGACCAGGGCATGCCAGCAGATGAAGAGGACCACCGCCGCCGTGCACAAGCTCACCGCCCGGGGCCAGGGGATTTCCCAGAAGGCTGCGCTGCGCCTCTACAACGCAGCAGCCGTGGGGGCGATTCTCTACGCACTGCCACTCGTGAAGGTGCGCAAACCATCGTGGAGAGCACTGGAGGTGCAGCATCGCAAAGCGCTGCGAACCTGCCTTGGCCTGCCGGGTAACTCTCAATGCGAAGCGACACTCGCCGAGGCAGGCGCGTGGCCACTGCAGCTACAGGCCACACAGCGAGCGCTGCACCACATCGACCGCCTTCACCGCGCACCAGACGGCGGCGAACTCCTGCAGCGCCTTCGGAATTTCCCACGCTCTAGAATGAGTGCGGCGCTGCAGGAGTATGACCAGCTGACGCGTGCCACGCCCCCCTACGGCCTCTGCTCCCCCTGGCCCCTCACGACGGAGGTACAGCGCGAGATCATCGGCATCGCGGGAAAACGCAGCACACCACTCTGTGCGGTGCAACAGCTAGCCAGAGCCGTCATACACGAGCAACTAAGCGACCACCTGCTTGTTTTCACTGACGGCTCCGTGGCGAGAGAAAGCTGCTCGCTCGCCGCAGCGGTCACCATCCCTGCCCTGCAGTTGCACCGCCAGCAAAGAGTGACACACCTGGGCTCTTCGACCACTGCGGAACAACTGGGCCTTCGCCTGGGCCTGGACCTATTGCTCAGCATTGCTCCACCACCACCCAGGTGTGCACTGCTGTGTGACTCCCGTGCCGCCCTCAGCCGCCTGCAGACTCCCGGCCGTGGCACACCGCTGCTGTGCGCGATACGCGAGCGCCTCGAGCACCTCGCAGAGCGAAAGTGCAGCATTCGCGCGCAGTGGGTGCCCGGCCACTGCGGCATACACGGCAATGAGCAAGCCGATGAACTCGCCACCGCCGCACATCAACTCCCTCCCAGCGACGAACTTCTCGCTTTGGAGGACGTTCGCGCGGTAATCTATGACCACCTCCGTCAGCAACACCCGGACCCACGCATCGCGCGAGGAGAGCGCATCCCTGCTGTCGGCGCGCGCTCATTGTCGCGCTTACAGCGTGCAATGCTCATCTGAGTGCGCGTCGGCTGCGTGTGGCCCGGGGTAAGACGGGTGCTCCACGGACTTTCGTCGAGCGACGTGTGTGGTGATTGCGGTGCAGTGGAGACATTGGAGCACATGCTGCTTCGCTGTGCCGCATCCGCAGAGCCACGTCGCGAGATGCTCGCGGCTTATAGGGCGCTCGGAATCATCCCGGACAGCATCGAGACGCTCCTGTGGCCGCGAGGCAGTGCGCGCACCCGTGACAGGGCAATGGTGAGCCTCTGTGCGTTCATCGAGCGGGCGGGCTTGAAGCCTCACTTGCTCTTCGCCAGGTAGTGCGTGCGTGACCTGAACGCTCCGTGTGTGCTACCTTGGACGTATGCTGCCGGGCGCCCCACCCCGGCAGCTGGTGCATTGTGTCGCGCGCGCGATCTGTCTGCGACAGGACGCTACGTGCGCGCGACTACATCAATGGTATTACATATATATATGTGTATATATTTTGTAAACAATTGCAGGGGCTGCTCGCGCGCAGGCATTTGTGGACAGTGCTCGGACACTTTGCGCGCGAGCGATGCGAACTCGTCGACCGTCTTTACTTTGTAAATAATGTACAAAGCTCCCCCTGTCCTTTCTTCCTATCGCTCCCTCTCTACTTCTCCTCGCTATCCTCTCCCTATCCCCTTTTCCTTCCCGCCGGCCGCAGCTCAAGTGCTTCAGTTTTTTTAATAGCAGTTGCCGCGGCCGGCAATACTCTTTTCCTTCTTTTTGATTATTTAAAAAAATAAATCAACCACTACCACCACCACGACAATATTGGCCTCAGGGCGTCAGGGGAGGATAGCTCTAGCTTACCCTGACGTCAGTTTCGAGCTTTCCGATTTGCCGAAAATGGCATCGGGTGCTCTCCCTGCAGCAACCAGTGAATTGCACACGATAGGTTACATTCGTCCCGACAAAACTCCCTAGAGGACAAACGCTGGCTCGCATTTTCTCTTTCTTTTTTTTTTCATTGCGCTTCGGCACGCTGGCTTCTCGGCGCCTCGCCTTGTTCGCACACCGTCACTAAGCAGGCATTGCATGGCTGAACGGCAACTGTCGTGTTTGTGCCGGTGAGATGCTCCTTTGTGTTTGGCGCGAACGCCAGTTGTGCGACTAGCATATGGTCATTATTTCCCTCTTCTTATCTGCCCCTGACTTCTTTCACTTCTCTTCCGATCAGATGTATAGTAGTTTTAGTCAGTGCTCTCTGTGTCCCCTTCTATCTTCGTCCTCGTCCAACGTGCTGTATCATCAAAAGAGTAAACTGCACGTTCGAATTGTCTCTTGAGACACAAAAGACTTCGTCTTCAAATGGTGGTGTTGCACCAGCGAACAATGCACGACCGATGAGTGTCGTGAAACATCATTCGAATAGCAGCATGGCAATCAACGGCGCTATTCTTTGGCAATTAGGGCATCTTTACTCCCCCCTTCAGTGGCATCGGGTGTCACACTATATTACGCTTACAGATCCAAAGGAATTGCCGCGGACCACTTTACACAACGGATGAGTACGAGTACTGGTCCCTACTCGTCGGCATGAAACGTAACCACAAAACTGCAAGACAAAAAAAAGTGCCTGCACTATACTCCGTTTCATATATCACGTGCAACACTGCCAGAGCTACAGCTCTTGTTTGCGCTCTCCGCATCTGCGACAAGAAATAGTGCCTGCTCTTGACGAGAGAAAATAATAGTTGCTTTGTCTGCAAGCTTAATACATCTTACATTTGCCATCAACTTCATAAAAAGCACCTTTTTTTATGGAGAAAGGGTCGGAGTCGGTGAATTTGTATGTTTTTATGTCGTTTTTGTTCGTGCCGCGTTTTCGCTGCCCCGCAACCTTGCCAGCTGTGCGACTAGATGGCGCTGGCTGTGCCCTCCTCGATGCGCATCTCTTTTTGAGAAAATGGTTCTTCGGCGCGCATTTTTTCTGTAAGATCCGCACTGCGAAGATGTCTATAGGCATGCGAAGCAAGTTATTGCAAACATGTATGCTCAGAATGGAGCCCGTTTCCGCAGGAACCACTCGGCCACAGAACGAGCGCGTAGGGATACGCCTCCTGTTTTTTTTCTTGCGGACTACATGCGTAGCTTTCGCTGCGTTGCACCTATGTATGAAACTGAAAGAACTAGCAACCAGCTCTCCGTCCGAAAAAGGAGGAGGAGGAAAAAACATTTATTTAAACCTAGTAACTAGGCACAGGTGATTAGGTGGTCATGTCCTGTTCAGGCGGCCTCCTCAGTCCAGGATGCTGACAGCCGCTGCTATTCCGCGCGCCCGCTTGATCAGCCGTTGCTGATCTTGAAGTGTGAGCTAGACAGAGCAGCTTCCCAAGAAGAGACGGTGGGGTGGGGAATGAGCGGGAAGCCTTGCGGCTTTGGACACACCCATATGGAGTGGTATAGTGTTGGTTTGCTGCTGGCGTATGATTGGCAGATCGAAGGGTACTGCGAGGGAAAGAAAAGGTGTTTGTGGTAGAGGTTCGGGAAGGTATGCGTTTGAAGTTGTCGCCAGGTAGCGGCATCTGCTCTGGAGAGGGATTTGTGCGTTGCGGGAAGTGTTCTTCGTTGTTGTCTGTAGTATTCGAGGGTAAGTGTGTACGTGAGTGGTTCTGTGGTGGTTGATAACTGAGACCTTGATGGTGGCCTCAAACACAAATAATACAAATACAAATAATTTTATTTAGCATCAACACTAATTATACAGTACTCGTGATGCTGCAGGGTGCTAGCAAAAAGCCTGCGATGGCTTGACAAAGGCTAGCACCCCGCTTACAGTGCAATACAGCAGCGGACAAAACGCAACAAAACAAGAAAAAGCCATTATAAACATAACGACGGCTTTATATATTACAAAGTACATTTAGAGGATAGGACTAATATTGGGTGGTACAGAACTGCATGTGTTGACAATATTTTGATTTGAGGACATATACTGTTGTATAGATCTTCGGAGCATCTTCCTCTCTGGTTTCTGTATTAGCTGGTAATCGGCCGTCTTCCGTCTTCCCTCTTGGTGCCCGGCGAGTTAGTTCGCGGGCAAGCGCGTGGGTGCGCTCGTTGCCAGAAATAAATGCGTGGCCTGGTGCCCAAAGTATTCGAATAAGCGGCGTGTGTGTCTTTTCTTTGCACTGACGAATAGTGACACTAGTGCAGGTTTTTAAGTGTTTGTCCAGGGGTTTGCATGAGATGTATCGGATGGCGAGGGCTGTGGCTGTCTCTTCCGCCGTTCTGATCGAGGTCGTGAGGATGGAGCCTGTTACTTGTACCTGACTGTCATCGTTCGTGACGGCCAGGCTCGCGGCAGATTTGCCGGGGTAACTTGCCGCGTCGATGCATAATATGAATTCATTATTTCTTAATATACGTTGAAGTGCCCGTACTCGGGCCTGCCGTCGGCCCGCGTTAAGGTCTGGATGCATGTTTTTCGGGATTGGAGCCACTTGGATCTTTGCTCTCATTATGGGGTCCATGGGCTCCGGATCTGATGGTAAGGGGGGTTGGGGGCTGGATACCCGAGTCTCGCGAGTAGGGCACGTCCGGTGCGGGTGCTTCGTAGTCTAGTTACCTGTGCTACCCGCTGTGCTTCAATTGTGAATGCCTAAGTGAAGAAGGCGTTGAGTGGCCGCGTGGGGAAGAACACCCAGTGCCGTCTTTACCGCCGACCGGAGTGCCGCGTTGTTTTTCTAGTTCGGCTCGATTGAGGCGATGGTACGAGAGGTGGTACGTGAGGCGACTGATGATGAGCTCCTGTACTATGCGCAGCGTGTCCCTCTCTTTAAGATCGTTTCGTCGGTTTCCCGTCTTATCATGTGGATGATTTGAGACATTTGTTTACGGAGAAGATGTACGTGTGTGTGGCTCTACCATTAGATTGGAGGTGTAGCCCTAGCACCTGAAACCTCTGCACTTGTGGTATTGGCGCACCTTTCAGGAAACGATCGATCTCTGGAGATTGTTTTCTCCTTCCATGGCTGTTCTTGCTTATAATCAAGAGTTCGGACTTCTCCGCTGCGCAGGTTAGCCCGCCAGCGGCAGCGTACATCTGGACCACATCGATGGCTTCCTGAAGCGCGTCTTGCACATCGACGTCAGAGCTCCCCGTGACCCAGATTGTGACGTCATCCACGTAAAGAGCATGACGAACTCGGTGGATGTCTAACAGAGGTGGCAGTTTTGCCATCGCCACATTGAATAGAGTCGGAGAGAGGACCGAGCCCTGTGGCGTCCCTCAGCCTGCAAAGAGCGATATTGTCGGAACGTAGTTCGCCTAGTCCTATGGTGGCCGTGCGGTCCGTCAGAAATGCTCTGATGTAGTTGTACATCCTGTTCCCACAATGGGACAATGCCAGGTTGTCAAGAATGAGGTCATGTGCAACGTTATCGAAAGAGCCTTTTAAGTCATGCGCAAGTATCGCCTTCGTTTTCAGCTTGCTAGGATGGTCCATTACTTCCTCCTTCAGTTGCAGCATGGAATCTTGTGTGGATAAATTTGGTTGGAAACCAAACAGCGTGTCCGGGAAGAATGTTCGTGCTTCTAGGTGGAGGTGGAGCCGGGCTAGGACGTTGTGTTCGAATAGTTTCCCGATACACCAGGTGAGCGAGATTGGCCGAAGAGTTGTGAGTGAGAGTTGTTTGCCAGGTTTGGGAATGAGCGTAATTTCGGCGCGCTTCCACTCTTGAGGGAGGGCTCCCGTCGTCCATGCTTTATTGTAGAATGACGTCAGCTGGGAGATTGATTGGTCGTCCAGGTTTCTAAGTACCTTGTATTGGATGCCATCCGTATCCGGCGTCGTATTCTTCGTGACATTTTGTAGAGCTGCTTGGACTTCGGCCTCTGTTATGTCAGCGTCGGGTGGACTGTTCTCGTTCTCGTAGGGGTAGTCCTTGTACTGGGGGTGTGGGCCAGAGCTGATGTAGCGCTGTTCTAGTTGAACGAGGACAGCGTCGTCGTCACACTGTTCCTTGAGCAGTAGCGTGCGTATCGCCTTGCTCGTCTCGGATTTGGATTGTTTGGGGTCAAGTAAAGCGCGGAGCAGCGACCACGTACGAGGCATGCCGAGAGTGCCTTGGAGATGGTCGCAGAAGCGGTGCCAGTTGTCATTTGTCAGCTCGGCAGTCTCCGAAGGATCCGACGGCTCCGGCTCCGATTTTGCAGAGTAAAATGGCTCACCCGCTCTTTGAAAGGAGCGGCTCCGAAGATCCAGCTCGCTCTGGAGCGACCCATTCCTAGCCAGGACCTGGAATCTGTCGTAAAGACTTCAACCGCACTGCAGAGATCTGTATTGAAGAAATTCAAAAGCATGTGCGTTGGCTGCTCTTCAGTACCTTCTAGAGTATCATGACTCAGCACTTTTGCGTCATGACTAGACACTAGTCATGATTATGACTTTGACTTACACAAGTCGTGGATCACAGTTATGTACATTGGATCTCCGATCTGACTGACTCATGACAAGTGACTATGACTCACTATAACCCACATGACATGACTAGGCATGGCATTTATATACCACTTGTCATTACATACAAATTCATGACCACCAGTCTCATCTCAATGTGACGTCGTTACATTTTGCTTCCATATTTTACTTCCATTTTTTGCTTCCCCGTTTTGCGAACACGTTTTTTGCGAACATAGCAAAGTAAAGCTTCCGCCTTAATAAATTCATGAGACGTTGGCGTAACTACAACGATGACGACGATCGCAATAACGCAAATTGTTGACCAGCAAAAGGTGCGCACTGTACAAAATACTGCGGCGTTTTCTTGCATTCTGAATAGTAAAAGTGAAGTGTCCGACCTGCGGAACGACGAAGTCACGGGCCTCCCTCATCCGGCGAGGCTCCCGTGGTTCTTCGCCAACGGCAGCGAGTGGCCGCGCCCTTTGAGTAAGCTGTCGCGGGTGGCCGACGTGTGGCCCGACCCGAAGGCGCCGCACGACGACCGCATCGTGGCGCAGCTCATGTACCTGCCACCCGGACACGGAAGACGACATCGCAAGACTATCGAGCTTTGGCACGGTATACCGCTTCGTTATTCTCCTTTCTATCTTTATTTTATCCCTCCCTCCCGCTTCGCTGCATAGGCTTCAGGACAATTTTGCTCTCGAATGGCAAAGGTTTGCCGCCTGTGAAAAACCTGGCATTCGAAATAGGGAAGTTGTCCACCCAGATTCATCGGCCAGTCTACACCGCAATATTTCTCTTTACAAAATCCTGCTTATTTCGTTCTTTTTCTATTTTTGGACTTAACGTCATTCTTTTTTTACGTTATTTTTCACACTTCAAGGCATTGATCCGTTTGGGTACTTTTGTACCAAAACAGATCCATGCCTTGAAATGATGAATACAGTGATGAATGCATAAGAGATGAATACAGCCTGCTATATTCATTTCTTCAATATCAGAAGTCATCGCTTGGTTCCCAGAGTCAGTTATGTGAAGGATTCATGCATTAATTAAATAACAGTTTGTCGTTGTTCGGTAAAATGAATAATCTTCAAAACAAAAATAAAACAACGCCTTATATAGACACAAATTGATAAGAAGTTCCAAGTCCGTGCACTTATTCTCCCTTTACTCGGAGTGATGAATAAATGAGGTCTAGTGGTAAACTAAATAACTCTGAATTAAAATGATTTCTTTTCTTTTTTTGCAGCAGCAGCAGCAGCAGAAGAAATGGCTTTCAGAGACAGACGCAGACAGCTTCATTGCCAATCACGTGATGTTCCCAACGGTAGGTGTACGCTGCTCTGAAAGCCTATCCGCACATAGTCGCGTTCGTCCTCGCGATCGTTTCTCTAGAAGTATAACTCATGCAAACTCACACGGTTTCTTTCCAGTAATACACAAAGTTGCTTTTTAGACGCTTCACGTCCTTCCCAGCGAGGCCATGAGTACGGTTTTCCCTCTTTGACATTTTCGTTTAATTTGTTTTTGTTTTTGTTTTTTGTTTTTTGTGTGTGTGGGGCTTCAGTATCATAATGCACTTATCGTATAACTGCAATTTCGCGCCTTCAAGTGTCAGCAACCAACACGCATTTGCCATTTATGAGCGCTGAATGATGAATTTTAACCGAGAAAGTCAGCTAAATGTCAACGTTTAAACTTGTATGAAGAAAGGGGAGCAGTGTCGGCTTGTCAGTATGAGCGCTTGAACCGTGTAATGATGTCGGTACGTGTCGCTCGTACATGCATCCATCGCCGCTTACCAGCTTTGACCGCGACCAGGACACATTCGTGCGCATATCTTTACGCCGACTCAGGGCTTACGAGTTGAAAAGCGAATCACCGAGACGTCATTCGGTTTCGAGTACAACTCCAGCATCGGTGATACTGTTAAGAACTGACTTCATGTAAGCCTCGGCTCTCTTTCAGGTTCGAATTGAGCTCTATGTGTTCAGATTCCAGCATGGCGGGAACATTCAATGGCCACTGTGAACTGTCTTCTTACTTGGGCCGCATACTATGTTCGAAGTAGAATCTTTGCTGTTCATTTTCTCTTCGAATGCCTTCTCGTGACTATTCTGTAGTGGTACTCTTCGCATTCGCTTTAGCTAGCTCTGCCACTCTTGGTAGCTTCACAGGCGCCATGATCTCAAAACTGCACGGCTCGGTAGCAGGCCGTCTTCCCTGAGAGCTTTTGACCACAGTAGCATATTCACTGCTCGTGGTTACAGAGACAGTACTGAAAACCATCTTACTGGAGGGAAGCTGGAGCAACATCGAAGACGGGCAGTCGCAGTTCCTTCGCGACCGGTGCCCCGTGGATAGCTGCCGAGTGTACAGGACCTACAAGGACGTCAACGAAGACGGTGTCGCTGTGGACGCCATCGTCTTCGGAGAGGGCTACAGCGGCCCTTCTTTAGACCTCAAGGGGAATCAGGTTTGGGTCCTGCACCTCCTTGAAAACCCAGAGCACACCGGCATCATCGTGGACGAAGGAAAAGGCATCGATTGGATTGCCAGCTACCGGTACGCACATATGGACTCAATCACGCGTATATTTCCATTCCCAGATGTCGAAGCACGTGCCTTTAGGACTGTTTTAATCTGTATCAGAGGCACCGGGCAACGTCTTCCACCGTGGTGGCAACAAGCGCGGTCTATGGTGCGCTTGAAAAAATGCCTCCAATCACAAGCGATAGGTGATCGCAAGGAGAAGCACAAAACCAAAAGCTTTGCTTGCGCCGAAAACGAAACGTTCATGTACGACTACACAAGCGTTCCCACGTATTCAAAGTAAATCCGTATTCATTCCTCGTAATGAAAATTCAACCGTGTACAGTAAGCCAATCTAAATACAACTATGCATTGCGAGTTTCTACGACTACTTTGTTTTAAGGTCTTAGAATTTTAAAAATTCATTGGAGGCACTTAGATCCCTCTTAAGTGTGGTAAGCCGTTTTCTGCGACTCGTTTCACTCATTTGCGTTCTTTTTTTTCATTCATATGCTTTTGATTTCTCTTTTCGCTCTTGTTTTACTGATTCTACTTAATTACCACGTTCTTTGCACAATGTCGACGTTCCTGGCTGTTTTGACATCTAATGTACTTTTTTTGGCTCTTATTATATAACTATACTACTCCACATCAACTAAATTTTGCACAGAAACATTTGTTCACTCTCTACCTCATACAAGCATTCTTTGACTCATCAATCCATTTCTCGACATTCACAATGTGACATGCTCCGTGAATGTGTAATGTTGTCCACATTCATGAGCCTATAAAGGTTTTTGGCTTAAAAATGCCAATTATCTTCGCCGATGTGGCTGAGCAAATTTTACACAAAGCGACGCCTGTATTGAGCGTCACTCTGTGGCTCAAGCGCTGTGACCTTCGGCTTCACTTACCACGGCTCGGCTGCAGCCGTGACTCAGAGTCACTGGAACATTCCCCGGGTGGCTGTGGCCCAGTTTCCTCTAGGCCACTCAGGCCCGTTCATACCGCTTAGTTAAAGTGGGGCTTTGTATGTAGGCTGGTAGCCTACGCTATCGCGTCATACCCTCAAAGGCATAGCTGAAATCTTCCCCGTAATTTTTTTTATCTGAAATGATGCCTAACCCCGATTGGTTGGCTGTCTGAAAGCATTCACTGGAGTGCAATGTCCGCCAGTAGTAATGATCGTCTTGTGCTTCAGTCTACTGAAATTTTGTTCCTGAGGATTACCCCTACCTTTCAGCGTGGAACAAAACAGCTATAAAGTAGTCATGTGCTGTCTGTCTGAAGAGTCTGGCGTTATGTTACTGCCATACGAAGCCCAATGTTCTGGTTTATTAAAGCAAAAACCTTACATGACTCATGGCACTAATTATTGCGCTCAGAACCTGTCAGGTATACGTTGTCCGCTTGAAGTGGTACCGGAAGTTGTCTGACGTTAGTGCTACACATTAGTGTGAATGGTTTTACAGAGCGAAACAGAGAGAGAGGGGGAAGGGGGAGGATAGAAGGTTCGAGTACCACAGTATGGTTCGAGCCCTAAATTAAAGTCTGGCATTTGAACCCCAGGCGTCTAGGGCTCGATTCCCACAGAACGAACTTCGTGGCTCAGAGTCCGTCAATCACGTCACAGTTGTTGGTAGCTCGACACCAGCTGGCGTCACAGTTGTCATAGCAACTGATAATTACTATGAGACCATTTTAAATTAATGAGAAGAAAAAGTCTCTGCCTGCACCGCATATGTATAGCAGGCAAATATCTAACTGAAAATAAAGGAGTGATGCTGTGATACCAAGTGTTGTCGAGCTACCGAAGCGGCGAGTGTGTGTACTCCTGTGCCAGGAGTCGTGCTGCTATCTCTTCTGAAGCCCCATTTTCTCTTGAGGCATCCTTAACGGTCCTCCATGTGGCGCCACATGTGTCCACTTTCGTATACCTAAACTGCGACTCAACCAACGTTCTTCGAGCAACGTTTCGGGTGATGTCAAACCACTTCGCTACTTACTGGCATGCATTCACTAGTCTAGTTAAGCGATAGGGGTTCGAACCGACCTATGTTTCACCAACTATACACGCCATGATCACCTCAATATACAACGTGACCTTGTGCAGCGCGCGTTTTCGAATTGGGTTTCGCTGCGCGACAGAGGTTTCTCCTTTTTACGCGTACTTCCTAAGGCCTCGATTTTTTTTTTCTACGCTAACTCAGCTTAATCGCCGTTCCACATTCTCTTGCATAGACCAGAGAATACATCAGGGACGCAGACCTCGAAACAGCGTTTGCCGGGAAAAGGTGTGTTTATGTATTAGGTACGCTTGTTTTCGGTGCGTGGTTTATTTTAATCTGACTGGAGCGTTTGTGCGCATGTTCAGTGCGCGATATATATTAATGTGCTGTCCTCATAAAATTTATCTCTATTTACTTTACCGAATTAATTCGTGCCTCAGCTTATCGGCTGTCACCAATGTTAAAAGACCTTGAACCAAGAGAAACATTGAAAAATTTTAAGAATAGTTTTGATCATTGCAATGGCCATATCTTTCTCTAACGTCTTTACTATCGATTAAATCCTATAACAGAGACTCGAGTAAAGTCTTCTCTCCACGTCACTCGCAGTATGGACTCGGACATTGTGACTCCGTACGCAAAGTTTGTTCTCTACGATCCCCTCGTGAAGAGCATCAAGGATGGCTACAACTATGCCGAAAACAAGACAAAGATGGTGGCGTGGTTCGTCTCCAACTGTGCTACCAGCAACAAGCGCCTAGAATATGCGCACAAGATGCAGGAGCACATACAGGTACGCTTTGGCGTACGCTCGGCTTTGCTTTCTTCTCTCGTAAGTCACAGTGTCAGTGTCAACTAACCTCTCAGACATATATTAGGTAGACAGAATAGGAGACTCTGTCGGTTAGAGTAATATTGCCACCTAGCGTTGCCAGGTGGCGCATGACTGAGCGAAGGACGACGAAGTGTCGCTTGTGGGTTTTGCGTCTGTGCTGCTCACCGCTGTTGTATCGGAGCTATTCTTGATATCCTCAATCACCTTGTACGTGACATTCTGGTGGAGGTGCGGGGTAAGATCACCTATGCAAGAGTCTCCATCTGAAAGACGTCGCGCCAGCCCTGTGCCATTGGACACCCCCGTGCATCGCTGCAGTCGACGGCTCCAGGGACTGCCTCCGGAGTTTCAGCCATCACCCGCCGCCATGACATCTAGTGCTCCTGCTCAGCAGGTAACGGGCGTCGCACCGGCCTGTAACTACACCTTGCAGGCCCCTCGGGTACCGAAGTCTTTTCACGGTGACCTCTTTGAGGATGTGGAGGACTGGTTCCTTCAGTTTGAGCGTGTCGCTGCATTCAACCAGTGGGACGATGCTGCCAAACTAAGGAACGTCTACTTCAGCCTTGAGGATGGCGCCCGGATCTGGTTCGAGAACCGAGAGCAAATGTTAACATCGCGGCGGGAATTCCGTCGTCAACTGCTCGAGGCCTACACTAGCGCGGATCGTCGCGAGCATGCAGAACGTGCCATTCACTCCCGCATCCAGATGCCCAATGAAAGTGTCCAAGCGTACGTCGAGGACATGATGCGCCTTTTCAGGCGAGCGGATCCCGCCATGTCCGAGGACAAAAAGGTCAGGCACTTGATGCAGGGTTTGAAAGAGCAACTGTTCGCAGGCCTTGTGCGCAACCCACCGTCGACTGTAAATGGATTCCTTGCGGAGGCCACCACAATGGAAAGGGTGCTCCAACAACGTGCCGCGGCTTATAACCGACCCCTCCATACTGGCACAACTGCGGAGTCATTTGCATCTTCCGAGCGGCATCCTGATGCTTTGCGTGAACTGATTCGCAGTGTCGTGCGCGAAGAACTGAGAAAGTTCTGGAACCCCATGCAGCAATCGCCAGCTTCCATTTCTGCTATAGTGCAAGAGGAGGTACGACAGGCGCTCAAGAGCCCTCTTTCGCCTATAGTTACGAGCCCACCATTGCTGTCGGGGACCGAAAACCGTCCCACATATGCTGAAGTTCTGCAGAGTCAGGCTCCCCCTTCACCACCACCCATTCCCGCGCCGCCTACAGTTTTGCTGCCCTCAGTGCAACCAGTGCAGTACTTCGACGAACGTCCCCTGCCCCGACGCAAAGCCGACATTTGGCGCACGCCTGACCGCCGTGCACTCTGCTTCCACTGCGGTGAACCAGGCCATCTTTACCGGGATTGTCCTTATCGACGCCTCGGTCTTCACGGCTTCCGCATCGACGCGCTTCCTCCCCGGTTTGGTCAACGACCCCGAGTTATTGAAGAGTATCTGGCGGAACAGCGTTCATCTCGTTCGCAGCGTCAGTCCCGCTCCCCTTCACCAAGGCGCTCATTGACGTCCACCCAAGGTTCCTCGCGAGAGCGACAAGGCCGCTCGTCTAGCCCTGGTCGGGAAAACTGAAAACAGCGACCTTCGGGGGCGAGGCCGCTGGTAGTCGCTGCGTTGAAGACCTCCCGTCGTCGCCGCTTCGATCCGACCGCGAGCTGCTGGTACCGTCCCCTAGGGAAGCCAAAAGCGTTTCTCTGGACATTCCTGTTATTTTAGACGGTCGTACTCCAGTCAATGCATTAGTGGACACCGGTGCGGATTATTCGATTATGAGTGGTCGCATGGCGACTGTTTTGAGGAAGGTGCTCACTGCTTGGCCAGGTGTGTACCTTCGAACCGCCGGCGGTCATATAGTTACCCCAAAGGGAATGTGCACGGCTCGTATTCAGATTGACAGATATACGTTCGTCGTTAGTTGCGTCGTTTTGAGTGACTGTTCCCGTGACCTTATCCTCGGCATTGACTTTCTGCGAGAATACGGAGCAGTTATCGACCTGCGAAATAGACGCGTCACATTTTCGATGGGACAATCTGCCGAACGAGATAGTAGCAGTCCTTGCAATGCCGCACTTCGCGTTTCCGCCGAGAGCGTCTCGCTGCCGCCGCGAAGCAGTGTTCTTGTGGAAGTTACCTGTGACGATTTCCGTGCCGGCGATGCTGTAGCGGAAGCGAACCATTCACTCCTGCTTGCTCAAGGCATCTGCGCTGCTCGAAGTTTATTGTATACCTTTTCCTTTTTGTGACCACAAACGCATAACAAGCACGTCTTTATGTAGTGCTTGTTAGTGCGTATTCTTGATATCCTCAATCACCTTGTACGTGACAATATTTTAATAGTGGAGCGTGAGTGCACACGCTTGGAGTAACTGCCACACCCTTCGCTTACTCATCGCAGCAATCCGCGCGTGCGCATTGTCACCCCGCTATTACTCTATCCCCCTAACCAACTGGGTCTCCCTATTCTGAACATTAGGCAAAGGTTTAACCCTTCTAAACTTAAATCACCAAAGCGAAAACAGCGGCACGTTTCGCTCGACCCGTCTCTCTGTGCGGCAGGCTCTTGACGAACTACGTCCACTGAATGATCGGAGTCGGCCTGTCGTCTTCGCAACCTCTGAGACGTCGACAGTTCACGAGGCACCTCGACTGAATCATCCATGATTACTGCTGCCGTTAAATTTTCGGGGGATGTTGCGATCCGTTGGCACCGGCTAAGAGGCAGCGGAGGCTATCTAGACAAAGCGGGAGCCTAGACACCAGCGTAGCTGCGACTCAGTTACGTCATGATTGTCACGTGACTAGGCAGGTACGAGCACGCGATTACTTCTTTTTCGGTGGCGGCTGACTGACGTCATAGCTGCCGTGGCGGAACCAAAGAAAAACACGGCGTCTCTCATAGCCTGAGTCGCTTTGGGACGTTAGACCCTACTTGAAACCCAAATAAAACAAAAGAAGAAAGTAATCAGCCGTCTGACCTATGCGGCAGCAGCGGCGACGGCGGCGGCATAGTCGGCACCTCGTGTCTGAAGTAATCGGGGTCTCCGTACGAAAAGTTATATCATGGTAATTTGTGGTTCTAGTATTTGATTATTGATTCATGTGTGATAGGTGATGACGAGTTAGAAATAATTGCAATTATTTGATTAATCAATGAATTAAAGTTAATGAAACTAAATTTTTTAAAGAATTGAAAAATGCATTCAGTTGTGTCAAACTGCTCAGGATGGAAAGGCAGTGTTTACTGATGTTCAGTATCAGTGTATGCTAAGTATCGGTCTGAAACGCTATCACATCATACCTTTGACGGCAGAGCTTAAGTGTCCGCTCATTTTTATCCCTGACGTCTTGTGAAATGTTTACTTGTCTTGAAGAACGTTCTTGGTTTCTCGCTCCCATAGAGGTCGGCTTTATCATTTCTAATCAAGGAGCGTATTCCGATGCAAGCGCTTTTAACTTGCGGCTCTCTCGTCGGACTCATTTGGCATTGCTCAGGTCTTTCACAGTGTCTGGCAGCAGCTTGTGGATGTAGTCCGTTACATGTATCGCACTTCCACCATATGTCACGTACGAGGAGGACAGAGGAAGAGAGACAGAGAGAGGAGGCCTGCAAACAGGCACACAGGCGCACTGAAAACCGAATTGCTCATTGGACAACCAAGAATGCCTTCCCCGTGCATCGTTTCTCATTAGCCCTTCCCATCGTTAAGCCCTCGGAAAAATCTGTACCCTGAATAGACGAAGGAAGAGAACGACAGGATAGATTATCTCTTTTCGTATAATAAGGTCACATGCATTTCAGAGACCGTCCACAAACTAGCCCGTAAAAACCCGTAACTTCGAAGGAACTGATCCAGGAACGTCGATAGTGACGCGCACTATCAGAGTGGTTGCTGGGGCTCGAATGGCTCTCTGTGTAAACATGATCCAGAACGTGCCGGACAATGGGCACACATCTTCACTCGATGCAGTCCAGAATTACATCGAACAATGCACAGAATCGCACGTGATACCGGTATCATCGCGAACAGAACTGCCGCGTTTAGCAGAAACATACCAAATAATCCGCCCCACGATAAGGACACCTACTCCTTGCAAAGGAATTCACCATCGTAAAACGTCGCCATAATATGTCATGCAGCGTGTAGGAATAATTTTCTTAACCACGAATTTATTATCGGCTTTTTTCGCACGACCGTAATTCTGCGTGCTTTGTATGGGCGGCGTTCTGAATGATGTTGTTATGGAACGGCACGCTGGCCGTGTGCCGGGGACACGAGCTGCCTTTACTCATCGAAGCGAACTCTTTTCGTAGGCAAGGAACACATGTGCACTCAAGGTAAGCTTGTCAGCGCCAAACTACACCAAATGTAGACGTAATTCCCCGCAGAATCTGCAAAGCTAATCACATCAGTAAGTCGCAACAACCTCAACCTCATAAGGTTTTAGAGTTGTGCCATTCGTGCACCAGAGTCACCAGTGGTATAGTGTCTGATAGTGCGTCAAGCAAGAGCAGTTAGCCCACATTTTCAGAAACAGGCTTGAAATGACCTGCCAACTTGGCAACTTGAGGACGTGTTGGAATGCAGACGATCGTTCATTGTTTCTAATGCCCAAATTCATTCTATGACTTGAAGCGACGCAAGGTAAAATGGAGACAGGCTGGTTGTCAGGACCCGAACCTGGCCGCTGTTGGGCGCGTTTTCTGCACGCGATGGGCAGATTGATTGTTTCCAGTTTCAAGATGAACCCCGCAGGAATTGATTAATGATTTAGTAAAAAAAAAAATATCACGCGTCTTAATTATCCTCTATTGGGTGTAACTAGTAGACAAATTTGCGAACTGCCACAGCATAAAAACGCTCCGGCAGCGCGTCTCCAGAGAGTGACTGTGTGGGCAGTTCGCTGAACGATTTAAAGCTTTTTTTTGTGCTCAGTTGTATTGAATTTTTATTTTTTCGCAGTATATGTTTTTTTCTCCCCAGGTTGATATATACGGTGCGTGCGGTCCCCTGAGTTGTCCGCGCTCACGGAGTCGGGACTGCAACCGAATGCTGGAAAGGGACTACTTCTTCTACCTTGCCTTCGAGAATGCCAACTGCAGAGACTACATCACCGAGAAATTCTTCAACACCCTGCGGTACAGGCACGCTTTGTATTCTGACAGATGAGGATTTTTCGCTGTCACTCGACGACATCTCACATTGGCACCAGATGTCGCTGCTCATTCTTCATGCGAATGAAGAGGGAAAAGTCGAACAGTAATTTACTTTTTCTTTGAGCGGCGTTTCTATTTCTGGAGTAATCACCGCGGTGAGAAAATTGTAAGCTGAAAAAAAAAATGCAAACTAAACAACGCAACATTTGGGACAAATGATGCGTATAAAGACTGAGCCGCTGCATTCTCAGCGCAGGAGTTGAATAAATGTACGATCAATTTCTTCTTTTAACACCAGACGGTCCAGCAAAAGTGCGTTTACTCTAAACATTTATAGTAGGCCGCAACAACGCCAAGCCACTTCTGATGAAATCTTCCTCAAGGCGATGCGTATAGCCAGCGGCTCACCTTTAGTGGTGGTTGGGAACTTAACGCACACAGCTACCCATGGGGATACCACAAGGAGGACGCAAAAGGCAGAAAATTAGCCGCGGCCGTAGCCGACGCGGCACTAACCACCCTCACGGACCCGCTGTACCCTACTAGAATATGAAATAGCGTCTCCCGAGACACGTGCCCGGATCTCTCGCTAGTCCGGAACGCTAAAAACTAGAATGGCACAATACAGCAGAAATTCTCGGGAGCGATCACTCCATCCTAAAAATCGAATTAGATTCAAACAAAATTCGCAAAAAGAGGGGAGCAGCTTGCGTCATTGGTTGGACAAAGTTCAGGGCAGTGGCAACCCCGGCACTCGGTGCCGACGCATCAAAATATGAGGATTGGGCGAAATCGCTAATTCAAACCAAGAACAGTTTCACGCGCAAACTCCAGACCACTGAAGACACTGAAGAAGGCAGTGGACAACCACCTCCTACACTTGTGGGAAGCCAGGAGACCTCTTACTAAGAGATCGAAAAAGCAGAAACACAACCGTAAGCTTAAAATTAGAATTGCCCAGATAACCAAAGAGGCGGAAACATAAACGTGGTCTCTAGCAAAAACCAACTGGATATCCAGATGCGATTCCCTCCGAGGCACCATCAACAAGAAAAGTACATGGAGCTTTCTCGGGTGCCTGATTGAACCTAATAAATCAAAAGGCGAACAGAGCAGGAGCTTGAAAAAGGCACTTAGTGACTTCAAAGGCACAGACGAACAGCTCGCCGACAAACTAAAAGAAAGATACTTATGTACGACCGTAGACGAAGATGAGGAATTTAGAACATACACTGGAGATAAAAACCCAAAATTAGATGCAGAATTCACCGTCGCGGAAATTAAAACCGCATTAATGAGTATGAGGCGAGGAACGACACCGGGAGACAACGAGATAACGGTCGGTCTTCTGGCCAACCTCAATGATCAAACTCTACAAGATTTTACGACCTACATTAATGATTGCTAGGACTCGGGAGTGCTACCGAATGAATGGAAAACATCCATAGTAACGTTCATCCCCAAGCCCGGCAAAAAGATCACCACAGACAATTTAAGACCATTCCCTCTCATGTCCTGCGCCGGTAAACTCATGGAGACGGTAGCGAGGCAAGGGCTGTCCGATTATTTGGAACAGCACGAGCTGCTGCCGCCCTGTATGTTCGGCTCCCGACCACATTTATCAGCGCAGGATGTACTGCTCCAAATCAATAGGGAAGTCATTGATCCCCATTTCGGGAGTTCAGGAGAAAGGGCTATTTTAGCCCTGGATCTGAAGGGGGCCTTTGACAACGTTATGCACGGTAGAATTCTGAAAAATTTAAACGCCACCAATTGCGGCGAGAAAACATTTAGCTACACAAAAAACTTCTTAGAAAATCAGAAATCTTGTATCAGATTGGGCAATGAAAATTTCGGACCCATCGATATCGGAACCCAAGGAATGCCTCAAGGAGCTGTTCTCTCTCCGCTGCTCTTTAACGTTATCCTCATGGTGGTGGTGGTGAAAACTTTTATTGTCCGGAAGAGGCGACACCGGAGCTCCGGCACCGCTCGCAGGCGTCCAAGGAGCCCGATGTCACCCCAAGAGGCAGGGGCTAGTAGACAAACCGGTTCGCCGCTTCGGTTGCCAGACGGACAATGTTGGCCTGTGTCGCCGGCTCTTCGCTATGAAGCGCGGCCTCCCATGCGTCTTCGTCCTTGAATAAATTGTAGCCCGGGTAGTGGCTGCACTCCCAGAGGATATGTTTCAAGGTTCCTATATCGCTACAGAATCTGCAGAATTGGTCCTCCGGATTTCCAGTTTGCGTGAGGTATCTCCATCTGGGAGACAGGTGGTTCTTGGCTTGCAGGCGGCGCCAGGTGACTGCCTCTGTGGATGTGAGAGACCCATCTGGGGGTGGATATTTCCGCCGTCCTAACTTGTAGTGCTCAATGACTTCGTTGTATGTCGCGAGCGTCTCGACCTTGAAGTTAGGTTGAGGCCGCCCCCCCCCCCCCCCCCCCGGATAATGAGCGCTCGGGCAAGGGCGTTGGCCGCTTCGTTTCCTGGTATGTTGGTGGGAGCGGGGGCCCAGGTTAGGGTGATCCCTCTGTCTATGTTGCTTTTCGATATTATGTTCAACGCGTAGTGTGATATTTTGCCTTTGCAGAAATTCCTTATTGCTGATTTGCTGTCACTGATGATCACCTTCGCGTTCGTACTAACGCACGCTAGGGCGATCGCCGCTTCCTCCGCTGCCATGGCGTCTACTTCGCTTGTATATATCTTGCCTTGCTCTATTCCGGACCCGTCGACTACCACCGAGACAAAGTTCCCGTCATCGTCAAAAGCGGCGTCTGTGTAGGCAACCGCCTCGGGTGGCATTCTGCTTAGTTTTGTCACCAAGTGTTTGGCTCTGTGCTGGCGTCTTTCCTGATCGTGTTGTGGGTGCATGTTCTTGGGTATCGGTGAGATCGTGAGGGCTTTCCTAATTTTGGACTCAATGTGGAACGTCTGGTGTTTAGTGCCTCTGTTCCCTTGTGTCCTACCCAGCTTAGAATTTGCTGCCCTGTCTCAGTTAGACTTAGGAGTTCGAGTTGCGCCGTTCTCGTTGCGTCTGCTAACGCTTCCCATGTGTTATGCCCCCCCCCCCCCCCCATTCCCTCTAGTGCCAGGGTTGAGGTCGAGATTGGGAGTCCCAGTGCTCGTTTCATGCATTTCCGTATTATGGCGTCTAACTTGTTTTTGTCTGCTTTTTTGATGTTAAGGAATGGGGTTGAGTAGCAGATCCGACTCAAGATAAAGGCCTGGACAAGCCTCAACTTGTTCTTCTCCTTTAGCCCTCTACCTCTGGCCGAGATTCTTCTAATGCCTACCACTTGGTTTGCATGCGCTCCTAGCTTAGCTATAGTCGTGGGATTGTTTCCTGTTTTGCTTATGAGCATGCCCAGAATTCGAATCTCATCTACTTGCCCAATTTCTTTCCCGTTCAATTCTATCGAGATTCTGGGAGAAGATGCGTTGGCTGTCCTCGTCCGAGGCCTGATGATTAGTAGTTCCGACTTCGTCGGGGAGCAGCTCAGCCCCTTATTTTTGGCATGGAGGTCTATGATGTCGGCTGCCCCCTGGAGTCTTTCCTCGATAGATGCATCACTGCCCTCATTGAGCCAAACGTTGACGTCGTCTGCGTAGATTCTCGTTTTTAGCCTTCGATGCTTTCTAATTTGCGCGGGAGGTCTTTCATAACTAGATTAAATAGGAAGGAGGATAAGATGGCTCCTTGTGGGGTGCCCCTGTTTCCTAATTTATTCTCTTCCGAGCTGAGGCTCTGCATATGCAGAGTTGCTGTTCTGTCTTTGAGAAATGATTTGACGTAATCAAAGGTCCTCTTCCCTACGCTAATATCTGACAGGCCGTCACGGATTGCCGAGTGGCTGACATTACCAAACGCTTTGGTTAAGTCTATGCCCAATATTGCTCTTGTATCTTTGGTGTTTTGTTTGTCTATTATATCGTGTTTGAGCCTTAGCATGGTATCTTGAGCGCTAAGGTGTGGTCTGAAACGTACCATCTCGTGGGGCCAGATGCTGTTTTCTTCCGCGAATCGAATTAGTCGCGTCTGAATTACATTATCCATTAATTTGCCTAGACACGAGGTCAGTGAAATTGGCCTGAGATTTTCTATACCCGGGATTTTGCCCTTCGTATGGATTGAAATTATGTTGGCATTATTCCCGTGTTTAGGGATGTCCCCGGATTCCCAAACTTTGTTAAAATATGCTGTAAGGTGAACTATAGAGTTGTCGTCTAAGTTCCTAAGCATGCCGTAGGTTATCTTGTCTGGCCCAGGTGCTGTTTCTTTTGAGGTCAAGGAGCGCGGCTCTGACCTCTGCTACTAGAATGGGTTCGTCCAGTAGCGGATTCCCCGCCCCCTGATATTCTTTATCCACTGCCGGGAATGCGGGGCCTATATATATGTCTTTAAGTCGGTCGATGAGCTGTTCATCGGTTCCGTCAAATTTGTATCTGGCCTTGATTTGCTCAATGTTGGCGTGGGTTTTGGTGTTGGTGGGGTCTATGAGGTGACGCAGCATCCGCCACGTGTTGGGATGGCTCATATTCTTCTCTAGCTCGTCGCATTTTTGATCCCACCTTTTCTCTTCTAGTTTCAATGCGTAGCTCTCTATTTCTCTATTGTGCTCGGCTATTTTCTTCCCGAGCTTCCTGTTCCATTTCTGGCGCTTTAGCTTATTCTCGAGAATTGTTTTTCGGTTACACATATTTCTAAGTTTGTTGTCTAATCAGAATGGGAGGTCACCTCCCTCTATTGTTTCGGTGGCTTGTTTTACGTGTGAGACAACGGTTGACGTCCAGTCTATTGTGTTTCCGATTTCGCCTAAGTCTGCTGTTGATCTGATATCCCTGAATTTGTCCCAGTCAATTGCGGTGGCCTGTTTTGAATTATGTATGGGCACCCCTAGTTTCCTATCAATTTGGATTTCAATTATAAAGTGATCGCTGCCAAGATTTTCGCCCGTGTTCTTCCACGTCGTTTTGCCCGTCCTGTGTCCTAGTGTTAGGTCCGGTGATGTGTCACAGCAGATGCTATTGCCCGTTCTGGTTGCCTCGTTCGTGCCACTTGGTGTCCCAGATGTTTTTAGGTGGCACCTGGAAGAAAAGGACGCCGAAGTGAAACCCTCAGTAGCGTCCGCTGATCCACAACCTTTCCCCACGGAGTACCTGCGTCCAACTTATGCAGATATGGCGCGACGCCCTGCCACTGCTTCGGAGCCATTACCGCCACTCGATCAAGGCTCACTGTATTCCGCAAACACTGAGCCGTTCGTCGACAACCGACGACCACCCCAGGGGAAGGCGGACCTGTGGCGCGCTCCAAATCGCCAGCGCCTGTGCTTCCATTGCGGGGAGCCAGGTCATCTCTATCGCCAGTGCCCCTATCGACACCTTGGACTTCACGGATTTCCCATCGACATGCGTCGCCCTCCAATAGGCCAAAGACCCCGGGAGATTGAAGACTATTTAGCGCAGCAGCGCATGGCACCAACTTCTCAGCGGCATTCACGATCCATGTCCCCACGCCGACCATCGCCGCAGCGCGGGCCATCCTGGACGGCGCAGCGGCGCTCGCCAAGTCCCCACCGGGAAAACTAAAGACAGCGACCTCCGGGGGCGAGGCCCCTTGCAATCGACGTGACGAAGACCCCCTGACAACGAGACCTGTGAGCGATCTGGATTTTACGGCACCGACGACAGTTCCCACGCATGAACATCGACTCTCGCTGGACATACCCGTGCTTCTCGACGGCCATAAGGTCAGCGCATTGGTGAACACTGGCGCGGATTTTTCGATTATAAGCGGGAAGCTAGCAGCGCTTCTAAAAAAAGTCATGACACCATGGTCGGGCACGCAGATTCGCACCGCTGGCGGACATGTCGTAACTCCTAGTGGCCTGTGCACGGCACGAGTTCAAATTCGCAGCTCCACGTTTATTGTAAGCTGCCTCGTTATACCTGACTGCTCCCGTGACGTTATCCTTGGGGTTGATTTTCTCCGGGAGTATGGAGCTATTATCGATCTCCGAAAGCGCACAGTGACATTTTCAACCAAGAAAGCTGCTGACACTGACGTCAAGAATCGCCAACGCCGCGCCGCCCTTCGAATTTCCGCCGAGAGCGTTTCGATTCCGCCACGCGCCAGTGTTTTTGTGACTGTTACTTGCGACGAACTGCGTGACGGGCATGCGGTCGCGGAAGGCAACCAGTCACTTTTGCTCACCCACGGCATCTGTACAGCGCGAAGCCTCATCCACCTCCGCGACGGCCGGTCTGATCTCCTGGTGACTAACTTCACCAACGAACCCCGGAATCTTTTTCGTGCTACTGCCATCGCGTTTGCTGACTCCTTAGCGGATGTTTCTGAATGTTTTACGTTTGGGGCTGTTAGCACTGTGCAGCCCCCACTTGACCGTCTTGATATTAGTCCGGATCTCTCGGACACACAGAATCGTGAGCTACGTGCCCTCCTACTAGAGTTCAGCTCTTGCTTTGCGTCCTCATCGAAAGTACGGCAAACGCTTCTCGTGAAGCACCGCATCATTACTCCTGACGACGCCCGCCCTATCCGCCAGCAGCCGTACCGTATCTCAACGACGGAACGTGAAGCGATTCAGACACAAGTTCAGGAGATGCTTTGTAATGATGTCATACAACCATCCAACAGCCGTGGTCATCCCCTGTCGTGCTGGTAAAGAAAAAAGATGGGACCCTTCGCTTCTGTGTCGATTATTGAAAGCTGAATGCCATCACTAAAAAAGACGTCTACCCGCTGCCCCGTATCGACGATTCGCTCGACAAGCTTCGTCGCGCCCAGTACTTCTCCATTGACTTGCAGAGTGGGTACTGGCAGATTGAGGTTGATGAGCGGGACCGCGAAAAAACAGCTTTTGTCACCCCAGATGGACTGTACGAGTTCAAAGTGCTGCCTTTTGGCCTATGTTCAGCGCCGGCAACTTTTCAGCGCATGATGGACACCGTCCTCGCCGGCCTCAAATGGCAAATCTGCTTAGTCTATCTCGACGACGTTGTCGTATTCTCTGAAACCTTTGAAGAACACCTCGCACGCCTGCGCGCAGTATTAGATGCCCTCCGGTCAGCTGACTTGACGCTCAAGCCCGAGAAGTGCCACTTTGGCTACAAAGAGTTGAAGTTTCTTGGTCACCTTGTGAGTGCCGCAGGCGTTAGGCCAGACCCCGACAAGACTGCTGCTGTCGCCAAATTTCCCGTTCCTGCAAACAAGAGAAGTTTGAAACGCTTCCTGGGTTTCTGCACGTACTATCGCCGCTTCATCGCCGATTTTTCCAAAGTTGCCGCCCCCCTGACTCGCCTCAGGCGCGATGATACACAGTTCATGTGGGGCGCTGAGCAACAAGAGGCTTTTGCGGAGCTGCGCAGCCGACTGCAAACAAGCCCTGTTCTTGCGCACTTTCATGAAGACGCTGACACCGAAGTCCACACCGACGCCAGCAATATCGGCCTTGGCGCTGTACTCGTTCAACACCAAGCTGGCGTCGAAAAGGTAATAGCGTATGCCAGCCGCACGCTCTCCCGCGCCGAGACAAACTACTGCACTACGGAAAAGGAATGCCTTGCGGTTGTGTGGGCAACCATGAAATTTAGGCCTTACCTCTACGGCCGCCAGTTTAAAGTTGTCACCGATCATCATTCCTTGTGCTGGCTGGCTAACCTCCGCGACCTATCGGGGCGCCTAGCACGATGGAGTCTTCGCCTCCAAGAATTTGAGTACACCATTGTGTATAAATCTGGCCAGAAGCACGAAGATGCTGACGCGCTGTCGCGCGCACCCGTCGGTTTAGTCGATGAGAGCACGGACAATGAGAGCGGTTTTCTTGGACTGGTGAGTGCTTCAGACATAATGACCCGACAGCGAGCTGACCCGGACCTTCGACCTGTCATTGACCACCTGCAGGGTCGAGCTGCTGATATCCCTCGGCAATTTGCTCGAAACCTGTCTGCTTTCTGTGTCCGGAATGGCGTTCTATACAAACATAACTCCAGCACTGTTGACCGAGCATTCCTCCTCGTAGTGCCAGCCGACCTCCGTGCCGATATCCTTTTTGCCTGCCATGATGAGCCCACCTCCGGCCACTTGGGCTTTACACGCACACTCGCCCGAGTTCGTCAAGCCTATTATTGGCCTAAACTCGCTGACGCCGTTCATCGCTACGTCAGAGGCTGTCGTGAGTGCCAACGTCGAAAGGCGCCACCTCTCAAGCCAGCGGGTTTGCTCCAACCTATTGCGCCTCCCCGAACACCGTTTGACCAAATCGGCATCGACCTTCTGGGCCCATTTCCGCTGACATCGGTCGGTAACAAATGGATTATAGTCGCGACCGACTATCTCACACGGTATGCGGAAACCAAGGCGGTGAAGCGTGGCACGTCATCTGAGATCGCCCAGTTTTTTATGCAGCAGATCGTGTTGCGCCATGGCGCACCGTCCCAAGTAATCAACGACCGAGGCACGGCGTTTAGGCACAACTTATGCACGACGTATTTGAGCTGAGTCACACGAGCCATCGCAAAACCACTGCTTATCACCCACAGACGAATGGCCTCACGGAGAGACTCAATAAAACGATCGCCGACATGATTGCAATGTACATAGACTCCCAGCACAAGACCTGGGACGAGATTCTCCCGTACGTCACATATGCCTACAACACTGCCATCCAAGAGACTACGCGTTTTACGCCATTTCGCCTGCTCTATGGACGCGACGTTCAGACGATGTTAGATGCCATGCTTCCGTGCTGCACGGATAATCCTCTCATCCCAGACGCTGAGCAGTTTGCTCAGCGCGCCGAGGAAGCACGTCAACTTGCCCACATCCACATTCAGCAACAGCCGGGAAAGGATACGCGTCGCTACAACCTCCGTCATCGACACGTCACATACCAACCAGGAGAGCAAGTTTGGGTGTGGACACTGGTGCGCCGGCCCGGCTTGTCTGAAAAACTGATGTCGCGATACTTTGGACCTTACAAGGTTCTGCGCCGTGTCACAGAAGTGCCATACGAAGTCCTTCCAGCGGCTACTGTGCAGACCTCGCGTCGGCAACCACGCTCCGAGGTGGTGCACGTTGTCCGCATGAAACCGTATTCCACGCAGTAATGTGCGGTGTACTATGCACTCGTTTAGTTGTGTAGGGCACCGCCTCTGTTTTATATTCGTTTTCTGTACTGACTTGCATCGCCCATCGCTCGCGCCCAGTCTGTGCTTTCGTTTTTTTTGGAGGGGGAGTAATGCCACCTGGTGTCCCAGATGTTTTTAGGTGGCACCTGGAAGAAAAGGACGCCGAAGTTGTCTCGCGTGCTGTGCGCGGAACTTTGCCTGCTGGTTCAGCTTCGTCCCGTCGTCTTAGTCACATCTAGCCCTGTTGTCCGTGACATTCGGATCCGTGAATAGCGAGAGTCCTGTCTTCTGAATCGC
>NC_139347.1:192766885-193001885 GCF_055883805.1 Amblyomma maculatum
TTCCCACAGCATTCTACCTTTCCTATCGATTTTGGAGTAGCCCCATTCGTGATGATTTGCGTTAAAATCCGTCACTATGAGCAGAGGGCATGATTTTGCTGTCCTCAACGCTTTCTTAAATGTCGCCTCAAACTGTGCCTTTTTGGGACGAGGGGGGCTATAAACGTTAAGGACGAATATGCTTCCCCTATTGTTTTTGCCGGTGAGAATTTCTACGAGTACGGCCTCCACTTCATCCCTACTTGCGTCATGTTCAATTGCCGCAATGTTATTCTTGACTAGGGTGGCTACTCTAGATTTGTCCCCTCTTCCACTGTCGAATGTGCGATACCCTGAAATTTTGACTGGGGGTTTTCCTGTTTCTTGTAACGCCACAGCAAGCGGCGGCTCTCCTTGATTTAGAATGTGCTGTTGCAGCAATGCTTTTTTCTTTTTGAAGCCCCTGCAGTTCCACTGCCAAATTATGGTCCCTGTCCTGTCCATGATGAGTGAGAGAACGGGGCTTCCGGCCTCGAGGGAGGCTTCGGATCGGGATGAGCTCTTTCTTCGCCTCCTAGCACGGTCAGAAGTGAGTTCATTTGATTTGTTATAGCCTGGACTTTCTTATCTATGATATCGCTTAGTTTGCTTAGTATGCTTTCCTCGTGTTCCTTGAGGCGTGCTTCTAGTTCGCTCTCGTTAATGTTTTTGTACATCTTTTTGTTTCTCTCGGGTTGAGCCGTCTCATGATCCTCTGCCTTCCTCTTTGCGGTGCCTACCGTATCTACCTCCATGCTACCCTCGTGCTGCGCCTGTGGGGCTGCTATTCTCTGCACAGGGGTAAGCGGTCTTCTTTGCGCCGCCTGCGTAGCTCGCACTGTAGTGTTGGTTAGCTGCCCAACTTGCTCTTTGAGTTGGTTTACTGTTACCGTTAGAGTTTTAATTATTTCTTTTAGATGGCGATATTCCTCATCTCTCTTTTCTATCTCTTTTTAAACATATGGGCCTGTTCCTCTAATTCTGGTGTCTTATCATGGGAGACCGCGCTTGCGAAGCTGACAGGCATACCAGAGTGGGTCCTCTTTTCTCCTGGTTCCCACAGGTCCGGCCAGTGGGTCTGGTTGTCTCTGGGTGGCGGCTTGGGTGCACTTGTGTCCCTGGACTCGGATCGTTGTTTTTTGGCCGCAGGTGGAAGCATGACCTTCGTTGGAGGTCTGCCTCTGCCCGTGGTCGCTCCTCTCTTGTCTTGTTCGGCCCTAGCCTCGGCCTGGGCCGCGTCGCGTTGTTTAACCCAGTGAGGCTTCCTGTACAGTTTCCTGTAGGTCGGGTCCCCTAACTGATGCTTTTTCCCGCAGAGAAGACACTTCGGTTCACAGGCATGCTCCTCTAGCTGATTTCTTAGCCCGCAGCCTCGGCAGCGGGTGCTGGTTGGATCTGGGCAGATGTCTTGCCTGCGCCCAATCTTGCCGCATGCGTAGCACAAGTCGTACTTTTTCTTATATAGGTTCTTCAGTCAATGGAATACATTGACTGAAGAATTTTACGGCCCTTGGTACTTGCAGTTCTTTGAAGTTAATGATGACTGTTTCGGACGTCCTTCCTAGTCTTCTTACTGCCGTATACGTTGGGTTCCGTGGGTTGTCCAACGCCTTGTGTATTTGTTCTTCCGTCAACTGCAGATTAATCCCGTAGATGACGCCTTTGCCCCCCTCGGGCATCGCCGGGTTGCCAGTCATTTCGACATCTTCTTCTCCTACTCGGATGTTCTTGATTTTGGCGAAAGCCTCTGCCCTTTCCTTGTCCGGGGTTGATATTAGGATCGGGTTTGATATTAGGATCGTCTGGTTGTTTTTGTTGAAGACAATGTCCTCTTCTGCCATGGGGGATAGACCGGCCGCCTCCAGTATAGCGTCTTCAGCAAAAACCCCCAGCTTCTTTATGTTATTGATTCCTCCCGCTGGTCGTAGGACAATCTTCTCTGTTCCCGATGGTAGGCGAACTTGCAGCTTGTCGACCATCCTCTCTGCCATGGCTTTGTTTTTCTTCAGGTTTAGTGTTTTTCGTTCCCTTCTTCTTGCTAATACTTCTGCCACTTTTTTCCTCTGGGACGTATCTGCCGCCTATGGAGCGGCACCAGCCCCCTTGGTCTTTCCCTTTATCGTCGAAAGCGCCGACGTCCATCATTTCATCATCCTCTTTGCCAGCATGGGGAACACTTTTTTCTTCTTGATTTGCAGCCGATAACGTTGACTGTTCGTCACTTCCGGTAGTTGCCGCGGCTGATACGGCTCCGTTTCTTCTTTCTGCTGGCGTCTCCGCCGATGCTGCAACCGCTGCCCGTGGTTGTGTCATGTTTGGGCCGGCGCAGCAGCTCTGCGAGCTGCTATGCCGTTGCGTTCTCTCGGTACTTCTCTCTTCTGCCGGCGTCTCCGCAGACGCTACAACCGTTGCCCGTGGGGCCTCCATGCTTAAATTCTTCGACAGCAAGCGGCCTCGGGTAGGGCCCGCGAGGACGCGGTCGGCTCCCTAGGCTTAGATCGGCGAAGCGTCCGTTAGGCTTAGCTACTCCACGAGCGACGCGGGTCTTGAGAAGCCAAAAAATGGCGAATAAGAGGTCCACTTGCCCAAAATATGTGTCGCCGTGGTCCTTGCTTGTTCCGCCACTTGATTCAGAGAACAAATCCGGGTGAAAACTTCGAAAAGCTGCCAAAAAAGTCGAACAAACGCGGAGCTCATGTGAAATGCGTCCGCTCTCTTCGGCTGCATTCAGCGCCCTCCTCACGTTATCCTCATAGGCCTCCCAGAGAGGCTTAACGCTGTGGATGGCGTACGCCACGCCATCTATGCGGACGACATTACCATCTGGTCGTCCCGGGGCAACCTAGGGCAGATGGAGGAGGCCCTCCAAGAGGCCGCCTCGGTAGTAGAAAACTACGCTCGGGAATGTGGTCTAGAGTGCGCTCCGAATAAATCAGAACTTTTGCACATTGCAAACCATAAAGACCCACAACAATACATACACATTTACGTAAACGGCATTCCGGTACCAGAGGTGAGCACACTTCGGGTATTGGGATTGCAAATCGATAACCGGGGTAACAATGTCACAGCCCTGAAGAAATTGAAGTCCACCTGCGAACAAATTAGTAGTATGACTGGCAGGATATCCGGCAAGCACGGTGGGCTTCTTGAAAAAGAAACCTTTCGCCTGGTTCAGGCGCTCGTCATTAGTCGTGTGGTGTACGTGGCGCCCTACCTTAAGCTGAGGAAGAGCGACCGTGGCACGCTCGACTCGATAATTCGGGCGGCGGTAAAAAAAGGCTCTAGCACTCCCGGCCAGAGCGTCTACAGAGTGCCTGCTCCAACTTGGGATCCATAATATAATAGCCAGGGCAACATTTATACAAAATAACTATGGCAGTAAGACAGGCACATATTACGTGGGTGCAGCGGGTCCCACCGAGGATGGCATCTGCACCATTGCTGTTGTGCACGAAGGTAGGCAGGTGAACGGGCTCTCAGTAAAAACTAACGACGCGCTAATGTTGGAGGAAGTGGCGATTGCACTGGCCGCCACCCACTGCGACACAGCCTACGTAATGTCGGACTCGCAACAGGCCTGCCGAAATTACATGCAGGGTAGGATAGCGCCACTCGCCCGCTGAATATTATTGGCACATACGAAAAATTCAGATTCAGCTACTAGTAAAAAACAGGTTATATGGGTGCCCGGTCACCAGGAGGTGGAGGGGAACGAGACCGCTCATGCGGCTGCCGGAGCGTTCCTTCCCCGGGGTTCCACTCAATCCTCCAGTTCTACAGAGACAACCATACCGATCCCGCTCATAACTTATGCGGACATTACAAATTATTTACGCCTCTGCCGGAGGGCATTCCCGGAACCCGCCAAAGCTCTCGACAGATCTGAGGAGTGCCAGCTTAGACGACTCCAAACCGGGTGTTTTCTAAATCCAGCCATTCTAAAACACATGGACCCGACATTCACGAGTAGGTGCAAATTCTGCGGGCAGTATGCTGACCTATACCACATGGTGTGGGCCTGCTAGCAAAATACAAAATAAAAGCAATAAAACAGCGAACTAGGGAGGGCTAGGAGGCGGCCTGCCCAGCTCGGACCTGAAGGCCCAGCGTGTCCTAGTCCAGAGAGCTCGGGCAGCGGCGGCGGCGAATGGCATCCCGGAATAGGGTCTGCCACTCAGCTCCACAACAAAACGCACCTCCCTTCCCAAATCATATCATCATAAATAAATGTTTTCTCCTCCTCCTCTCAGCGCAGAAAGTAAGACAGGTTGGGACCGACGCAGAGACAAACATAACGGAACCACACAGCACAGTGCAGTTCTGCGATAGACATCGTTGTGCACTTTAGGACTGCAGACATAAATAGACAGTGCAGTAAAAACACGTGCCCGCCAACACTCGCAGACACAACGTGGTCCCGGTGGTAATGGGTGCCTCCCGCGGCGAATACCGAGCCGCGGCCCCGTACCACTCGTACATCCACGTGGAGGACTTCGCGTCGCCCAAGGAGCTGGCCGAGTACCTGCTGCTGCTCAGCCGGAACCGGACGCTGTACAACGAGTACTTCCGGTGGAAGGGCACCGGGGAGTTCGTAAACACCTACTTCTGGTGCCGCCTGTGCGCCATGTTGCACGCACCACCGCGTCCACACAGGCGCAGCTCCGAGGACGTGTACCAGTGGTGGAACGCAGGGGCCTGCAGACCGGTGGACAGGTGACACTCAATCGGCGCCTTAAAAATGTCAACGAGACCTGTACTATAGACTACCACCCACCCTAATGGCTCCTTGCCACTGCTTGCCTACCCTCCGGCCTCTGCCGCTATTCCATCAAGAAATTTGACATATCGGAACTAGCCTCCCTATGTCATTGGCCTTCTTCACTATTTCACCAAGAATAGGGCGATACTACAACTAGCTTGCGTACACGACACGACCCATGGCCTAAAGCAATTTTCATCTGCCTTCTTATTCTGTGATATTGTTTAAACACTTATTCCGTTTTTCAATTTTCGGCTGTGCTGAGTGACATTATTAAACGTCCTGTCTTTTCTTTTTTTTCTGCATCTTGTCTGGGCGTTACCGCCCGCTCTTCAAATGTTGTATTTTTGGTTGTTTTTTCTTAGACAATTCTTACATGAGTAGAACCTTTACGTATACGCTTGACTATATTCAACTCTAAAGGGTACAAATGCGAATACACTTCCATAAATAAGCATAGGAATACATGTAACTGACCATGCTTCGCAGGTCGCTATGATGCACTAAAGGCTGCACTTGTTTTTCTCACAATATGCAGGGAAAGTAAAGGGTGAAAAACAGGTGTTCAGGAGTCGCCAGCTTTAATTCAAACTATACATTTTCAGCTCCTCGTATGTTTTTCTCCTGTGACATAAGCTAGCAGCTCGCGATGCAAAAGACCCGAAGTTGATCTACTTGCCCAACTGCTCACGCGTTCTTGTCCACTCGGCAATCACTTTCTCGCATGCTAATACACAAAGTCTTCTCGAGCTGCGAACACAGGTGGCTTTGCAGTAGCTGTCGCTTCGACTTGGACAGCTGCTCTCACGGCACCGTTGGCTTACTGACAAGCGCAGCTGCAGGAGCAGTAGCGCTTTCAGTATTTCTGACAGCCACGGACATCGCGAACTCCCGCGAGGAGATATCATAAATCGGGCTGTGCGTGAATGAAATATAGTAGCACGAAAGAATATATCCGCGAGGTCACTAAAGGAAGCGGAGACCGACTACCGAGTGAAGTGGGCGGTGCATGCACAACCGCCATTAATAGTAACACACTTTAAACACTTCACACGTGCTGGAGCACACGTACGTATACTCCCTTGAAGCACTGTCAAAGTAACTGAGACGGTATCTCGGGTAACAATTTAGAGCTATAAAGAAATACGGACGGAGGCACACACAATAACATGCAACAGACAAGTACAGCGTGTGGCAAGCGCATATTTTTCAGCAAAGTGTGCACTATTCGTGAGCGCTAGCTATATGTTATGTTAACTTAATTTCCACCAAATAGAATATATCACCAATTAGCCTTTAGCAACAAGTTTTGCTCGAACAGTTAAGAGAGCCACAGATCTGTACACATTTCTATATTCCATGGCAAATCGTTTGTTTTTGTTTCATGTCCCTAAGTTTTGAAGTTGAGTTCTGTTATCTTCCAATCTCAGCCCTGTATGTAACAGCTTCCACACTTCCCCGCTATTCTTTACTCCATTCATTCGTTTATGCATTAATTCATTTTCGTTTCATATTAATTGCGCACAGCGCTTCGAGCGAAGCTCTCGGTTCTAGCAAGCAGCTTTGGAGATGTCTTGTGGTAGAGAAACATTGTGATGCCGACCTCGAAGAGTGTGCTGTGGCCCCATAAATGTCATGAACTTAACGCACAAGCATTAACGTACAAGTATACAGCACGTTAAACCAATGCTTCCCCATTCCCACCTTGAGTGTTAGTACGAGTCCATGATGTTGTGGCACCACAAGGATGAGGACGGAGGCGAAGAACGACAAAAACAATTGCCCACTATCATCCGGCAGCAGGAGGTGAAGACGTCCTCATCGTTGTGTAGCACATTCCTTAACATACTTCAGAAGCTGCCCGCGCGCCAGCGAATAGGATAAGTCTTCAACGTCAGTGCTGAGCGCTGACGCAGAACGTTGTTTGTAGTGCTTCAAAAACCCAACTTTCATCCGTCCTCTTCCCATTTGCCATTACACCCAACTTGAAACACAAAAGCTACTTCCATTTGCCATTACACCCAACTTCAAACACGAACGCTACTTCCGATGACCATGTGGTAAAAAAAGAAAAACTTCTACCCTCGGCGGGATTCGAACCCGCAATCCCCGGTTTAGGAGACCGATGCCTTATCCATTAGGCCACGAGGGCACATGCTACGGCGGGATATGAGGCTGTTCAAGCCAAGTCGCACAGGCAGCCCCGTTCACATGAAGACCTGACAATCGGGTCCAGAGATTTCGCTCTGCCGTCAGCTATCTTCCGGCCCTTGCATCGATAATGCAACCGAGCGCCGCGGGCTGAGCTGTAGCTTCTAAGTACGGCTCCTGAACAAGGGGTAAGTTTCCTTATTCTTTAATTGTTCCATCAGAAGAGTAAAGAAATTCGAGTTATTCTATAAAATATAGATTGCCATGTTTTGATCAAATTTAACTGAAACCAGCAGTTTACAAAGTGATATAAAGCAAAATATAAACTGAATGCAACTATTGCAACCGCCCCCCGTTCTAACTTTTGAAACGTAACGACGGGACCATTTTCCTTGTTGTAACCTCTGAGGCCACGCTACATTATCATTCAACTATAAAATACAGTCACAGAGTCTTTTGTTGTTGTTGCTGTTGTTGCTGTTGCTACTGCTGCTGCTGCTGCTGCTGCTGATGATGATGATGATGACTACGACGACGATGACGGTGGCGGCAATAATGCTGATGATGATTATGTTGTTTTCATTGTTGGAAATGTGCCGAATTAGAACCGATTGGCGGGAAAATAATATCCGAATTGTACATCTAATATTCAAAGCAATGAGTACATCGTTATCTGCAAACATTAAAATAGCCTGGAAAAGGCACAGAATCATCGATCTGCAATAAAAAAAAAATACCTGCTGAATTTATAAAAACCGATTCCGGAACTTACTTGCCAGTCGGTCAACATATGCCTTATTAAAGCAGCATGCACGCTCGCTAATACTTGTGTGATGTGGTTTGCCACAGCCCCCTATTAGACACGACAAATAAAACGAATCATCGTCCTTAAAGAGAACTTAGCTGGTGGCTTGCGGTTCTAAAAATGTGGGAGTTACATTCAGAAGCCGTGACTCTGAACTTCACTGATTCAAAAATTATAGCAAGAAAAATAATAATAGATCACTAAAAAATGGCAAATGCGAAATTAAAAAGAGGTTTCTCCGATTATTTGCAAGAGAGCGCGTTACTTTTTAAAGCTGGATGTATGAATATTTAAATATCTTCAAATAGCGAATCTTATATCATGTCATTAAATTCGGTAGTAGCTGAGAGCGCTTCACACAAAAACGAGGTTTAAACACCTTTGAACCCTCCTTTTCTCAATGTTTCATTTTTTTTTTCAATTATGTTTTATAATTACCTGACTAAAAAGACACTCCATTTTTTTTTTTCATTATGACCATTTGACACTTTTGCTCTCCCCTTTTCAATTTTTAATTGTTTATTATTTCAGCTAACTACTGCACATTTAATTTGATTGCACACTGCAAATTTCTTAGCCTCATCAAGCGGTGTCTTTTCACTCTGAGCCATTTTACTCCTTTGAAACCCCTTTCTCTGATTTTTAAATTCTTTTCATTATTTACCATTACACACCCAAGGTTTTGCTAATTGGCATCATCAGCTATTGCCCTTTCATTATGAGCATTGACTCTTCTAATCCCCCTTTTTCAATAAATTTCTCATTTTTCTTAATTATTTAATATAGTGTTTGATCAATTACAAATTAAATTTTCTTAATTAGCATAATCAAACATTTCATTTTAATTTTAATCGTTTTTACACTTTTCAACTTCATTGTCGCAATTATATTTTTCCATATTTTAATCCATCGATAATCAATTAATTACAATTAATTCATTAACTCGTCCTCGCCTATTACGCACCAATTGATTATCAAACGAAGCACGAAATTATCATGATGCAATTTGTCACGCAGCCCCCCAGTTGTTTCAGAAATACGGTGCTGACAACTAATACTAATATTACTACCAGTAATAGTACGACTCCGACGGCTTTCCGACCGAACGAGCTGTATACAAGCGATCGCTTAAAAACATATCCACTTGAAATTGCTTCGTCTGTTGCAATATGCATATAACACACTGAACGTGCTGTTGGGAAAGTTGGACCAACATGATTGCAGTACCCGTTGAAGGCCATTTTCGAGTGAAAATTTCAGAAGATATAGTGAAGCTCTTGACGGTGAATGAAACCAAAAAGATGCATGCCTTGTCTGTAAACATCAAAGACCTGTATTATTCAATACCGCAGAAAGAATTGGTGGAGTGACTCAGCGACACTATTGGCAAACGCAACTGTGGCCTTCCAGAACGCTTGTTGAGTAACTTTGGCATGGTTCCTAGAGGTGTTGTCTGCCTATCTGAATGGACGAATATGGAATGAAAGTGAGAGCTTTTTCTGCAAAAAAAAAAAAAAAAAAAATACAGAGCCTCTTAAGATATCTGTTAACGGCGAAAGCCTACATTTCCTCCGTTTATGACTCGCCTCTTTTACTACTCATTACTAAGCATTTTATTTTATTTGTAATCAATTGCAGTCGTTACAAGTCGTCATTAGACATGTTGGTCGTTACAAGTCACACTGCACATTGCCGATGTGTGGTAAGGTGACCACCTAGGAAACAGTTGCTTTTATAAAATTCGCCATAGGAATAGAAAGAAACCGAGATCTACCGCCGGTAGAGGCGGAGGAGATTGCAATAGCCATTGCCATTGCACGACCAGGCGTGAAACACGTCATCAGCGATAGCAAAGCGGCGGTTAGAAATTTTAGCAAGTGTAGAGTCAGCAATCGTGCTGCAAAACTTCTGAACGAGTCGTCTCTCGCCGAAAGCTTGACCGTAATCTGGACCCCAGCACACGCCGGTCTCGCCGGTAACGAGGCTGCCCACATGCTCGCCCGCTCCTCGCTACCTCGGGGTGCTGCGGATGCCTCCACAACATCTAAAACCAAAGAATGTATTGGTACCTTTAGGAATGTGACCGACAACCTGAAGAAAGACCGGAGGATATATCCGCCACCGGTTAGATCCCTGAGTAAGAAGGAATCGTACGACTGGAGAAGACTCCAAGCTCGAAATTTCTTTTCGCCCCTGTGGAGGAGTTGGACGTGTGCCAGAGGGCGGAAGAGGGACGGTGCAGAAACCGAAATTTGTACATTTTGCGGCCATGTGGCAACATTAGATCATATAATATGGAGATGCGTTCGTGCCCCAGGGCGCAACGCGATTAAAACTAGCGATGAATGGGAGACCACGCTAAGAAGCTCCGACGAAAAAACGCAGCGATTCGCCGTCCGCCTGGCGGCCGAGGCTGAAGACCTCTTCTCCTAGACGAGGCCGGGTGTCCTCTGGCCGCGGTGCGACAGACTGCCTCCCCGGACGCCTGCGTGCGGACCCGTAGGTGGCTGCTGCACCATATTCGGCGGAAATAAATGTTCTTCCTCCTCCTCCTCCTCAACAATGCTGATAATAATAGTATTCGTGGCTACCTTTTTTTCGAGTATGCTCCATATCAGGAATTGTTCAGTAGCGCTTTTAGTGGTGTCAACATGTTGTGAATAGGTTCAAGAAAATTGTGCGTTGTCGTTTTTTTTTTTTGTATTCATAAATATATGCCAACTAAAATTACAAACACTAATATGAAAAGTCCATGGATAACGCGAGACATTATTCATGCCAAATGAAAAATCAAACGATTACGAAGAGCACTTAAGCTTAGACCCAGCATAGCAGCTAGTCAAACACTTACCAGTTCTATAATTAGCATGAAATCTAAACTCAAGACCGCAAAAAATAACTATTACACTAAAACACTTCCCACCTTTATCAAAACTGTACCTGGAAAATTTTGGCCCTATATCGGCCCTAAAAAACAAAACGAAGAGGTACTTTGCATTGAAGACGACACAACAACTGCCAATTCTCTCAATAAATATTTCCAGTCAGTTTATGCTATCGATGACGGAAAACTGCCGGACATCATTGCATGCACGTCCAGCGCAGTAGAGAAAATTACTGTAACCCAACCGGACGTATTTAATATTTTGTTAAATATTGATTCAAGAAAGAGCGCTGGCCCAGATAATGTACACCCAATGCTTTTCTTAGGAGATATGCTGAGTGGACTGCAAAGTACTTCTGCCTGAATTTTAAAAAATCTTTAGCAACGCATAGTTCCAGCAGAGTGAAAAATAGCAAAAATCATTCCAATTTACAAAGCTGGCAGTAAATCTCAACCTTCAAACTATAGGCTCGTTTCATTAGCATGTACTGCTTGCAAACTCCTTGAACACATAATCCTTAAACACTTAACAATGGATATGACGAAAATGTCATATCCATTCAGCATGGCTTCCGCAGAGGGATATCAACTATTACTCATCTTCTTGAGATAACGTATGACATATCACTCAGCATAGATAACCGCAAACAGACAGACACGACATTTCTAGATTTCTCCAAGACCTTTGACTGTGTAACACACCTCAAACTTATTAAAAAACTTCAATCTTCCTTAGCTGATAGTCCCTTCATTAGCTAGATTACTACCTTACTGATCGGTCACAATTTGTCCAAATTAACCGCAATACATGTGCCTGTCACCTCCGAGGTGCCACATGGGAGTGTCTTAGAGTGTCTTAGGGAGTGATATTCATAAATGACGTGCACAACAACTGTCCTGTAAATATTCGACTTTTTGCGACGATTGTGTTCTATACCACGAAATTAACTCCCCTAAAGACCACGATACACTAAACGCCTCATTACAGACGGTTTTCAGGTGGCGCGAGGACTGGAAGATGGGTCTTAATATTAACAAATATGCAATATTGATTATAACGAGGAAAAAATAAATGCCTAACTTTGCCTACTCCGTCCTCGACACACCCGTAACTCGCGTTTCTTAGTATAACTACCTCGGCCTAATGATACGTCATGACCTCCGATTGAATGCTCATATTAGCAACATTACTATAAAAGCTCTGAGACGACTATTCTTTCTTAACAGACACTTGCGACTCGCACCCCTGCAACAAAACTTCTGGCTTTTAATACATTCATAAGCATAGGTGGGCATTTGACCTCAAAAACCTTGACCTCACCTCAAACTCAAAAAATATTTGGCGATCTCACTCAACCTCAACCTCATCAATTGAGGTTGAAGTCCCCCAGGCGACCTCACCTCACTTTTCAGGTGACCATTGGCGACCTCACTCAACCTCACCTCAAACTCAAAATGTGAGGTTGAGGTCGGGCGCTCGACCTCAAACAAAAAAAAAATAAGAATCATTAAATTAAACCGTAACTTAAAGCAAATATACATTTATCGGTAATCCGGGGGTATATATAGGCTAGCCAGAATTTTGTCGTATGAAGGCTGTATTTTACTCCTAATTTTATACTACAATTAATATCCCGGATAAAAGCAGAGACACTCTGGACACTACATGTCCAACTCTGCACTAAAGTGGCAATCCTTTCCCCCTCCTCGCCTACCCTTTTGTGGTCAGTTTCAATCTAAGGCCTACATGGGTACCACGTTACTACGCATAGGCCCATAATGCAATACAAAGAGTTTATCCCATCTGAGCCACGTGAATAAGATTCGTATTAGAAATAAAACAAGCCAGTTCTTACTATAAACTGAAAAGATAAATGCTGTTGACCCTAGTGACGACGACAACAATGACGATATGCTCTTTTTCTTTTCTTGCCACATAGCGCTAAACAGACAGGGACACAGCGAGACACACGGGACGGGCGCTTTTTTTATCGCCCGTCCCGTATGTCTGGCTGTGTCCCTGTCTGTTTAGCGCTATGAGGCACGAAAATCGACACCAACGCGCCCAAGCTTTCATCCTGCTCTTTTTCTTAATTGGAAAAAAAATGGTGATTGCCGAGCTTTTTTTTAATACACTGTACATTGCTTTCCGACAGAATACATTAAATTAAGAAAAAAATGGGAATGCAGTGAAAACTTCATAACGCTTATAGAAAATAAATTACTGGAATCACAGTTGTCATGATTATTAACTAATTTTTTGTACTGTGTAGCGTCTGTATAAGGAAAAACTTCCATTATTTATACTACGTTTTGTATAGTACTGAAATTAAGCTTTCAGCATGTGCTCAACTTATAAGCGTTTCTAGTGCTGAGTGTATAATGTTCGCTAACCGTTAGCCTTTTGCTTTATTTTGTTCTAAATGCAGTCTTTTCTCCTTTATAAATTAAACCATGTATCACTTTCCGTCCGGAATAATAGTTTGAAATTGTCGAATTTATTTCGCTCCGTGTCACTCGGCTTTGACATTTAGTTAATACGTGTAATTGATATTATGTTCATACTGAAGTGCCTCAAATAACACTGCTTTGTATTCGGTTTTTCTTTTTTTCCTCTTTAAAACTTTCCCTTCCAGTTTGTACGTATTATTTGTGTCCTTCCTGCTATAATCTCCTGCGAGATTGGCAGTAGTGCTAAATAAATAAAAAATAGATAAACCACTCATTAGTAGTCATTTTAATCATTGCCGCTCATTACTAAGCATTACCAAGCATTTAGCCATTTCTAATCAATTGCACTCATTACAAAACGGCTTTGGACGTATTGATCATTACAATTCATTAGTAGTCATCTAGCCTTTACTATTTATTACTAAGAATATTCAGTACTTTCTATTAATTGTAGTCGTTACAAATCGTCGTTAGACATATAGTCATTACAAGTTATTATTATTCATTTTAGTCATTACTACTCATTACTAAGCATTTAGTCTATCTAATCAATTCCGGCCGTTACAAGTCGTCATTAGACATATTGATCATTGGTTCGAGCTGTTTAGATTAATTCTAGTGCCAGGTGGATATTGTTACAATATTGTAACCGACGTCACAGTTGTTTAATTCCTAATTGTGATACTGTAGCGACTTTCCCTACTACCTTGAAAAGCACGGTGAACAAATGAGCATAAGGCAGTTGCTGTTTGGGCTAAACGAAGTTTGGACCTAGATGCGAAGTCTGTATGATTCGAAGAATTCCTACGTTTAATTTCTTGACTTCCAGGTTTACACAAAACGGAAATGACTTTGTTGCGAAGCAAACCGTCGCCGCTTGTCGCAACAATAATAAAATTGAACTGCTCGGAGAGATTTCAGCATATTGCCATACGTTGAAACGCGTTTCTCAGGTCTGTCACGGTACAATAATTAATTAACCATTTTGAACGAACGAACTTGAACCGAGCGAATAGCGATTGTAGAAACACTGAAATAATGAAAAGCCTCACATCAGTTTATTTGCATTGAACACGTAGCGAACTAAATAGGTGCGTTATGAGCTAATGCACTTAATAGCTCACGACATAATATTAATAATTGGTTCACAGGGAAGGCCAGGCGCTGTATCCGTCACACCTGTTAATGTGGACACCTGATCCGCGCCGATTTACATGCGATCGGGCAAATATGATCTGCCGGAGAATTACCATGCAAGTTGGCTCCTGTTTTATTTACAGATAACGAATAATATTGTGCATCGTATTTTAACGCAAACAGCCTGCCATTCCTTTAACACTGAGAACTTATATGTCCTTTCCCACATTTAAGAATAACTTGAAGGAATATTTGTTGAATTGGTGATGTTTTATATTTTTTATGTCTGATACCTGTATTAGTGCCTTTGATTTTGTGTAAAAATACTGATTTGCCATGTTTTGTATATTATAACCTTTCGCTAACTTTGCTGCTATTATTTATTTTGTTGTAGTGATCTATCGAGGGTCCCGGTGCAGTCTTATGACTATGGGACTCTCTTCTGTATTTTTATGCATTTTGTGAATATGTTCAATCTAATAAACTTTCACTTTCACTTTCAAAACGTTTGTGGAAAATCAGCGCAGGCAGTAGACGCTGTGTATTGGACGACGTGTTTACACGGGATAGCTCGCAAATGCGCTTGGTGAACTTTCGCGATCAGTAGAGAACAATAATAAACGCAAGGTTGATACGTGGATGGTCCCCACACGCATCGTAGCGTTCTCACAGAGTACTTAACGCAGCGCAACATTGCATTTGGACTTAAGTTGAATTGTATGCTACAGGTGTGCATACATCCGACATGTTGGCTCGGTCAGCAAGACGAAACCGCTGCCCTGCGCTGGGTAAACACAGCTACGCTTCGTGAGAAAAATGCATTCGGACTTCATGTTTCTCACGAAGCGTAGCTATGTTTACCCAGCGCAGGGCAGCGGTTTTGTTTTGTTGACCGAGCCAACATGGCGGGCGTATCTCTCGGAGAGCATGAGAGATGGCGCTCCGTATTTCGCATGTGTACGCTTGTGTCGATGCGAACCAAGGAGGATATATAAAGGCCGAGGCTGGAGTCACGCCCGTAGCAGCAGCCGACCCCACACACGTTTCACCTGCTGCCACGCACGGAAATACGTCACACTCACGTGACCCGTGCATGATGACGTCAGTGGATGCGCGCTTCCGTTTAAAATGGCGCTCTGCAAGTGTTCTGTACCACCGTGGTACTAAGACCGTAGCCGAGTAGCGTTTCATCTGTGTGGAATTTGCTCGCTGTCATAGCTTTAAAGGCGTTAATTTTGTTGCGGCGGTGTTAATTCTTGCTATTGGTACGCATGAGCTATTTTGTCTTGTGAGTTGTGCGGTAAAGGCGAAGTGTTGCACGCGCGCAGCAAGAGAAAGACAGTCAATTCCTGCGTTCCTGTCTCGTGTAAGATACTACATATTTTGGCGACGAGGATGTTAGCTTAACCCAGGACCTCGGCGTGGACTGTTGGCCGTCCATCATGAGCTTTTCAGGTCTTCAGCCGCCTCTGCCCTTCCGTGGGAGTAATGGAGGCTGGCGTTCCACAACTACATGCTGGCGTCTGGTGCCTCCACTAGATACCTCCACACTTCTGCTAACCGGAGAGGGCTATCCTGCCAGCGAATTTTCTACACATTGTAGCCGCCGTCCCCTTCAGTGCCTACCGCTGCTGCCTCACATTCCGGTGACGATGCTATCTTTATACTGGCGACGCATTACAAATCTTCCGTAAATGTGATCGCCGCATGCCACCGTTTTCACTGCCGAGTACAAACTGCCGGAGAGATAGCATATGAGTACATCGCTGCCCTTCGCAGCCTTGTCGGCGACTGCGGTTTTGGGAGCTTCGCGTACATCATCAGGGACCAGCTGGTGAAGGCCATTAGTCACTATTTCAGTAATCGCCATCTCCTTCTTGACTCTGTCGCGCTAGACAGTGCCAGCAAGCTTCATGTGAAGCAAAGGAGCTGTCAGAAGAGGTCGCTCCAGTACAGTGCGTGGGATGCGAGTGCACATCAGAACGGGTCCTTCAGGTCCCTTACATCAAATGCAGTTGCCACGTATGTAAATCTTCATCTGCACTTCCGGAGTGTTCGTGCTATCGCTGCGGTTCTCCTGCCCACTTGGCGAACGACTCCACATGGCAAGCTCGCAAACGAAAGTGTCGTCGGTGCGGCGAAGTGGGCTATTTGAAATCTGTCTGCAAGTCGTCTGATCGTTCCAGTGAAGTTCAGAAAGTCGAAGATTCTTCTAGCAGTGCTGCTATTGTTCAGGTCTCTACTGTTCCTCTGCAACCTCTTGCTTTGCCAGGCAAGCTTTGGGATAAGCCTGCTATTAACATCGTGGAGCGTTTCGACCAAGCTCCTAGTAACTGTCGCTTTGCAATAACACTCATTGACTAGTTAACGTAGAAAGACGGGCTAGTTGGTCTTGATAAGTAGAGTGCATGCTTTGTCAGCGTAAAATTAAAGACAGGACTAAAGGAGAAAGACAAGGGACAAACGCTGAAGTTGAAGTTGAAGTTCAGCGTTTGTCCCTTGTCTTTCTCCTTTAGTCCTGTCTAATTTTACGCTGACAAAATATGCACTCTACTCATTGCCTATTACAGTAAATGGCCGGAGGCTTCTTTCACAACTGCCACAGTTCTAGAATTGCCTCTAGGTACATTTGTTCACGAGGATTACCCTGAAGAAATAGTGTCGGATCACGGACCACAATTCTCATCCTCGGGGTATACGTAACTGCTACTCCTCAGTTTATGACCCTTAGCCCAATGGACTTGTAGGACAGTTAAATAGGGTTTTCAAGGCATATGTTCTGATGGCTCTTTGCGAGCAACGTGACCTACGTACCGCTATTATAATTCTGTGTCTACCACTGTGCGCCACATTCCACGACAGGAATCGCACTAGCCATCCTAGTTCATGGCCAGATGCCTCGCATAAGACTTAACGTTGTGTGCCTGCCCGGATCAGTGCTTCTCGACTGATCGTACAAAAGCACTGAAGCTCTATTGCCAGTGGCTAGAGCAGGAAGCAAGCCAAATATAAGCTTTATGCAGACCAGCGGAGTGGAACCAAGCACTATGACTTTCAGATTGGCGACTATGTGCGAGTTTGCAAGTCGATTGTGCGAGGCAAGCTGGCTGCTCGATTTCAGAGCCTCGAAGAGTTGTGGAGCGAATTGGACCAGTTTCACACCTGCTGGATGATGGGCGAGTGTGGCACTCGTCCAAATTATGAGCTGTTGGAAAAGCAGTTGTTCAGCGCCAACCTCCGCCCTCGGCTCTGATGGGGCTCTCCCCGCTAACATTTTGTTGCCCACTGACTGCACCCGAGTGTCGACCAGTCCACGTACCAGAAACACAGACCAGAGTCCAACCTCGCATAACCTCAATAACGCAGATGTTAGCCCGGGAGCTTCCTCATTCCTGGCTTTGCCCGACACAGAACCGACAGACCCCCCTCAACCAAAGTGTGCCTCAACAGCAGCAACTACTACTCCTCTTCCTTCTCCCCGCAGAAGAAAATGTGAAAAGAAGCTTCCCGCAAGGTTTAAAAGACTGTGATGTATTAAAGGATATTTAGCCATTTGCCAGCAAGGTTTTTTTTTTTTTAAGTGCGGTGGAAATGTGATGAGGACGGTGTTGTTGCACATGTGTACGCAAGAAAACGAGGAAGTGAAATACAGAACGGCTGGAGAATAGCCAATTGCTGCGTTGCTGTCTTGTCTACGCTACAAGTTGCATTATGTTTCTTTGGTTCGAACCCGGGTGCTCCAGAACAGTAGTTGGTTATGTAAAGCGTTGCTCAATTCAGGTATAGGCATTTGGTAGGAAAGAGCCAGTCTTTTGCATATATTACATAGCCCTTCTGGCCTTTTGTGCATATCGTCGCACGCAAGATAAAGGGATGTTTTTTACTTTTGCTCACCTTCAAATAGTGTGTCGTGTGGTGGCTGCTTGGTGACTAGGACAGTGAATTACGTTGACCAATATTTTTCATCATGTCGCAGTCACGATTTTGTACGAGCAGACAGAAATAGCTAAAGATGTTTCCACGGGGCAAATGACATCTATCTTCTCATTTACCAACTCACTTGACCGGTTAGCCTACGGCATTGTCGAGAGCAAGCCTTTGGCGTAAATCGCTTTCTTCGCCATTCTCCTGTGAGACCAGAACAAGTACACAGCTAATGTAAGCCAGACCACTCAACTTCTACACACAAACGATTGTTATAGGCAGGCACTGCATTGTGTATCCAAGGTGGTGAGGTAACCATATCTGGTAGACTACCAGTAGGCCTGTTCCTTGGCTGTAGTTGCAGAGGCGCTCTATTCAGCGCACCTACTGGAGGAATAGTCGAGTCTCCCCATTTTGGGCTGGAACTGACTTGCGACGCTATTAGGACGACTTTCCACCAACAAGGTTATCTGCTTTTACTTCAGGTTTCCATGAAATTAAATAGTGCTTCTTTGTAAAGACGCTACACTGATCAGCTCCCTTTTTAACAGTGATCAGACGTTCCAAGAGCCTAAATGGGGAATGTTGCATACACATGCAGTTAAATTACTTAGCATTTACTAAACATGTTTATTCAGTCATATTTTTTGACCTACTATGTCTGAATATTAAAACATCCTCGCAGCCAGTGGAATTACATTTTTTAATCAATAGCTTTATGGGTTGAATTCATGATCGAACCGGACGAAAAGCACAACAGCTGTATACATTCCAGACCAACTCAGAGTCTCCACCAGCCTCCTCAGGATCAATCCTTCCCCCCACTCGGCAGTGACAGCCGTTGCAGCCGGAGCCGTTCCGTCTCCGCCTCACGAAGCCCCCGGGCCAGACCCCAGACTGAACAGGCCAAGACAGCGAAGCAGGTCGCCTGGAAACCCCCCACACAACTCACCGCCACGTCTCCCGACTCGCAGGTAAGGGAGCTGGCAGACATGGTAACGAAACTACAACTACAACTAGCTCAAACGAATGCGAAAATTCAAACATTAGAATCTGCGCAAATGAACCCTAAGTTGCAGCCGCAGCAGGTGGCTCGCGCTCCTACCACTGACGCAGTCAGTGATCCAAACATGGATACCAACGAATCTAAGCGCCCAAAACGTAAAGCGTCTCCCCCCTCTTCATTAGCAGACATCGACGCCAATTTTGAGGCCTCTGCTGCGCGTATGTCCAAAATTGAGGACACCCTACTGCAACTCACTCCCATGATCGACCGGCTCGCAGAGAGCTACGCTGCAATGGCAGCAAATATTCAAGCCCTTACGGCCCGCCTCGATGCCATCACCAGCCCACTACAACCCACCACCCCTTCGAAATCTGCAACCCCTCCAAATCCCGCTACCTATGCACCATCTGTTATTGTCGCCACGTCGGAAAGTGCAGCCTCGTGCACCCGTGCAGGAGGTATTTTAAAATCCCCTATGGCGCTCTCGCAGCGCCCCGAACCATACGCCAAACGCAATGGCTAATTCCCCCATCATAGTCTGGCAATGGAACTGCAGGAGCTTCAAGGCAAAGCGGCGGGCCTTGGAGCACTCCCTGCAGGCCCAGCCGCGTACCCCTCACATAATAGCACTCCAAGAAACATACACAGACTCTAAACTTGTCAGTTACGCCGCATACAACCAGCAAAAAACCCAAAGACCCAACACCGCGATACTGGTCCATAGAAATCTAACCGCTAATCAACTGGATTTGAACTATGCTGAAGTCCCTGGACTTCAGTTCAGTTCAGAACGCCTGAACTGAACTGAACTGAAGTCCCGCACACCTTCGTACAGGTCCTCCCGAATACCCGATCACAAGCCCCTATTCATATCCTAAATGTCTACAGCCCCCCCAGCGACAAAACCACACGAGTAGCCCCCCTTATCCACAAGGCCTGCATGGTCGCAAGCACAGGAATGCTCCTCATACTTGGTGACTTTAACGCGTCGCACGAGCAGTGGGGCTATCCCCACAGAACATGCGGCCGTAAGGGAGCTAAAGTATGGGAAACCGCCCAGACCCTGGGACTTACACTACTCACCGACCCCGACAGACCCACCCGCACAGGTAACAGCATCACACGGGACAGCTGTCCTGACCTCACTTTTGCTCGAAACATCACAAATGCGCGATGCGAAAATCTCGGCATGAACATAGGCAGCGACCATTATGTTCTCAGCACGACATTCACAGCCACACACAGCAAAGCCCCTCGCCGCACAGTCAAGCACACCAACTGGGACGTGTTCAGATACGTACGTACTAAACGTGCACCGATCCCCATCGAGGACCTGGACACCTGGACAGCCTCACTACTCCAGGATGCCACCTCCACGACTACACAAGAGGAGGATGGCCCCAACCCTGATGCCAAACACATCCACATGTGGGAAGCACAGCATAGTCTTCACGCTCGCTGGCTCCGATGCAAACATAACCGCCCTCTCAAACTTCGCCTCGCACGCCTTGAGCGAGAAATCGAAACTTACGCCACCAAGCTTAGCCAGGAACAATGGCATCAAACATGCGACCGCCTAAACGGACAGCTAGGCTGTAAAAACTGATGGTATCTGCTTAAACATCTCCTTGATCCGACCCACACTAAGGCCACATCCCACAAGAACCTCGCCCGAGTAATACACGCTTTTCAGGGCACAAATGAGGAACTGCTCGACACACTGACAGACAAGTACATTAACACCTCGACCGAAATCCCCATCCCCGCGGCATACACGGGACTTCCAAACACCGACATGGACAGGGACATCACAACAGCCGAAATTCATGCGGCCCTCAATCACATCAAGACCACCGCCGCCGCAGGTAACGATCATATAACTAACAAAATGCTCCGTAACCTCGATGACCAGTCCGTCGAAGCACTCACGGAACTTTTCAACACCCATTGGCATGATGGTCGCCTTCCGGATACCTGGAAGCATGCCAAAGTGATCTTTATACCTAAACCGGGCAAAAAACTTGAGCTGGGCAATCTCCGACCTATTTCCCTTACATCTTGTCTTGGTAAGGTGATGGAACACGTTATCCTTAACAGGCTTAAAAACCACACAGAAAAAGATCTCCTTCCGCCCACCATGATTGTGTTCAAAGCCGGACTGTCCACTCAAGACATCATGTGGCAAATACAGCATGACATACTCGACCCAGGTCCCATCCGGGCCACACGGACAATTCTCGGCCCCGATATTAGCAAGGCGTTTGACAACGTATCACACGCCTCCATTTTGACAAATCTCGCTCAGATGAATGTAGGCACCCGTACCTACAATTACATCGCAAACTTCCTACACAACCGCACCGCAGAACTCCACATTGGCGAACTCATCAGTGATAAGATTACCCTGGGCACCAGAGAAACCCCACAAGGTGCAGTCCTCTCCCCTTTCCTCTTTAATGTCACCATGAGAGGCCTTCCTCCAATTTGAAACGCCATACCTCACGTAAAACACTCCCTATACGCCGACGATATCACCCTCTGGACCAACTCTGGTTCAGACGGGGACATCCAGAGTTCCCTCCAGACAGCCATTGACACTGTTCACACCTATGTACAGGCGAACGGCCTCACATGCTCCCCAACAAAATCGGAGCTGCTTGTCATCCGCGACAGAAGAGTGCGCAGACCGGTTCCCGCAGCGCTTGAGCTCATCACGCTCAAGCGCTCAAGCGCTATACCTTCCGTCCAGACCATTCGTGTCCTGGGCATGCTAATACAGAACAATACACAGAACTCCGAAGCAATACAACGCCTCCGCACCACAGCTCACCAAATAATCGGCCTTATTCGCCGCATCTCCATACGTCGTAGAGGCATGATGGAGGATGACCTCTGCCGGCTAACACAGGCATTCCTCGTTAGCAGGATAGTATACTCTTATCCCTACTATCACCTTCACCGAAAAGATGAGGAGGCAGTTAACAGCATCATCCGCTCGGTGTACAAGGCTGCCCTAGGGTTGCCACAATACGCTAGCACACGACACCTCCTCCAACTGGGGATTTACAACACTCTTTCCGAACTTATAGAGGCACACAAGACAGCCCAAATTCATCGCCTCTCCAGGACAAATCACGGCCGTCACATCCTTGACCGGTTAAACGTCAACCCAATAGGCGATCCCCATCCCACAGCCCCCCTCCCGACATGTGTACACAGCCGCCTCGTTGTCAAACCACTACCAAAAAAACATGCTCCCTGACCGACACGACGCGCGCCGTCAACACAAAGCCAGGGCACTCGATGAAACCTACCATACCGATGAACACGCAACATACGTGGACGCGGCAAGGCAAGATGGAACAACACATGTGGCCTGTGCTACCACGCCGCAATCTACACTTATCTCCGCCGCCACGGTGCGTGCCTCCTCCCCCACCGCAGCGGAAGAAACAGCTATAGCGCTGGCCATCGCTGACCCGCGTACGCGTACAGTCCTTAGTGACTCAAAAAGAGGAATTCTAAATTTCTCGGCAGGCTACATCTGCCTTCCTGCTGCACGCATCCTGCGCGGCTGCACTCCCGACCACAAAATTAACCTAGTCTGGGTACCCGCCCACGCGGGCAACTCTGGAAACGATGGGGCCGACCAACTTGCCCGAGGATTAACAATCCGGGCGGTCGGTCTCACGCATCTAGACGCACTCGCTGAAGCCACCCAGACTTTCGCCGAAATTACCAGTTTACACAAAGAGACGCGACGCCTTTTCCCGCCTCCCCACCCCGACCTCGACCGAGCACAAGCCACCCTGCTGCGCAGATTACAGACACACTCCTTTCTTAGTCACTCCAGGCTATCACTAATTACTAACGGGGAATACGACCCCGTATGTCCAAATTGTAACAACGGAGATCCCGCCACTCAGACGCACATCCTCTGTGGATGCGTAAATAATCCGCCCCCAAGGGCCCTCCTGCCAGCTCCCTCTGCGGAAAGCTGGCACCAACTCCTTACCAGGCCAGACAGGAACACACAACTTTCACTCATTTCGTGGGCCCAGGATGTCGCCCCCATCTGGGGGCCACACAGGACCCCTCTGCCCTAATTCACGACATCTGGGGCAAATAAAGTTGTCTCTCTCTCTCTCTCTCCCAGACCAACTTGGGCTATGAGCCACCCTGTAGGGGAGGGCTCTGGATCATTTCGATCAACTTTAACTTCTTTAAAGGCCCACTGTCCACCCTCCGGTCGAAAATATTTTCTTCCCCGGTAACTGTGAAACTTCGCCCCTTGAACGCAAGGCCGCAAAATGTTTTTGAAAAGAGTAACTAATAACGCAGTTACAGCCACCGCAATCACGCGATTCTGTCATGCTTCTCTCCTTCCGTTCCCTCGCAAAGGTTTTTCACTCTCCTGCCCGAGGTCGTCTAGCCTCCGCAAGACAAATTCCCTTCCACCTCCGCGTTTAGCGGGAGGTGGGGCGTGGCACTCCGCGAGCGCGAAAAAAAAAGAAAAATAAAACGGCCGAGGGAGCGCGCGCCGCTGGATTCAGTCTGGCCGTGGCGAGGGAAAAGTGCGCAGCGAGCGGTAGACACCCATCCTTCTCCCGTCAGTCAGCGAGACGGACCAATGGACGTCGTTCGCGGTACGTACGTCATTACTGAGGCCCGTCGGGCCAGCGCAGGAAACGGGGAAGCTGGCTTCCCAAAGGAGAGCATGAGTGAGCTTTGAATTGTATTTTCGATGCTTTGCGGCGTGCGTGTCACTGTAGCATTGTGCACAGACTATCTCCGGTACCTGATCGAAACACTGGGCTCCTTTTCTTAAAAGGGCCTTCCCTGGACAGTGGCCCTTTAACAGGTACTGACTGTGCACAGTGCATGGGTGCTATGTTTTCTGCATCAATTCAGACACGGCTGCCACGGCTCAAACCACTGTACCCTGGTTCAGTGGTTGAGCATCTTAACCACCGAGCCACTGTGGCGGGGTAAAAGTAAAAAATAGGTATATAAACCTTGGCCTTTTTCTTGGCACACACCATAGTTTATTTCATCCATGTCTCTGATGTAACACCCTAAGTTTACTTCACTTGACAATAATGAATCAAAAGCCAAGACATTTATGATAGCCAAAGTTGCTTATGCGCCATAAAACCCCATATAGATAGACATTGAAATTTTGCGTATGGAGCCGCAACTTTAAACCCAAGCTTTAAGGCCATCTTAGCCCATGCAGTGCTCAGGGCACTGCTGCCACCCAGTAAAGTGATCTTGCAACTTTGGTGACAGGTTGCAAAGCTTGAACAGTTACTGTGCACTCCTGATTTATTTATAGGAAGGGAAAGGCGAGGTAACTGTCTCACTTGTTTTCTGTGGACACCGCAACCGCGCCGTTAGGGAAGGGAGGAAGGTGGGAGTGAAAGTGGAAAGAGAGAAAGAGGAGCCGTAGTGGAGGGCTACGGAGTAATTTCGACCACCTGGGAATCTTTAACGTGCGCTGACATCGCACAGCACACGGACGCCTCTTCGTTTCCCTGTGCACTCCTAATGCACTGTATATAGTGCACAGTATGCAATGACTATGGCGAAGGAAGGCGAGAGACGGTGGCAGGCGGGCACCATCTACAAAGCTATCCGATAGCCCCTTTCGGGCCCTGACAGAAAGAACACTTTCATATAATGCCTCCTTCCTGGTAAGCATGTGAAGCTCTCATTGTTACAATTGTTGTTCTTTTTCTTTTGAATTATGTTTATGAAGAGCAGTACTCTCCCCCATTTTTTCTTTGTGCCACCCCACCGAGAGTACCATATTGGCAGACCCTGATTCTCTGCAAGAACAAAGAGTAGAGCTACCTGGCACTTCCTATGATTTTGTTACTCTTCAAAAATGCTTGCTTTTGTCGCAATGCCCAGTCTACTTACCCCCTTGGCTTTGGTATCTGTGACAGCACCTTTTGCATGACATTGTCGCCCATAAGGCTTGACAGCAGTAGTCAGTGCGCCAAGCACAGATTCCTCGTGAACTTTTACTAAAGCTTTCGTAGCACACTTGTTGCATGCATGTTGGTCAAAAGACCCCATTCCTTGGGGTGTGCAGTCAAGCTGCACAATGGGGAACTTGTGAAGCTGCCAAAGTTTCTCAGGGAAGCAGATAAAACCCATCCTCACCTTACATACATCTTGAGCTTTGGGCTATTTGTGCCTTATAAAAGAGTCAAAAGAGTGTGACCTATTATATACATTCTGCTTCATAACGTGCTTTTAAATGGCACCTTCGTTTATTAACAAAGGTAGGACTTTTCAATAGCAAAAAAATTATGCCGAACTCAAATTTACTGCAAAAGCTATACAGCATGGGGTAAATAAAAAGATGTGAGGTATGTCTGATGCCGTGGCCTTTGTCTTCAACTATTTGAGGATGCCTCTTGCAGTTGGCAGGTGACATGAACAAGTGACTCCTGTGACGTCACAAGACCGCATGTCACGGTGGAATCGGCAAGTGCTGCTAACTTTAGCTTCGCCATTGAGATGGGAGGGTGAGATCAGAATCGCCTTCTAGGACTCTTGAGTCCCAGGCTAGACATGCTACCCTAGGTCACACAAGCACATTCATACGGCTTGGTTAAAGTTGGGCTTTATATCTATGTCACTCCTGGCAGCTTGAGCAGCACACATTACGGCCCACCTCACAGCATGCCTCTGGCAGGTGGCATGGCTGGCCACTTTTCGGCTGTTTCTGTGACATCATCTGTCTTAAATTTACCTGACTGTGCTTGCTTGCATTAAATGTGCGTGTGACATCAGCAGCGACATATGTTCTCATGTGGTTTAACCATGTAAACTGTCCTGATCTTCAATTTGCTTTAAAATAGCAGGCCTGGTCCTTTGTGGCAGTTGTCAAATGCCGAGAAACTTGCACTAAGCGATACAAGGAACAGCAGGCAAGAAGATACAAAGTCATCTACATACACCATCACGTATATCAAAATAAACTACGCCAAACTAGTGTTCTTGCTTGGTTTATTAAATTTCCCAGATTAAAAATTTTTTTCAGGTGTATATAACAGCAAAAGAGCAGCATTTCTTCGTTTCAGTACAGATCTAAGTATGACCATTATTGCATTAACTACACTTACATTGAATACTTGGGCTCACAAAAAGACTGAGGTAGACCCTAAGTTCCATGCCGCGGCGACCCCTTTTGTGATGGGTAAACCAAGGCGCCCTTGGGTTGTACGATGTCAGTGCACGTTATAAAACCAAGGTGGTTGAAATTTCTGGACCATTCTACTATGCTTTGAGATGTTAAACCCATTAACTAAAGAAGTAAACCCCAAGTGATCTTTCTTTACCCACACAGGAGTAGCACATTATACGGCTGAAAAGAAGGTTAACTGAATCACAGAAAATGTGAGCGCATACAGCTGTAGGTATAATTATCTACTGGTAGTAAATTTACTGCCAGCTGGTTCTTAAAAGGACATGCATGTGTACACATATAGCTATGACAGGAAGCACACTTCTAAGCAGTAATATTTGTTTTTAGTGCCTAAAGCTTTGAATAAACATGTGCATGTCTTTTGAGTGCCCTGCGTACGCTGACAAGCGTGCATACTACGATAGCATAGAAAAGCTCGCCCCAGTGCCTTTAACAATGGGCATTGTTTTAGGTCTCTTAGCCTGCCCTAGGCAACAGAGACTCGCAACGAACTCTTTTTTACGTATTTGAAAGACATTGGACTTTTAGACAAACTAAGTTCACCTTGAATGTCACACTGTGGCATTTTTCACGCTGTGAACTCTATAAGCACATTTATCGGACTATGCATTTCATCATTTCATTTTATACCATTACTCCACGGTGCACCTTAGAACACACTTAATGGCTGCATTTTATCTCCCTCTTCATTTCTTTTAATCTCCTCAGGATTCTTTTTCCATCTTTACATCCCGAATTCCCCTTCCTACACAGAGTAGCATGTCAGAGAAATTTAAACGGCTAAAATCTATGTTCTTCATTAAAGGGTCTCTCTCTCTCTCTCTGTGGATGTCTTTTGACCTTGTGGCCAGCAGGCACCACCACAACGCTTTGAACTCGCACAGAGAACATACTTTTGTCGGTATAAAGAAATTTTCGAGCTCACAAGACTTTTAGAATAAAAACAACCAAAGTAATATATATGTCTCTTTGTGTGCATTCTTGTGACAACGTACCAGGCACATGAACTCTTGCGAAATTGCTGCACCTACTGTCCAGTAACCAAACATTTCAACACCCAGCACAGCAATCCTGTTTTGATCAGTATTTTTTCATGTTTTCGAAATAGCACAAGTGCACTGGTCCACAGTCAAGAGATGTGTAAGAATGCCCTTCCCGGTTGAATTGAGGCCTTTTGTATATTACAGAGTCAGCACCTGTGACTCAAGTCCCAACATCAACTACAGTTGATGTCATGACACATAAGCCAAGGTGGGGCTCATTTCTAGAAGAGTCAGTATTTTCGTCCACATGGGCATGCCTACTACGAGCAATGATGAGTATGTTTTGAAAATGCCCAAAGATTGCAGACAAGAAAAGCATACTCTGCAAAGTCTGCATTAACCGTGCCCATGACATGGACGGGCAGGGTCATGTGTTTCTAGTGAAAGTAGCAAAGGACAATTAAGCTCGGCTCAGGGACTACTTTTATTTCTTGAAGTACGGGGCAAGGTGGAGAGGTTCTGGGTGAAAACAGAACATATATGAGGCAACACAAGCAGAAGTGCTTTTAAACTGATGAAGAAAGTATACTAAGTTCTTTTGGACAGCAATAGAAAATGAATTGACTAGTTCTGTTCAAAATTTGTGGTAGTAGCACAGAACAAAAAGGGAAACAAGGATCAATATATTTCTATTGTCATCCTGACATTTCAACAACTCATTTGGCATCCTGGACAGTATGACGAAATATTTACAGCTATACGAGAAAAGGTAACATTTGTTTATATTTTACGAATTAACAGTTAACTAAAATGTAAGCATGTACAACAAGGCAGAACATGAAGTCCCGGCGGCCCATGACATGAACTAAAATACAGTGATGATCATCTGCCCTGGTGCTTCTCTGCAGTGCACAGGTACAGAGGGGCGAAGCATACACAACAAACGATGTGCTAGCATACATACAGGCTGTGCCTAAAACAGCTGAAAGCAACAACGATGCACTTACATATGAGGGCCAGTTCTCGGGAAAGCAACATAAAAAAAAAATACTGCAACAGCGAGTAGCTATACGGGTAGCTACCGCACCAAATTAACATGTACTACGTACTACTTTAAGTACAGCACTGCACACTTGAAGAAGACGTGACCGAAGGGGCTGTAAGCAACTCGCACTGTACACAAACCTCGCAAGTACACACACTGTCCCACTTCTATCCCAACGACGTTTAGAAACCGGGAGCACAAAGTATCTACGCGCAAATTTTACGATAAATGACTGATGCAATAAATCCACTGTGAATTCTTTTTATATAACTTTCAGTAATGCTAAGAGAGCCTTACCAAAACAGTCAATGCGGGAAGTGTTCTCAATGTGGTAATATGGTCCCTGGAAAGAGACATGACACTATAGAGGCTAGCACATTTGATACTCTATAACTACAGTGCGCCGCCATTTGTAATACGTCCCGCAGTGAAAGTAGCTTGCAGCAGTGCCGCACTGTACCATTTGTTGACAAAAAAAGAAAAAGAAAGCGACCGCAAATGAAAATATTGCACTTAAAAATAAATTTCAGGCTCTATAAAGGTCCGCATAGATGGTGTGTTTTAGTTTTCGCCTGCCGATTCTGTTATACCATCCATGGCTGCAGCTGAGATGGCAGACGACGCGGCTATAGTGCTCTAGAATATTGCTAGAGCACTATAACGCGGCCTGGGAGACACGAGAACACCATACACGAGATAGTATACAACTTCGAGTGTCTCAGAGAATTGCAGTGAACAGGACATCCGACCAAACGACGCCGAAGCGTAGCTATATATTATCCGTAGAGCTTCCGTGTAAGCAATTCTAGGTTATATGAAATGCGAATCACACTAGGGTCGCGGTAGTGCGCGCGGCCTGTTATCATATGTGCCACATATATTATTACAAGTGAGACATATGTACCACAGAAAGAACAGGGTGCTCGCATTTGGACGTGGCGTAACAGCTGGTTGAATATATTACGAAACGAGCTGTGGTGATCATGCAAAATAGTAATAAAAAACTAAAATCTTTATTTAATGCATACGGGTTGAACTATAGTCACGCGGCACATATTATACCTGCCGAATTTTTCAGCGCTGGAAAATATTTACCTACTGCCCCATATCAATGATTTTCCAGGTACGCTGTTTTTGAAAGAGAGAAAAAAAAAGGAGCCCTGTAGAATGATGGAATGCAAGGACGTCTTCAGTATACAAACAGGGGGCTTCTCTGCATGTCAACTTTTGTTGCTGTAAAGCCCACCCTTTATGATATTTTTTTTTTTTTTTTTTTACAAAAAAGTACCCGATATCCTCTTCACTGGCTGTCATGCTGCATCGTTGGCGGAAGCCGGCAAAGCAGTGATAGGAATTGGTTAATGTGATAAAAAAGATCCATGTTGAAAATTTATAACTTTTGCTACTAATATATTCTACAATTTAGCTCAAAGGACGGGATTGCTGCACATATATTGGTCATGTTAATGTAAAGTGCTTGCCCGCAAAGTGAACCGCATGCAAAGGTGATGACAAGACCTGTTTCCGCTCATAGATACATGCTTCATCTATGCCAATAAACAATGAACAAGAAGCAAATCAGCAATTGCCAAATAATTCTTCAGCTGGTAGCAACATTAGAATAATAAAACTATTGTGTAAGTTGTATTATTGTTTGTGTTACATAAGTAATTATCTGATCTTTTCAATGTTATAATAATTATGTTGTTATAAATTATCAAAGAATATCATTATGTTGTATTATAAACAATATTTAACATTACAAAGCAAAATTCCTTTGATATAGTCTTCTCTACATCGTTATGCACTTTTTCAATAATGACTGTAAAACAATATAATAAAAATATACTTAAAGCAGTGGGTAGGAGAATTTTCCCCCCTGTCTCCTACCGCGAAGACATTTTTAACTAACAGTACTTTGCAACTAAATCTCTTAAATTCTGCCTGCAACAGAGCGCATGCACAGATATAGTATTTTGTTAGAAAGGTTTGCTTACTACCCATTCATCACTACCCCATGGGGCACCTTCTTTTTTTTTTTACATAAACAATAAAGCAGAGGGCTCCGGCTACTCATTTTCACCCACTCATATGAATCACCTGGTCTGACATTAAGCATTGTGTTAACATATCTACATAATATCACACAAACACAATCAGTACACTAGCATATAAAACCAAGTACTATATAGCACCTCTTAATTATGGCCTGGTTATTATATGCTTGGCTCCATGCATGGCATCGACGCGAGTGCACCGAGTTGTATATGTTGTTTAGTGTTGTGCAGGATCATATATATGTCACTATATGACTTGTTGGAGTCACTCTAGCTAAAAATTGTTTAGCTGTTTGACTGGAGATGTAAATTTTCCATCTGGAAACAAAAATACATTCCAGATGGATAGGTAGTTCAATAATCGAGCCTGAAAACTATGTCATTCTGGCAGGAATATGGTTTCCAGCTGGAAAGAAGTGATTTCCCGTTCAAAAGCCCAGCTATAATTCAAATTATTTTAATACAATTCATCTAATTTATGCTGAACATTTCATTTATGAACTCTCGGACAAAAATTGTAGAGACAGTTTAGGACGAGGTAAGGGAGGCTGCAGTGACAGAAATATCAAAAGTTCAAACAAGAAGTTTCTAACGAAGAAATTCAGCCTTTTCTGAGTGGATGCATATAAATGAAAGATGAACCAAAGTACGGCCAATATGCAACATTACTATTCCTAAAATAACTTAGCAAAATGCACAAGAAAGTCCCATTTATAGGTTCAGTGAACAAGGTACCATGCATTGCACAGTAAAATAGAAAACACAGGTCCGTCTAGAAATATTGAACACAAAACTTTGTCACTCACATGGTTGATATTGGAAAAATACAGTTTATTTAGTACACTAGCACTGTACAAGTAAAAACTGAAGGAGGTAATTAGTTTGGCAATGTCAAATCATCCCTTTTTCACAGGTACAAAATATTAAAACAATGTTGCCCCTGATTGGGTTATTAAATTGCTGACATTTTTCGTCATCAAAGTGCAAATGATAAAAAGATGGTAATAATAAATTATAAAGAAATAATATAGATAGACAATTTGATGCTGAATGATTAGCTTTGTTGAAGATTGACAGCACATTGTTTATGAAACAAACGGCTTTTTTTTTTTCTAGAGGCAGAAGTGCACTGATGTCTTTTTTAGTTGCCTTCCATACCAGCGTGCAATAGTTAAGGTGGGAACGAAAAGCCAGGCGCCCGTGTGCTGTGCGATGTCAGTGCACGTTAAAGAACCCCAGGTGGTCGAAATTTCCGGAGTCCTCCACTACGGCGTCTCTCATAGCCTGAGTCGCTTTGGGACGTTAAACCCCACAAACCAAACCAAACCAAAATATGACATGGTAAACTTGATACTGGGTCTGAAAGAGGGCATACCTACAACACAGGAGTTTTTTGGATACCTGCTCAATATGACTATCCCATGTCAGCTGGCTTGAGAATATACACCTAGGATTTTATGCTGTATCACAACGTTTATTTCATGACTTCTTAATTTTAAATTGAGGCTTGGGGAAACATGTTTGTTTTTAGGTGCAAATAAAATTCCTTCGATTTTAGTTTCATCAATTTTTAGGCTGTTTATTTGGTAGTTCAAGTAGTTTTTACAGTGTACTAGCTGTTAGCCATTTCAAACATATCAAGTTTATTAGTTGAGCTAAAAAACAAACTTAAGTTGATGCATGAGATCATTTATGTATAAATTAGATTTAAGAACAGCCCAAGAATGCTGCCTTGTGGAACATAGGTGCAAATCCATCTAACTGGCTTAAGGAAAAAATTTCTAGTTCATCCCAGTTGGTAACAATGGATCCCCAACTGTAATTCAACTGCAATTAACTGGAAATTTGTTCCTTAAACCAGTTAGACCAGTTAAGGTTTTCACCTGGCATAGCAAATTAGAATGATAGCCATTGATGTGAATGTACCGAGTTCAGCATATTTCTTTACGATATCTGCTTATCAGAGCTGCTGAGGCTAGTGGTAAAAAGTTTAAAAAACTTTACTTTTGGGATTCTATAGGTATATTTTAATTTATGGGAAGTACGTCGGCGCGGCCAGACGCACTTCAAATTTTTGTCAAAAATGTATTTACTATAAAAGTGAAAAAACGCTCGTCTGCGGAAGACGAACTGGGACTTGAGTTTTCCTTAAATGTAACCGTGAGCTGTTTGCTGTAGCAAGTTCTATGCTCAATTCAGTTCAATTGGCTAGCCATTTGGTCTGTACATCAGATGTCAGTTTATTTTAAAGGTGAAGTTAGCAAGCAGGAGATATATATGGCTTGTTTCTCTTCATTGGTACTTGAAGCAACCCCAGTCCCAACAGTCTTATATTTTAAATAATATTTTCCAAGTGCTGTACTGGAAGCTTCACTTTCAGAAGACTGCAAATATAAATAAAGTAATTGCAGTACTCAAAACCAGTAGATTACTGTTTCATGTCTTCTTATCCATAAAATGAATGAATGAATGAGTGAATGAATGAACATTATATATTTTACACTTGACCACAGCAGCTTGCAGTTGGTAATGTTCACGCCATAAAAATTTCCACCTGTCTCTCCTCCCCCTCCCCACCTTTTCGCCCGTGACGGCAAGTGTAAGGCACCATTGTGCCTATAGCTGACACAACAGTGAGTGCTGCTGAGCACTTTCAACTAGTTTTGAATTCCAACCACCTTGCACCATCTGTCCCTTCGACGGACCCTCGACGCCACACGTACCTTAAATTCTACTTGGAGAATGGTTGTGACTCGGCGACCACAGACGAAAAAGCTACCACTCTGTAGCTTGAAAGGGAGTGACCCAGTGCAAAAGCAACATAAACAATAAAATGGCATACAAGGGAGCTTGCAAACAAAGCTAACGAATTACACGGCAATATGTATATATATATATATATATATATATATATATATATATATATATATATATATATATAAAGGAATAATAATGTTGGTGTACATCAACCATACTCACGACAAAATGCCACTTTAGTGCCCTCAAAGATGGGCAAAAGAAATCATTTACCCTGGAAGTATATTTATTTACCAGTTAAATGAGGCAATGAGAACTACTTTAGCGCCTGCAGTGTCTTGCATAATTTATTCTTAAGGGTGGCAGAACCAATTTATCAGTGCATTGGGTGAAGATATTGTTACGGACGACAAGGAAGAAGAAGCGAGCAGTGGCGCGGACAGGAGCGCTCGCGCTAGGCCCACGAACATTCGTTAAAACGTCATCTACCATCGTCATCGGTCAGAACTGTTCCGTCTGTCTTCATCGGCTTGCCGCTTCGTAACATTTGGTTGGAGGTGCGGCGTACGGCATCCGCATCCTCGCCTTGGAGTATCGACACCATCTTCAAGCCGGGACCATCACGGAGGGCCCAGGGACATCGCCGAGCAGCTTCGCCCCAGCCCTTCAAGCCCAGACCTGAACAACTACCACCGCCCAGCCCCCAGCCCGGACCTGAAGACAAGGAGAACAGACATACCGATCAGAACCGAGATGAAGGACCCGAATGACCCGAATGACCCGAAGGAACCGATGGACACGAACACGCAATCCCCGCCCAAGCTGCCCGACGTGACCTCGAGCCATCGGTTCCATGGACTCTGGTGACGGATGGTTGACAGCTCCAAGGGAGGCGGATCACCCACGCATCAAACATCGTACCGGCAAGCCGTTCTATTCTTCCTTCTTCCTCTTCTTCTTCAAGCATCGAGACACGTCCATCATCATGCCATAAAATCATTAACATCGCTAAACTTCCTCGTCCACGATCGGGACGATCGCTCGGTGGCCCCGGGTCATGTTACGGACGACAAGGAAGAAGAAGCGGGCAGTGGCGCGGGCAGTGGCGCGGGCAGGAGCGCTCGCGCTAGGCCCACGAACATTCATTAAAACGTCATCTACCATCGTCATCGGTCATGTTCTTTCTCCTGTCTTCATCGGCTTGCCGCTTCGTAACAATATATTTCTCTTTTGGTTTTAATTTATCGAGGAACACAAGAAAAGCAGCTGCTGTGGGAAAAGAGAACCTCAGATAATATACTAGCTGGTATTTACAGAGGACATTAATGCAAATAATCTTATATTTAAGAAAACAAATCTGCTGTTATGAGCTGTGTAACTGTCCCCGACAATTAATCTAATTACTTTCTTTTGAAGCATTAGTAACTTATTAATGTTAGTGCTTGATGTGGTGGCCCCGACCAAATGGCAATAGTTAAGATAAGATTCAAATATTGTGTTGTAGATTATCAACTTTAGATTTGGAGAAAATTCTGAGACATCTGCAAAGGACACCAACAGACTGTGGCACTCTCTTTGCAATATATGTAATCTGTTCTGTTCCTTCCGTATATGCATCAAAAATGATGCCCCAATGATTTAAAGCTGTAGATAATTTCTATTCTGTTGTTAATTTTTAAGGTAAATAAAATGGGCATTGATAAAGTTACTTTAAAGTTTAAGTCAAAAGAGATGTCTTATTATTGACAATTTTAACAAGTCCATTTGATCTTAACCGTGACTGAAGAACGTTTCCTCTTTTTAATAGGTTACTTATAGGGACGAATCAGCAAGAAAAAGCTTTTATCATCAGCATACAGAACATATAAAACATTGAAAGCAAGTTTATATAACTATATCATTAATACAAGCATTAAAAACAAACAGACCCAGAAGGCTACCCTGGGAAGCTCCACATTGTATAATTCTTAAACCAGGCAGAATACCATCAATACAGACAGCCTGTTTACATTGACTCAGATACGATCGAAACAGAATAAGAGGGGAGCCGCGGATGCTGTACCTTTCAAGTTTATTAAGCAATATTTTATGATTGAGGAGATCAAGTGCTTTACTAAAGTCTAAAAACTTACTTAGCGTTTTATTCTTACATTCAGTACCCTGAAAAATAATTTCTTTTTGCAGCAGCAGAGCAGATTCAGTGGACCGTCGTTTGCAAAAGCCGAACTGACTATCTTAATATTAAGAGTGTTTTTGAAGAGTTCTCAGTTTTTTTAACTATAACTAGAGCTTTTGAAGAATCGGATAGAATGGATATTGGTCCGTAGTTAGATACTTCTTTCTTATCTCCTCCCTTAAAGATTATTGAAACCTTGGCAGACAGGAATGAACAGCTCAGAAATGATGAAGACACAATTCATGATTCCTTTTCTTAAAAGAATGACCAGACAAATGAGTGCTCATCTTGTCGTTTGTTGCTATATGTGCCCCTATCCATTTTTTAAGGGGAAATGAGGGTGCTCGTTATAATCTATCCATTTTTGTGTGCTGTCATCCCTTCATGCAACACAAACATGTTCAATCTGCTACATTAATGAGCTTCATTTCTTGTCATATGGAACACAGAATTTGTTCTCAAATTGCTTCATATCTTCACATTAACACATTCTGGCGGTTGAGCTGACTGCTGTGTCAGCCACTATAGCATCAGGGTCTGTGCTATATCAGTTGTTGGTGATGACATGGTCTTGAAGATGCTGTCTAGTAGCTGAATGGGAACTTAATGAACATGCCTTGTTGCTTAATGAAAAAAAAAACACTCTGAAATAGCTTCCATCCCTCCCTTATCATGTCTTCATGCAATTTTTTTTTCAGTTACAAAAATTTTTTACATCTAGTGGAAGTACCTCTAAAGAATGAGGATGTGGCTACGAATACAATCAAGTTTGATTTCAAGTGAAAATCAAAGCCTTGCATGAACGTGGCGTCACATTTTGCTATTTCTGTCTTTTAAAAGGCAATAAATGATAAATGCGAGTGGCAGTCAAGTGCTGCAAAACTACACACGCTGCACCTTCACTTCTTGCCACCGCTGCCTCAAGCTTTCTGCTGCACAGTGCTGGGAATGTTCGCCCGTTTCTTCCCCTTAACTATTTTTTATACAATTTTACTCTCCTTTACTCTCTGAACGGACCGCGCCGCTTCCTTTCCATGTTTGCAGACAGTTTTTTCCTTTTTTTATCCTACGCGCTGCGTGCTTTCCCTCACGGCTCCAAGGCCTTTGCAAAGTAGGCTTCTTCTGAATACTGCTACGTCTGGTGGTAAAGCCACTTAAAAGGACACTGTGCTATTTTTGTCTCGAAATCCAAAAAAAAAATAATAATAATAATAATAGTTCTTTTCCTCGTGATTTTAGGTAGTACGCGGGCGGCGATGTCATATCTTGGGAGTCGTCGCCGCGGATAGGCCCACTTTACTATAACCGATTTTTACCAAAATTATCTTTACTTAAAGGGGGAAAAATTAGTACAGCTGTCTATAGAAGATGAACTGGGACTTCAGTTTCACTTTACTATATCCGAGTTTATTACAGCGAGGTTCTACTGTAGTTATATGCTGCATGAAGTGGTGAACAAAGCTCAGTTACCAATTAATACTATCGATATTATCATATACATTCTGTCAGAATCGGTAAAACTGTATGCTGCAGAACATGCATGGTACAGCTAGTGAAGTGAAACTGCAGTTTCATTTTGCCGCCTATAGATAACTTCAGTTTTTTTTTTTTCTTTTCATTTGATGTGCGTATGTCTATATATAGTACAATCCACATGGTAAGTATAAGTATTTAAATAGCGCTCCAACCTGATGGCTCAGTGATTGGGTGCTCGACTGCTCTATTGAAGAATATGGGATCGATTCACGGCTGTGGAGACTGCTTGGAGGTGCCCATGTGCTATGCGATGTCAGTGCACAAGTGGTAAAAATTTATGAAGCCCTCCACTGCAGCATGTCGCATAGCCTGAGCCGCTCTACGATGTTAAAGCTCATCCCAGACGAAAAAAACACTAATTTCCTGCTGGATTATGGAACCGCGTACCGAAATTATCCAACTGGAAAACTGTGATTTCCGGCTGGGAAAAAGCAATTCCAGCTGGAATATGACACCTATTTCCTGCTGGATTATGGAACCAGAAATCATGTCCAGCTGGAATTTTGAGATTTTCAGCTGGAAAATTTACACCTCCAGTCAAGCCTCTACCTGGAATATCATTTTTTTTTTTCAGCTGGAAAATATGGCCGACCAGCTAGAAATTCAGCTGGAAATGTGCTTTTCCAGCTGAAATGGGTACGTTTGAACAAAGTCTACTAGATGTCTATTTTCATGGGGGTTAACCGACCTAAAACTGTTACTAAGGGCAATTTTAGTACACTCAAATTAATGTGCTTGATATGTGCGCCATCTTAAATGTGTGTCAAATTCAGCTGCCTATGAAAACAGCTTGTATTAAATATATGACGGTACAATGCAGATGTTTTAAACATTAAATATCTCAGCTTCTCTTAGGCATGAAAATGTTCAACACAGTATATGCCTCTCCAAGGCATGTAAGTTTCAAGTTACATATCATTAGCATAATCGCATTCACTATACAGCTAAGACAAAGGCCTCTATAGTTTCTCTCCAACTAACCCTCTCCAGTGTAAACTGCTTTATCCCTACAAGCTATCTACTTCACCAGCCCACCTGGCTATCTGGGTCCCCTTATTACATATATCTTTTCCTGGAATTCATTCCTTTACAACTAACTGTTGGATATCTTGCCTTTGAGCTCCTGCTGGTTCACTAATCCACTAGGCTCTCTTCCTACCTTTGCTGCTGTCTTAGATTCATTTTCAAGCCTTTTTGAAGTTCCTATCTCATCAATGGTCACAAGCAAGGTATCATATGCTTGCTCTTGGAGGCATATCGATTACCAGCTGCTAGCCCAGATTTCAGTGGGAATATACTTGCCAGATGCACTACACTAGCATTACAATAAAGGTGCAATTCACAATAGCCCACATTATTATTTTAGATACATGAAAAGATTATCGCTTAAAGTCAGGGGGGTGTCATTGTGTCTGAGAACCCTCACCAGTTTTTACGAGAGGTCTGAGACCCCCCGCACTTGAATATATCCGGTGTCCAGCACTGCACGAATACGAAGCAGGTGCACCCTTTTAAGGCAAAAGCATTCATTTCCTCATCGTTGTCGTCAGCCAAAGTATCACACTTTTGCGGCAGCTCTGATCGGTCGAGACAGGATGGCGTCATGGAGGTCTCGACCAAACACAGAGCACCACCACAGTATGCGAGAATGCGTGGCTTATATGGCCATATGGTAATCAATGACTGTTTACTAATCAATTAATGGCTAACTGCAAATAAATGACTAATTATTTATTTCAATACTAATTACACATTAATGCCTAATTCATTCATAATTACTAATTAATGCCACACACCTGGTAAAATCAACCACACAACAGTAAATGTAGAACAACTGCGAAGATACAAAGAGCACGATCTTGTCGCTGCGCTGCCAAGCATAATTCACTGAATAAATGCACTTGCAGAATGTGAAAGAGTAGTCACTTGCTTTATTCGTAGCAGCATTCATCGCTACATGCGCAACAGTCGCGTAGCATAACGCAGCACTTAGGCTTTCGCCTTTCATCACTTTAGTCGCCAGTGTTCTCGAATTTTATTCCTTTCAGTGGCAATCAGAGAATGCTTATGATTGTTAGAAAATTTTGCAGCAAGTTTTTGTAAGAATTATCACCTAATTTTAGTAAGAATTAGAATTTTCTAAAACCTGTGATGAAGAAAACAAAAGTTAGTCCCTTTACACAGAGGCTGGAACTAATTAAGGTATTTTCACATGCCATCTCTTCGGTTTTGCCGGTTCGCACTGTGTTTTAGGTACTAGCTGAGCAATATGCTCACGCAATATTATTCAGATCATGTACTTGTCGCCAGTCAAACCAAGCTGGTAGCTCTTACAATAATTTTTGCTAATTTTCATTGCGTTCACTTGAAGTGTAAAAATTATAGTATATATATTTTTTACTTAGTTGATTTTACGTTTAACGTGCAATTAAGATTGTACTTTCTATATAAAGTTCTTTAAAGAACATAGCACTCTTGCTGCTTCTATAAAGTGTATTCAAAAGCATTTATTTGCAAAATGTCTATTTAAACTTATTCACTCATAACATTTTCTTCGCAACCAGACAGTCAGAAGTTCAGTTCTCGATGTGAACTGTGCTACAAGATAGCGGTTTCAGGAAACAATATTGCATATGTTGCAAGTGCTGACACTTTGTTGTTTCACTATAAGCTGCTTTACATCACAGATCATCGATCATGCTGGCAGAGTGCAGGGATCACTTTTTCAGGTGGATGTCATAAAATGATCACAAAAACTTCCTTAATATATATATATATATATATATATATATAATTTCTCCCATTTAAATAGAAACATGTGCAAAGGCCGCCAGCCCTTTCCCTCACCCTCTTAGTTCCTCCTCAACAATTGCGCTCGATTTTCTAGAGTCTCTCTGATAGAGCCAGACTTTTAAGCAGCTGAAAGTAATTCATTCATTTCAAAATTACTTTTACTAAAGTGACTCACCGCTGTTTCTATACTTCCTACTATGTACTCCCGGTACGATGCCAAGAAAGCAGTAATGACATGCAGCAAGCCTGTCCCACAGTGGTGAATAAGCAAAAAATTACCGACGATTACGTTACTTCCTAATGCGAAATTTGAGCGCAGCAAATAAGCTGTTTCATTTTTTCGATAGATTGAGGCAAAGAAATCGAGCAACACATGTATGCGCTATCACAGAATTTTTTTTTTTTTCACACGTATTCCTTTAACAAAGACTCCCATCTCGGCGGCGGCGATGAGCTTCTGCTTCAGCCTCGCTTACTGCTCTGGATTCTGGCGGCGACGGCGCTGGGCCTCTGCTCTGGCAGCTCGTTTAGCAGCAGCAGCAGCAGACGGAGGACTTCCACCGGTCGTCTCGCTCATGGCTCAGAAAGAACTGGCAGATAATTTCGCAGTGGCGAACGGCAGCGGCAACTTCGGCTCGGGCGGTGCACATATACAGATCCGCCGCCACCGATCTGGCTCTCTGATTGCCACAGCACAGGGGTTGCATTGGAGGAGGAGCGAAGAAAGGAATTAAGTTCGAGCCGGCGCTTTGACAACCGGAGACTCGCAGGAAGAGGGGGGAGGGGGGCGGCGTGTACACCCAGCGGCAAACGATGGGGGCAGAAGCGCGCGCAGCAAGCGGACAACGCGATAAAGGGAGGAGGGAAGAGATAGCAGCGACTGACTGGTGCTGCTGACGCCGATAGTGAGTCAACCCCAGCTGCGGAGTTGGTTTCAGGGACAACGCCGCCGATGCCGACGCAAACAATATGATACCCTCGCTTCCGCAGCGCCGAGAACCAGATCTAGCCGTGGGAAGGTGGTCACGTATTCGTCGACGTGCCGGGGCCTACGTGAAATAACCGGCGCGTCGGCAACTGAAGAGCACCCTATCCGCCACACAGGAACAGGGGGGGGGGGGGGGGGGACCCTCCCTTCCCCTCCTCTTTCTGCATGGCAGCGACGGTGTTCTATGCAGTCACGTTATCTTGACTCTCTAGCGGCGTCAGCGGGATCCAGCGGTATCAGTTGGTCGCTGCTAGCGCTGGGGGGATGAAAGGGGGGCGGAGCTGGTTACGAGGCTGACGACGACGCCGACGCCGACGCGAAACCCAGGAACGGACGCCAAAGAGCTGCGCTCTAAAAAAGACAGAATTGAGAACTACATGTTCAAGGCCTCAGACCTGCCCTGTGTCTCCGGATCACAACCATTCTCTAAGCAGAAGGTATACATGTAAGGCGTTGAGGGTCCATCGAAGTGACAGATGGTGCAAAATGGTAGAAGGTCAAAACTAGTTGAAAGTGTGCAGTAGCACTCACTGTTGCATACTGGCTATAGGCACAGTGGCGCTTGGTTACACTTGCCATCATGGGCAAAAAAGGGGTTTGGGGGAAGAGACAGACGGAAATGTTCACGGCGTGTTTGACCATGATTGTTTTTGTTGCCATTGTCTTATATCTTTAATGGCCTGTTCTGTAGGGAAAGGGGAGGGAATAGTCTCACTTGATAGAATTTGGCAGGAAGATGAAAGAATGTGCTCTAGTGTTTGGAGAGGTTTTGTTCACAAGCTTTACTTAGTTTATATACGGATGAAATCCAGACAGTAAATAATGAGAAGGAATTTGCTCTGCAGACGTAATTGTAAAGTCATTACTTTTTGGGAGCAGTATTTAGCAATTTCATTATATTTTTAAGGCTTAGCAAGTAATTGGTAATGTAATTTTTTTGCTTTTGAACAGTAACTTTGCAAAGTATGCTGCCAATTTACCCCAGGAAAAAAAGACATGTGTCTATTAGGAATGAAATAGATTAAGACATGCCAGCTGGACTTGTGAATGTAATCAGGTAGCTCAAATGGTTTCTCTACTTCTGATTGGCACTTACTTCTGAACATTCAATTGGAAGGCCCTGTTGAACATTTCAATAAAAAAATGTTACAACTTAAACTGCTGTGTAGTTTTTCATAATTTCTATAACCACATAAGTTGTGATTAAACGAAGTAACTCTGACCCCTGAAGATATGCCACTGAATACAAGAGGAGGGTCCAATGTGCGAGGCATATAAGCCCCAACAAAGAAAAGATCGTGTCAACTCTTCGGGTATATATAGTGTTCCTATGTTCTATGTGTCATATGAATGCATGCTTGCCTGTCGCCCGCTTGGAGCTGCCATTTCAGGTCAGTGCCAGCAAAATAAGCATTAAAACGGGAAGCCTTAGCTGAACTGCCTAAATGGAATGTTCAATTTATTCAAACTGGAGCTTCGAGTCTGTGCCAAAAGCATATTTAGAAATTTTGCAACTGCAAACCTCAATTAGAAATCATAATGTTTTTTTTCTTGACTGGGCCAGTGTCTCGATGAAAAACATACCATACTGCCCATATCGCAACTTTCACATAATAGCAAGTCAAAAGACGATGCCACTGCACTGACTTGAACAAATCTCTGAAAGATGGCAACTATAGAAGTATGGGCAGGGAGGATCCACGAAAACTGCTGAGTTAATTCAGATACAGGGCACACTCAGTACAACTGCACCTTCCAAAAACAGGAGTTTGCATTATGTACCGTTTTTTCTGACTTACAGACTGATCAGCCACACTGCTGAGCCATAATGCAAACCCAGTTGGCGGTCATACATATATAGTTTCACATAAGTACCAAAGGCAACCAAAGCAACCTCGAATATTCACCAGCTGTTGCTGCCTGCAGTTCCTTTCTGACAAGCGATATTAGCCGGCCATACAGCCTGTATTTCCTGTCTCTATCAGATGCATTGAACACTGAATTATTAATTGCGGACGCGTAGCCTAGCTGACCGCAAAAAGGAATTTGGAGGTAAATAAATGCAGTGCCATAACGTACAGCCTTAGAGCTATGGAGCAGAACACTGCACCAACTGCGTATTTGAAGGCGGAATACCTTCGGCAGAACAACGAGATAAGCAGCCCACGGGGAGCCTAATTTCCTTGCGTCGAGTGAAGCGCACAATGCACAGCCGAACCCGAAGCCCAGAGCGAAGCTAGAAATTACACTACACCAGAAAAACTTCATCTGCAACTGTACGTCACAATCAAGCGCGTCCAAACTCCGCGCTTGATTGTAGCAACCAAGCGCGGATTCCTCAAATCCTCCTTGCTAATCTCTGGATTAGCAAGGAGATTAGCAAGGAGGATTTGATATATGAGTACGCGAAACGCTTCGACTGAAATAGGCATGGAAATAAGCCATGAGTACAAGTGCGCGACCAACTCCATGACCAACGCGCCAACGCCGCCGATACCTACATAAGTTAAAATTATTAAGAAAATGAACAATAACTTTTTTAAGCCACAATTTTAAGTTATAAATTAGTATTATAAATGTTTCACTTGCTGTTGCGCACATTTTTCTTTTGCTTAGTTTATGATGACGTAGGGTGACGTATTTTTGTGCGTGGCAGCAGCATTTTACTAGTGCCGCGGTGCGTGTCACCAGTCGCCGCCATATATAAAACTTGCTGGAGTGGAGGGGGCGCTCGTCAAGTGAAGCCGGCCGCCGCCATTTTGCCAGTGGCAGAAAGCGCGCTCGACGCCGGCTCGCGCTGCTGTTTTCGCGCGTTGTTGGAGTGCAAGCTGACGCGACGGGCATGCAAACACCAACGGTTTGATAATGGTTGCCTCTTGCGTTGCCTACGGATGTGCAAACAGGCTAAAGAAGGGTTGTGGCCTCACATTCCACCTGTAAGTACACGAAAACGTGTTCAATTGAGTCCTACGCAGGCGTTGCCGAGCGGCGCAAACTGATGTGGTAGATGTGTGCAACAAATAATAGTCCCGAAATTACTGACAGGTTTCCAAAAGATCCCAAGCTGCGGAGCCTGTGGGAGCGGGCCGTTCGCCGTGAAAGATGGCATGCAAAAGATGGAGATCGCCTGCGCTCCGTACACTTCGCGCCCGAGTGCTTTGACCGCACCGGACAGACGACGCGGCTGCGCGCGGGAAGTGTGCCTTCTGTGTTTCCTGCTTTTCCGCAGCACCTACAGAAGCCCGTGAGTATTACTGGAGAATGTTAAACCCTGACACGCTAGCCAAAATTATTCGCCTTTCTCACGTGAGAAGTGTTCGTGGCATTAGTACGGCTGCCGAAATCGAGAGTCGACGAAGGCTCTTGTCGGATAGTGGATAGAAGCAAATGGAAGGAAACGTCTGAGCATCTTGTCGCTAGTGTTTTTTTTTTTTTTTTTAGTATCGTGCTGCAGAATTGTGTTCGTGGAAAAAGGTGTGCCATGAGCGCTATTTTTTCTGCATCGTTTTGTTAAAAACAAGTTATTGTGATTGCGTGGTAACAGTCAAACCGGATATAAAGTTATAGTTATGAAGCACTAAGTTCATGGTAGGAAATGAAACCATTTGCTTTCGCAGCTACGCTTTTCTCTTACTGGAGACTCAACAGAAATATGTGGTGTCCATTTCAGGTAAAAAGGAAGCGTCCAGAGCGCAAGCATCAAGATTGCGAAATGCCTGAAGTTGGAGAGCCATCAACTGCGTCTTCGCCGAGCAAACAATGGTACAAGGACAAAGTCAGTGCCTCTGAAGAAGAGATAGTTGAAGAAGAAAATTAAGATGTTGCAGCAAACGAAGTGAAGGCTTGCGAAGAGAAATGAGACAGCACAAGAAATCAGAGAACGAAAACTCCTGTCCGAGGAAGGCTCGCACGTGTTTGCATCTGCCTTTTCAAGTGACATTCAACAACTTCTGTGCAGGGCGAGCAACGAACAGAAGGGCAAGTACCCACCTGAGCTCATGCGTTCGCGCTGACATTACATTTTTATTCTCCAGCCGCATACGAGTACGTCCGATCCAAATTCAATGATGCCCTTCCGTCACAGCGAACACTTCGGTATTGGTATCGATCAATCCACGGAGCACCTGGCTTCACGAGTGAAGCATTTTGTTTCCTCGAAAAGTTTGCATAAGCACGGAGTGAACCGTTCTACTGCGCTCTGGTCGTAGATGACATGGCCATAAGAAAACACGTAGAACTTGTTGGAGACAAAGTAGTCGGGTATGTAGACTTTGGAACGGGACTAGATGATGATAGTCTCCCCGAAGCCAGAAATGTTTGTGTCTTCATGATTGTTGGTATAAACATCAGACTCAAGATGCCAGTCGCACACTTTCTAATTGACACACTCACTGGTGCGGAGAAGGCGGAGCTGACCAAACAATGTACTGAGAAGCTTGCATCAGTTTAGGCTGAAGTTGTCTCTCTTACATTTGACGGTGCCTCATCGAACTTCACTATGGCTAAGTGTTTAGGTGCTCAGCTTCGACCGGACTCTGATGGGTTTATTACAAGCTTTGTCAACCCAGCTGATTGCACTAAAAATGTTCACATCATTTAGATACCTGCCCCATATGATTAAGCTCGTCCGCAACTCATTGGCAACCGTAAGCCACCTCATCGACGCTGAAGGAAAGCATGTGAAGTGGGCTTAAGTAGTGGCATTGGAGGCTTTGCAACGTGGAGAGGGTTTGCGGCTTGGCAACAAGCTCACAAAGGTCCACGTTCAGTGGGAAAAGCAAAATATGAAGGTCCGATATGCTGTACAAGCACTGAGTGCCTCAGTTGCCGATGCCTTGGACTTCTACGAACAAGTGCTCAAGCTGCCACAATTCAAGGGTGCCAGCGCAACATCAAAGTTTATTAGAATTTTCGATCACTTGTTCGACATCATGAACTCCGGGAACCCATTAGCAAGGTCTTATAAGGCACCTCTTCATAAGCAGAATGAAGCCTGCTGGAAGCCATCCTTTTCGGAGGCCCGGGCGTACATAAACGGGATGAGAGACCCGGCAGGACGTCCAGTTACAGAAGGACTAAAAAAAAAGCTGGGTTCGTTGGCTTTTTGATATGCATGGCAAGCATCGAAAGAATTTTCGACGAGCTTGTCGGCCAGGATCAACTGAAATACTTGCTGACCCACAAACTCAGTCAAGGTCACGCCGAAAACTTCTTCGGGTCCATACGTGGACGAGGGGGACATAACAACAATCCAACAACTGCGCAGTTTATGGCTGCATACAAGCGTCTGTTGGTTCAGACGGAAGTGACGTCTTCCAATTCTGGAAACTGCTCCCAAGACATCGTCTCCATCTTGAATTCGACCACTACTGTACCCATGGTAGATGCAAAAAGCACGGTCACTGACATGCGCAGGTCATCGGTCCTGCAGCCCGATGACCACGACTACACACATCGCATTGACTGGCCCGAAAGTCTTTCTGCTTTTGTCGGTGCCGTGGTGCCATATATAACAGGCTTCATTGTGCGAAAAGTTAGTACAACGACAACATGTGATCAGTGCATCACAGCCCTGCACTCCGATGAGCTTGCACCTTTAATTAAGCAGAAGAGCCGAGATGGACTTGTTTTGCCGTCGCAAGACGTCATTGGCCTGTGTGAAGCAGTTGAGAAGGGGCTGCGACGGCTGCAGGCTGATTGTGATACCATTACAACGGTGCAGGCAAGGGCAAAGCATCTTATCTTGGAAGTCCTGGGTGTGTCCTCAGAGAAAAAGTGGTTCCAGGAACTCGAGGAGCACATCCTTGACTTCGATCCGCTTGACAACCATATCTACAATTTGTGCAAAAAAAATCGCTGAAGAATACGTGAAAGTGAGGATACACCACATGACGAAGGAACGAAACCGGGAACTGATCAAGAATAAAGTCAGACCAGTTCTATCAAGGGTGATTATCTTCAATCACCAGTAGGGTGCCTCTCACCATTATTTTTACTGTGCGTCTGATTATTAAGCTTTTTTTTCGTTAATATTTGTGCAGGTTAACTGCTTTCCACATGCCAGTTGGATGCTGATGGATGGAAAATAAACGTTTACGACCAAAACCGCTTTCATTGTTTTGTAAACGCGAGCAACTTCATAGGCAGCGCGAAGAAGCGCGGTTGCGCACTGCTGCTTTTTGCCACTGGCAAGATGGCCGCCAAGGCTTCACTCTACCGCATAGGCGCGTATAGGCGGCTTCCACTCCAGCAAGTTTTATATATCCTCCTTGATGCGAACATAGTCACCCTAGTCGAGGTCCTGGGGTTTAGAGGTAACAAAGGAAGCGTGAACGAATCGGCGTAGTAGAGTTTTATTTATTTATTTATTTATTTATTTATTTATTTATTTATTTATTTATTTATTTATTTATTTATTTATTTATTTATTTTCGATACCTTCAAGCGCCGAGGCATTACAGAGGGGAGTGGGCAAGCAAACAACGCAAGAAAAAAATTATTTTTTTGTTAAAGGCGGCACAACAACGTAGTTAAAATGTAGCAACACACAGTATTCGAAGCAGTCAAGGAAAAAAAAAAGTACAGAAACAACAACTGTAACAAATGCAACGCAAGAAACTGAACAAACATAGTAGAAAAAAAATAATAAAAAACGAAGAAAATAACAAAGCAACAAAGAAACTAACTATTCGCATCAGATAAAAGCATCGTCATCAGAGACTGACGATAAGCAGCATAATCCTGTATACAAGCCACGGCAGCGGGAAGGTGGTTCCACTCTTTCGATGTACGAGGAATGAAAGAATGCAAAAAAGTGTCAGTACGGCAAAAAATAGATCCAGTCTTATGTTGATGGTCGACACGAGAAGAGCGATAGGGGGGTGTAGTGATAAAACGAGAGTGCAGTAACTGGTGATGATAAATTTTATGAAAAAAGCATAGGCGTAAAAATTTTCTACGTTGTGCGAGAGACGGTAAGGAAAGGTTAGATTTCATAGCTGTGACACTCGCGGTCCGGTTAAAATTAGAAAGTATAAAACGAACTGCATTATTCTGAACAAGTTCCAGTGAAGTACAAAGCGAGACATGATGAGGGTCCCAAAGGGGGGCGGCATATTCTAATTTAGGAAGAACAAGTGTTTTACAAAGAAGTAATTTTAAGGAGACAGGTGCTTTGATGAAGTTACGACGTAAATACCCTAGCATGCGGTTAGCGCTGCTAATAATTAGTTCGATATGCTGTTTCCAGGATAATGACGAACTGATGATAACACCCAAGTACCGGTATGATGTTACAGGTGCAATCTGAATATTATCCAAAGCGTAAGCGGAGGTAGTAGTATTTTGTCTGGAAACTCTCATTAAAGCACACTTGCGAGGGTTTAGTTGCATTTGCCATTTTTTACACCAAAGAGAAATGTTATCGAGATCAGTCTGAAGGTAGTGTTTGTCGTCTTCGGTGCACATTTCACGATATAAAACACAGTCATCCGCGTATAAGTGTATGTTAGAAGAAACGCAATTAGGCAAGTCATTGATGTATATCAAAAAAAGAAGTGGGCCTAGTACAGAACCTTGGGGGACACCTGATGTTACTTCAGTTAAAGGGGAATCGTAGTCATTAAGCGTTACATATTGTGAACGATTAGCAAGAAAACATTCAAGCCAGGCTAAAACATTATGATCTAGAATTAGAGCAGAAAGCTTAAGCATGAGTAGTTTGTGGTTCACCTTATCAAATGCCTTTGAAAAATCTAGAAATATGCAGTCGGCCTGTGAATTTTTATCGATAATTACATGCAGGGAATGTGAGAAGAGAAGGAGTTGCGTTTCACAAGAATAAGTTCGCCGGAAACCATGCTGGGCCGAAGTAAAAAATGAGTTTTATTCCAGGAAGTTGAATATGTTAGAATAGAGAATATGTTCCATTAGTTTGCAGGGAATGCTTGTTAGTGAAATGGGTCTGTAGTTCAAAGGTGAATATTTGTTACCTGATTTGTGTAAGGGAACCACCTTCCCTATTTTCCAGTCCGAGGGCAGCGTTTCATTCTGCAATGACTGCTGAAAACTTTTTGCTAAATAAAGGGATGAGTATATCTTAGTTTGTTTCAAGAACTTTGAATTAATGCCGTCGACACAACATGATGAAGAAATTTTTAATGAATCTATTATTTTCCCAATACCACCAGGATCAATTATAATAGGAAACATACAGCAAAAGTTATTGCGCGGCACAGTGCATGTCGTATTCATATTAGACGGGATAAAACTGAGTGAAAATACTTTGTTAAGCACAACGGGGCATTCTGCTGGGTGGAGAGGCTCACCAGAGTCGTCCTGAAGTGAAATCGCATTATTTTTAGAAGGGTTGACAACATTCCAGAATTTCTTTGGGTTACTTGATAGCATGTTTGCCAAAGTGGTATTGAAAAAGTAAATTTTTGTGTCATGTACAGCTTTCGTGTAATCGGCTTCTGCTGCAAAATAGGCTTCCCAGCGGTCACTTCGGTTACTTGCTTTTGCGGAACGAAAAAGGCGTTTCTTTTTATTCAAGAGACGTTTAAGTGTTTGGTTAAACCATGGAGTATTAGTATTAGATGAGATGCGTCGAACAGGCACATGTTCCTCGGTGAGTTCCTGCACTTTTATCTTGAATAATTCCCAGGTATCCTGTACGCTACGTAGTTCGAAGCCTTCCAGATATGTGTCTAAATACCTGCCTAGTTTTTTGTTGATAACATTGAAGTTTGCTTTACTGTAGTCACGAATGACTTTCTGGCGCGAAATGGCCCGTGGAGATGAAACTGTTATCTCGAAGTGCAGCATGGAATGATCACTTATACCTGGAAGACATATAATGGGAGATACAAGTTCCGGATGGGTCGTTAGGATCAAATCTAGCGTGTTAGCCGAATCTGCTGTTTGTCTGGTTGGTGAAGTTACAAGTTGAGTTAAATGAAAGCATGCACATAGATCTAAAAATTGCTGACAAATTGATGAAGCTGGTTTTACAACAGGAATAGGGCCAGACCATGTAATATTAGGGAGATTAAAGTCACCTACTAGAACAACCGGATGCGATGGGAAACGACAAACAATGTTATTCAGGGCGTGATGCAAACTGTCAAAGAACGCAGCTGCAGAATTTGGGGGGTGGTAGCAAACACCCAACACGATTCTCGTATGACCCAGCGTGACGCAGACCCATACCATTTCCAAATTGGAAACATGCGATATCAGGAAAGAGTGGATGCTTTGTGATATCGCAATCAGCGTTCCACCACCGTATCTGCCTTCTCTATCGGAACGGTAACTATCGTATGTTTTGGGAGCATAAAAAATTTCGCTGCTTTCAATTTTTGCGTTCAACCAGGTCTCCGTTAGAATGATTAGGTCTGCGTTAGTGGTACCTATAAGAGCATTAAGTCAATCGCGTTTGTTCACTACACTTCTTATGTTAGTAAAAAGCACCTGAACGTGGTTCTCGCTAACAATTAACTTTGATTGTAAGGATTAAGATTGCTGACAGGGCGCGCCAGACGTCGTCGCCTGGTTAGCATGCGATCGAGTATTCGAAGCCGGTCCACTGCTTATGTTAGCTTTTCTTTTGTCTGGGCGGGACGAAATTCTTTGCTTTAATTCCTGCACACTGTCATTTGAGCTGTCATAGAAGTAAATCTTTTTATTCACGTGCAGTTTATCATAGCGGAGGTGAAAATTGGGTGATTCTGGTAACGATTTAGCAAATTCGATCAACTTCTTCCGCGTATGCCTTGTTGCTGGTGAGAAGTCTTCAACGACCGATATATCCTGTTCCTTTAACTTTGATTTTTGCAGAAGGACACTCTCTTTCACCTTAAAATCGGCCCGTGAGCAAGAGACGTTTAGAAGTTGGCGGATAAATATCAGGACGGGGACGCATAGAATCTGCATAGAAATTAAACAATGGTATTTAAAGATAACCTCTGTCTAAAAGTAAAGTTGTTAAAGTTGAAGGGTTATTTAAGTTAAAAAACATAAAAACGTACCGTTGAGCATGGTGATGACTGATGACTGTCACCACCCTGTTTCAAATCTATCCATCCATCCATCATGCGTCCACCAGTCCATCCAGGCGTCGATGCTGACATAGACACTCTAGCCGAGGCCCTGGGGTAACGTTGCCCTGGAGTTTAGAGGTAACAAAGAAAGCGTGGATAAATTGGCGGTGGTGGTTAGCAAGATACTTTTGGAAGATTGGTGGATAAATAACAGGGAGGGGATGCATGGAAGCTAAATCGTAGTTCAACAAGAGTATCTTAAGATAAACCTTGTCTAAAAGTTGTTAAATTTGAAGAGTTATCTAAGTTAAAAGCATAAAAACAAAGGCTGAGCATGGTGATGACTATCGTCACCCTTTTTCAAAGGGTACACTCTTAACATTCGTCCATATCCATCCATCGGGCCCCGCGGCCATATTATGTAGGCTCCCTACTCTGCGTATTAACTCTATGCTGCCTACGCATATCGTCTATTGAGCAAGAAGCGAAAACGGGATTCACACGGGCACGTAGCCGGTGAATGGGAGCCATTAACGCTGTGACGCCATACCCTAAAATATTTTTATTTTTGTTTTTATTTATTTCTTTTTTGCTTCCCTGCCTATGGTTTGAAATCCCGCGCCAGAGCGAGGCAACGTTGGAGGCTTGCATAGGCGTGTTAATGCATGTAGGCATGTGGGGACACCATGCGGTGAAGCTGCGGGGAGATTGCCGATGGGATGATGCCAGAAACTTCATCTGAACCCGACAGAGGACGCCGGTTTCCCAGAGGTTTGAGTTTGGATCGTCCATGCCTTAGCGATGCCAAAGACTTCATCCGAGCCCGACAGAGGACGCCGGTTTTCCAGAGAGTAACTGTAAGAGGTTTGAGTTTGGACTTGTGTCATGCGTCATGCGATCAGAGATAGGACCGAGCTTGCAGCCTCTAGGCAAGCGTACACGGTGTCGCGTACCGCGGTGTCGTTCCGCTAACAGCGGTAAACAGCGGTGATTCACTGGCGGGTCGTTGCGTCTAGCCGCGGTAAACAGCAAGCTCCGCCAGTGTATCTGTCCTTCCCTCTACTTTCAACTTCTCTTCTACTTTTTTGTTTTCCCTGCTCCTTAAATTTACTTTCTTTTTTGAGCATCACTCACCACGGAGAGCTTGGCCTAAAACATACCATTGTCTAAACCATTTATCCATTAATGGCGTCTTAGATAAAGGTCAGCACGGAGCATAAGCTTACACATATTAGCTATCAGGCACCGATGTTTCCTAATTGTCCAACTGTTGTGAATGACTCTAACGTCTAGCAGCGCCTGCTGTATTGGAAGAGACCACAAGTGGCGCAACGGTTTTGTTGCCGTCAATGCTTATAAACAGGATGCTTCGAGAGGCACCCACGGAACCACCGTTCACAAGCGATCATACGTGCAGTTATCGATTCTTACTATTTAAAGGACTCTGCTATTTATTACGAGTAGGCAATTCAAATAAAAAATAGAAGGATTCAAATTCCTTGGCAACGCTTCACCTACATAGTTGGTGATATTATGTAATTGTTGCTGTCATTCTCTGGCCCCAAGTTACGTAATGGAGAGAATAACGGCTTCTCTCGCTTTCTCAAATCATATCCTTCTTGCGTTAGCCGCAACCCTGCTCATACTATTTCCTTATCTAATCTTCCTCCGAAGTGCTGCCTCCTCCGTATGGGTTTCCATTATCAATCATTCAATAAATCAATGAGCGAATTTCACAGCTTGACAAAAGCCCCGTCCGTCCCTCGAGCAGTGGCAGGATATCGGCCTCGAGATCAGAGTCACCACCTCGCGGCGCAGCGGCGAATCCTACTTAGTGTGGATACGTGTTCGCATCGTGTGTCAACCAGCATTGACTTACGTGTGCGCGTACGGCGTGTAAGCGAGTTTTTGTTTGTTTGTTTGTTTGTTTGTTTGTTTGTTTGTGTTTCGCGGTTAATTCTTGTGCGCTTTTGCTTACCTGTCTGCCTCTTGCAAAAGAAATGTGAACAGGCTATCATCCCACGCCCCATAAAAAAATACTTGTCCATATGTATGTCATGATGGATATAAGGACATCATCAGTCGGCCTTCGGCGCTTGAGATTATTTGATGCGTGGCGTCTCAGCAAAGCGCTGCTGTCGTTAGGCGGCGTGTCAAAGGAAAACTGGTTGCTCTCACAATACAACTCAATTCAAACGCAGTTGGAATACCGCAGCTACTAAAGCATGCGACCACAGACTGCTGCATAGCAGAATGCAGTTTGAACATGACTTGTTCAAACTGCATTCTGCTATGCACAATCAAGTTGTTTTAGTGCTATTCTTTTTGTTCTGTTGTTGTTAAACCTTAGTCGCGGTGTCTCAGTGGTAGGGCGCTCAACTGCTGAGTTCGAGAGCGGGCGTTCACTCCCAGACGTTTCGCAATTAAGGCGCTCCTCTGCTGTGGGATTCGAATGTGCGTTAAACAACCCCAGGTAATCAATAGCACAGCCCGCCACAACATCTTCCGTCATATAGCCGATGTCACTTTGGTGCGATATGTTTTTTTTTTTTTTTTTTTTTTTTTTTTTTTTTTTTTTTTTGCTGTTGAAAGCTTCTGCGCATCCGCGACCAGGGCAGTGAGTAAATTCTACTTTAGAGAAATGCTCGACCCTTTGGGAAACATATCTTCCCAGCATCCAATTGTTAAAACTTCAAGTTGGGTTGGTAATTTCTTGTTGCAATCATTTTGTTAGCGATAAAAACACACGGACACAAAGAACACGATACACAAGGAACACCCGCTTGTGTCCCTTGTGTATCGTGTTCTTTTTGTCCGTGTGTTTTTACCGCTAACAAAATGATTCCAATAATCTAATTGTTATACACTAAAGATTTACGTCACTGGTAGACCATTCCCTTTTCATCGAAGTGCTGTCTCCCGAGCAAACTTGTTTCTGACACGGGGAGTAAAATAGCTTCATACGGGCTTAAATATCGGCGTTTGGTTCGGAAATAAATAAGTCTTTATAGTAGCATGATAAGACGAACTCCATATATATTTTTGGGGGTATAGTTTTATATGCAGCACCTGTCTTGCAAGTAGCCCTAATATTTTTCTTCGCATAAGACTCATGAGTCACTTCCCCATAATTACAGCTGACAAGGAAATTCTCAGCCTCTGAAAATTCCTTGCCGGAACATGACAGCGCCCATGCGTGCGCAGTCTTTTACGATGTCTTCGTAACGACTGATTCTCAGCTTGCACTTTAAGTAATTGAAACTTATCGCTGATAGCCCTAAATTTTGTCGAGTGTGTAAAACTTCTCTCGCACGGAGAAATTTATTGGCGTTGTAAAAATAATTACAACACTAATTTACCATTCATCACCATCCCACACATCATAAATGAGTAATTGGCGCTGTGCTATACTATCAGATTCTCTGATATTGGCCGCAAGAAGAATTCATCTCGTTGTCGGCTGGGCAAACAATCCACTCAGCGCTCTACACCTGAACGGGTTTCCTGTGCAGTGTTGGCGAAAAAAAAAGTCATTTTTGGGGAATACATTTGTGCCTGCAATGGTTTTCTAGCTACATTGATGTGAACTCATTGTACGGCAACCCGCCGGCCAGTACGCGTCAGTTCTACATTTAACCAGCTTAATCCTCGTGTCAAGTACGTTATAATGAACCAGCATCAAGCTGGTTACGGGTCATCTTGGAAAAACGACAGCGAAAAAAAAAAAAAAAAAAAAAAACGGGACGAAGGAAGAGAGAGAGCACTGACTAGCAACTGATTGTATTTATTGCAGAGCTAATGAGTACACATACCGACAGATACACAGACACAGAAAAGAGGAAAAACAGAAAAAAAAAGGTAAGACACCGTGCCTGTCACTCGGGTGTTAAGATACGCCAACTTGTGGCGGGATAATGATATGGACAATGGATGGTTTGCTGGAACATGAGCCTCCTTTGCGCACGGTGGTAAGGGCTTCAAGGATTTCCCTCGTGCGCTGATCCTGATAAAGTTTGAGGGTAGCGCACTGTTGAAAGCGCGAAACACATCAGTAAAGGTTCTTCACTCCTTTGGCACTGAACATGAAAGATATGACGACGAGGACGCAGACTTTGACAAATGAAAAAAAAAAAAAAAGCAAAACAACTCTATAAATCACAATAGCATGGTTACAGTGAAGACGGACAAAACTTTACAAATTGCATGGAGTCGCCTGAGTTTTCTCCCTCTCTGCAAGGAGCTCATGACGAGAACTCTTAGATTCTAGACATATCGTCTTAATCCCTCGAATCGTCGCCGATTGCGCAGACCCTCTCACGGGCAGGCTTTCTAACGCAGCAGTAGTCTATAGCTGCTTAGATAGGCGGGCCCACATCTCTTCCAGCAGATCCCGCGTGGCTCGGTAATGTACAAACCAAGTAAAGCACTAAACGGCATGCAAGCCTCGTGACCAGACAAAAATACAAGAAGGAAAAGTAAATCGCGTATGCGCACAGATCTCACACGATCTAACAGACACCACTAATGTAAAACACAAATGAATAAACGAACTCGAGGGCGACAGCGTTTACCACCTGCACATAGTCGTGGCGCGGGCCAACCGAAGACGAAATACACACGCAAAAACAGAGTGGCCCTCTTCCCTCCGTATCCCACTACGGCGCTGCCCGGCCGAAGACGAAATGCCTTAAAGAGAGCGAAGAGAGTCGCCTCCGCACTGCCATTCAACCTGTCAGCTCAGACCAATAACGGGCGAAGGTTTATGTCTTCCTTGCTCAGCGCATTATTAATGGGACGACACCGACGCAACCGTACGCTGGCAAAACAAAGCACGACGAGGGACGGTCGCTCTGTAAACGTGATGTTTACACACTGGCGGTCCCGTACGCGTGTCTCGCCTCGCTCGGGCGCCGTTTCTAATGCCTTCGTGGAATTCGTACCCGGCCGGCTGGCAATATATGTTTCGCCGAATGGGGGACAAGAGGCGCGAGACCTTTCCCGCGAAGTCTCTGTTTAACCTAGGAGCACGCATCTGACAGGACCGAGTTCACACTTCGATATATTCTCTTGTCGTAAATATGCGCGGCCCCTCGGCGCGAGCCCCGAACGACGCAGCCGCGACGACACATGGTTCGCAGGCCGGCGGGAACACGTATTTTGCCCGATACGTGAAGCTCTCGAGCTCTGTGACTCTACAACATATCCTTCGCACGATCGACAATGCAATGAAGAACTATGTTGCTCTTGGGAACCACGTCATCAAGGGACAACGCGTGGACAACATATGACGTATACCACAAGAAAAAGGCACCTCGTAAACCACGTGGGTACGGCAAGCAACAAAACACTTTTCATGCCTCTTGCCGCTAACTGCCCTTCGAGGTCCTGAAAAGTTAACTCTTCTGCAGAGACGCTGCAGGTTGTAAGGAGCGTAACATAACGTGTACTGCCACTTTGCGCGCGACACGCTTAGACTTTTGAGAGACCTGGTGTACATAGAGACGACTGCAAAATTTTCCTTATTCCTGGGTTCCAATTTTTCCTTATTCCTGGGTTCCAATTTGTGTGTGTGTGTGTGTGTGTGTGTGTGTGTTGGTTTGGTTGGTTTGGTTGGTTTGTGGGGTTTAACGTCCCAAAGCGACTCAGGCTATGAGAGACGCCGTAGTGGAGGACTCCGGAAATTTCGACCACCTGGGGTTCTTTAACGTGCACTGACATCGCACAGCACACGGGCACCTTGCTTTTCGCCTCCATCGGAAAGCGGCCGCCGAGGCCGGGATTCGATCCCGCGTCCTTGGGAACAGTAGTCGAGTGCCGTAACCACTGCGCCACCCCGGCGGGGGTGTGTGTGTGTGTGTGTGTGTGTGTGTGTGTGTGTGTGTGTGTGTGTGTGTGTGTGTGTGTGTGTGTGTGTGTGTGTGTGTGTGTGTGTGTGTGTGTGTGTGTGTGTGTGTGTGTGTGTGTGTGTGTGTGTGTGTGTGTGTGTGTGTGTGTGTGTGTGCGCGTGTGTGTGTGTGCGTGTGTGCGTGTGTGTGTGTGTGTGCGTGTGTGTGTGTGTGTGTGTGTGTGTGTGTGTGTGTGTGTGTGTGTGTGTGTGTGTGTGTGTGTGTGTGTGTGTGTGTGTGTGTGTGTGTGTGTGTGTGTGTGTGTGTGTGTGTGTGTGTGTGTGTGTGTTTATTTATTTACAATGCTACCAGTCTGTACTTAGAGACCATAGCAGGTGAGCATTACATTCATAATATCTAACAAAAAACGAGCAAAGAAGTCAAAGCGGCTCTACAGAAATACGACCCTGGGCAATTTATACAGCACAGAAAAGTTGGAAATGTGTTATTAAATTCGCACAAGTAACTCACAGAGAACACATGCAAGTTCAAAAAAAGGAAACCGTGAAATAGGGAATGAAAAAAGAAAGCGAAATTCGGGCAGCACGACCATCACTGCGAGGGTTTTAAATACACTTTTGCTTCCGAAGATGGCATGTAATTTTGTACATAAACTTGAAAATGAATCGACGTTAGAAACTGATGCAAGTCGGTGATTTCATCGCTTGTTGCCAGCTGGAAGAAAGGATGTTTAAGTGCGTCACTGCGACATGAATATTCGATTACGTACACGCGTACTGGTTTCTCAAGTCTCGCTTATGTCATAATGAAACATATACTGTGATAAGTCGATGTTAAAGGCGTTATGTAATAGCTGATAGAGAAATTTTAATCGCGCGAACTTTGGTCAATTGTTGACGGTGTTTCGAACCCGGATATTACAGCTAGTTCGGTCGCTCAATCCGTCCGCTTGTACTTGTGAATGGCTCTTCGTGATTTACGCGGCATTCTTTCAAGTCGTGAAATGTTAGTGAGAGACTGGGGAAACCAAACAGCGTTAGCATATTCTTTTACAGGTCTAATAAAAGTCTTATGAGCTATAAGTTTAGGTTCCGTAATGCAGTTGAAGTGATATTACCGATGTGTTGGCCCGCCTAAGATCTTTAGTCGATGTGCTCGTTCACAAAGATAAGTGGAGTGTACATTCATTTTGTACAAAAAATTAGCTGTTTTCTTTTTCCTAGTTATACTACCATTGCGGCAGACCTAATTATTGCGTTAATTGACAACTACCGGTTAATACAACGATCAGGAATTTTTCCTAATGCCTTGTTAGAATGACGTGATCTTCATAGCTTCTTAATTGTCGGTATAGTATGCAATTAAACACCGGAAAAGAGTTCTATCTTGACTTTGGCGGTAATGTTATTAACAATCACAAGAAACAACAAGGGTCCAAGTATAGATCGTTCAGGAACCGAGTTGGATTTCACGTAGTGGTGAAAGTTGAATTGTGAAAGTTCCTTCAAAAACTTTCTATCGAAGCCAATGTTTCGCTATCACCAGCTAAACCCTGTAATTTTGCGATTGGTATATAATGACACACGCAGTCAAATATTCTTCAGCGACATACAGTAATATATCAGTTTGGATGCAATTATCAATACTTCACCAAGCTTGTGTACTACTTCTGTTAATTGGTACTTGTTGATAGGCTGCGGCGAAGCCCATACTGGCGACGTGATAATAAGTTACGGGGTTCTAAAAACTCAGGTACATGCTTGAAAGTATATATGTTCTAGTAATTTACACGCAGTGCTAGTGAGTGATATCGGCCTAAACTTTGATGCTAACGAAGTTCTGCCTGAGTTACGTTGGCTATTTTGTAAGCTGGCATACTGCAAGTACTAAGGATTACGATAGGTCAGGCCTAGGAACTTGATGCATGGCACGGCATGTCGTTTTATAAAGGCGTTCGGAACATCGTCGGGACCAGTTGCTTTCTTGTTGTGCAGCCCGAGTAGACGAATAAAAATTCCAGCGTTGGTGATGATAAAATGATCAATTTTTGGAATTTCATAGGTGTCTCTATCGGTTATAACAGTTACCGATAGTGAATGCTGAGCGAAAGAAATCAGTATGCGCATTCGCCTTTTTAACCTTTTCCTAGGCTGGTATAGGAAATGCATGGCTTCTATCGCTGCTAAAGTGGTTCCGGAACCGCTAAAATCTGTACACATCGCAGATGTGTACACATCGCAAGGTTGTAGCACCGACAGTGCCTTAACTGCTACGCAGGCTTACCTGAGCATAGCAGCCTTTGCGGCTTGCGAGGGAAGGGAGAAGAGGAAAGGGAAAGTTTCGGTTATGGTTTGCTATACGCCTACAAGGAGCTGATTCAATAAACGTGCCTTACTGGGCGAGCAAGTTAGTGTATACTTTAAACGAAACTAAAAAGTGGAAAAATAATGCGAACAAGCAAGGACTGTGCTGGAACGCAACACGTGCACAATAGAACATGCATGTGCATCATATACCAGCGCTTCTGTACACCATCGATAATTTTGTGTTTTCATTGGGGGACTATACGGGGTGTTGTTTGCAAATTGTGTTCCTGCAGGGTCGTCCTTGTGTGTGCGTCCTTGAATTGTGAATGCGTTTCTTTTCTGCTCGTTTATTCTCTTTAAAACGGCGACGTCACTTGTGGGGAAAAAATTTCCTCTCGCAGCTATCACAGTGAAGCTACAGCGCCAGTGCCAGGAAGCGCAGATGAAAGTGGACGGTATACAAAAAAAAAAAAAAAGAATCACTCAGTCGGTGTATATATTTACCGGAAATCTGCGAGGAGACAGGCAGCCGGCGGATGATTATTCCGCAGGTGCAAGGATTCGGTGACTAGAAAAAAAAAACTATAAAAGAAGAACTAGAATGGGGTAGCTCTCAGTCGGCGTTTCCTTCCGACAAGCTAGGCTGCAGAGCACATATTATATAACGCTGGCAGAATTGAAAAGTATAAATTATTGGACAGTACCAAAAAGAATATAAATGTACGAGAACGCTAACAGTGTATAAAGGAGGACCGGCGTGCAAGTGTACTGCATCATCAGGATGATCAGCGATAAATTCGAAATAAGCGCAAGAAGTTTGAATGGTAGCGGAAGTACAGATGGCAGAAATCCGCAGACAGGAAATTACATTCCAGCAGCCTCGACTAAAAGCAGTGAGCAGAAAAAGAAAACAAAACGCATTGCACACATATCAGCACGGTGGACTCGCCTGACTGAAGCCAATGAGATAATATGAGAGCTCTACTAATAAAGCTATGCAGGAAATGATCATAGAAAATAAAATGGCGTGGAACTTTCAAGACAGATACATCCAGGCTACTAAATTGAATCATGATCGCATTGAACGTATTTTGCTACTTTTAAGCACATGTGTAGAAACAGAAAAGAAACTCACTACACTCGCTCCATACCGAATCAGCCGCATGAAAAAGTAGATGGTTCCGAACATCCTTGCTCGCTTTAGGACGTTAAATCCCATCAACCAAACTAATAGTCACATCCGCAATAATAAGATATGTCGGTGCTTTCAATCACATGAATTAAAAAAAATTGTACAGAATAAAGCACTGGTTCAGTACAAATAGAGCATATTTTTCGCATTCGATAGAAATGCGAGATGTATTCGTACGATTCATATTTTTCCTTTTAAATGTTTACAAACGGTTGCAACAAGTTCGCCCGACAGAGCAACTAGGGAGCCGTGCAGACCTCCAGCAAGTACTTCAAGCTATAACCGTTGGCTCATCTTTTATTTAGAACACGTAAATAGATAACAACATTACCTACAGGATCAGGCGCTGCCATACTTAGTCATGTGACCCTTCCGCCATCGCCGGCCTTCGGGCCTCCTGGTTAGAGCACTGCACGGGCTCGGGCTTACCCCAAAGCCCGGACACGGGCTTTAAGCCGCGGGCCCGAATTGGGCTCGGGACTGTAAAAAATGGGTATCGGCCAGTCTCGGGCCTGCGAATAAACGGCTTGTTTTACTGATTGTTGTTTTATGTTGCTTTTTGTTTATGTTGCTTTGTGTTGTTAACGGGTGAGGACAATACCAGGGAAACATAGTTTCAGTCGATGCTACTTCAAGACTGCAAACTTCTTTGATACACAGTAGTGCCAATAACATGTTAGGGATGTAAAGAAAAAATTAACAATGCGAAAAGTAAACGAATATACAAATAATAAAATATCACATATATGGGTGTTGCCTATATTACCAAGGGCGAAAGCACAGCACCTTGTAGTGTGCCTCTGGCAGTCGCGTATCACTGTCTCCATAAGATTTCCCACACATGAAGTGAGGGAAATTGGGCTCAGATTATCAAAGTGTACCGCCTTCCCAGGCATGGGGATGAAATTCACGAGGGGAGTCTTCCATTCCTCCGGCAAGAGCCCCGCGCCATCCCAAATATGACTGACGTATTCGAGGAGTCGGGCGCGTACTCGTGATCCGGCAGATTCGCCAACAGCGTGACTGTTATACGGTCTCTGCCTTACCGCACCTCATCTTAGCTAGAGCTGCCTTAATGTCGTGAAGCGTGAAAGGAGCATCCAGCTCTGCGTTTGGTTGTTCAGCATATTGAAACTCAGACCCCCTCGGGTCTTCTATGCGACGGAGCTAGCGGGAGCACAAGTCGTCAGCAAGCTGAGCGGTAGTGCCCGGGCATGTGTGTAGGACGCGTTTTAGCATATGCCAACTTATGACACAGGCCGAGTAGTATGCGTCCTAGCTCATGGATTCCAACTCGACCGCAAGGTGCGATAGGGCGGCGGGACAGATGAGCCCCAAGAGCACCTGGCAGCTCTTCCGCACGCTTCTCGATCGACCCATCCAGCACATGCGGTGAAACACAACGGAGATGCGTTCGTGTGCTGTGCGATGTCGGTGCATGCTAAAGACCCCAGGTGGTCGAAATTACTCCATAGCCCTCCACTACGGCACCTCTTTCTTCCTTTCCACTTTCACTCCCACCTTGCCCCCTTCCCTTACGGCGCGGTAGAGGTCGCCAGTAGGCTTTACCTCGATCCTGGACATCTAGTAGGGCAATGTAAACCGGTCCTAAATCTATCCAACTAAATCAAGGTTTCTTCTCTCTCTGACAGACCTTTCCTTTCTTGTAAACAAATTATTATTATTATTATTATTATTATTATTATTATTATTATTATTATTATTATTATTATTATTATTATTATTATTATTATTATTATTATTATTATTATTATTATTATTATTATTATTATTATTATTATTACAAATTGCACAAGGATCTTCGCGTAAGATTATATTTCACCCAACACATGAAAGTAAGATTTGTTAATAGCTCTTTTATTGGTGCTATGATTAAATTGTGAACTTGATTTTAACTGCATACTGCATGCTGGAAGCGTGCAGAGTGGGTCAGAAAATGAATGCGAGTTATTGATTTTTATATTGGTATTGTGGAAGAAGGCTAGGTCAAGACGGCGAGGTCGTGGCGGCAAGGACAGCGAAACCTTGTCTAGCGTTTTAATCCGGTCACCAACCCAGGCACGCGCCGGAGCCGGCGCCGCGGGACGATGATGATGGTATGTACAAATGAAAGAAGATGATGATGGCATGTACAAATGAAAGAAGGTCCACAGAAGGCTCACAGTATTCTTTATTAAGACAATAACAAGGTCTGGGATACAAGCGCCAAATGCAGATGAACTCTTCCTGACGAGGCCCAAGCACCCGAACACAATGCTCAAAACAAGTAGCAGAAGCAAGAACGTCATAAGTTCTCATTGCACAGGAAGCTCATATTTGTACAAAACAAAAAAAGAACGGCAGTAACATGCACACTTCTTCATTGGCATAATTGTACACTGAATATTTATAAGGCATATTTAGAATAAGAAGCATAAGAAAATTCACACATTAACGGAACATCAAGGACATACGGAATTTCTGCATGAACAACCATTGTATGACTCGAACAGGAAAGGAGGTAAGTTATAATTTTTTGAAAATTTCTGCACAACATGGCCTGTGTATGGTTATTCAGAAAATTGAGAATTGAAGACGAAAACATTTCAGTTCTATAGTTAGTTCGCACAAGTAGTGCTTGGTAACTGACGTGCCTTAATTTATAAGGCGCATTCTTACTGCAAATAAGCATATTATTGGGATTAGACTCAAAATTGTTAAAGACATAACAGAGCAATTTCAACTCAAATAGTTTGAGCTGTGACTTAATTGCATTCAGTCGAAAGCAAATAAGAATATGCACAGGGCACGTAATGCGAAGGCAATGTAACCGTTGGCCGCAAAAGGTAACAGAATGGATTGCAAGGGAAAGCAATCGTATACGCTTCCCTTGCAATCCAATCTGTCACCGCCCTCTCTTACAGAAGAAAGCGGCAAAAAGTTGGGTGGTCGGATGAGATTAAGAAGTTTGCGGGGATTTAGTGAATGCAGCTGGCATAGGACCTGATTAAGTTAGGAGATATGGGAAAAGTATCCACCTCGCAATGTGTGTAGTCAGGCTGATGAGGATGACGTTTGACATTTATTTCGGGAGCGTAAGGTGAGATAAACTGCTGAAATGACTCAAATTCTTTGTCTCGTTCCTTGATGAGTGAATGTCATTCTTACAGCAAACCAGCGCTCCCTCTCCAGTCGTACCAAAATAGGTTGTAAACAACTGGCTTGCCCAGGACCAGTAATAAAAATTAGTATAATATAGGGCAGATGTCCCCCATCTGTGTCGTTCTATGCTGTGCCACTGTAATGAGGCCCAGTGGATGGAAATCACCCATCCCGGTTTGAATCACTATAGTCGTGTGTGTGTGTCTTTCTTTCCTTTTTCTTCCTTTGTTCCCCTCCCCACGTGTAGGGTAGCCACTGGGCATCGCCTGGTTGACCTCCCTGCCTTTCTATTCTATTTTTTCTCTCTCTCTCTCTCTCTTTCTCTTGTGTGTCTTGCTGCGTTTCGGCCTCTTGTGCTATTTAGAGGGACTGAAAAACGATATTAACCAAGGTTAAGAAAAGTGGGCGAGCGGTAGCTATTCCACCATTTCTCATCTAAGTGCAGGGATTTTTGAGCGTAGGTTCGTCGACGACTGAAAATGACGCACGCTTTTCCTACTCCCAAGTGACGGCATCAAGAAGAGACGAAGGGCGCCTCATCATGAATTTTCCGGGCTACAGAAAACAAATCCCTTCTTTGTTTTGTCGCTGACAAGAAGTTGTGTGTGAATAATCAGCGTTCGTTGGCTTGTTCCTATCTGGGGTATATGAAGCCGTAACCTTTAAATTTGTTCATTTATTTTTATTTCAGTGGTGCTATATATAGTCATCATCATCATCATCAGCCTGATTATATCCACTGCAGGGCGAAGGCCTCTCCCATATTTCTCCACTTAACCCGGTTCTGTGCCAGCTGCATCCACTTGACCCCTGCGAACTTCTTAATCTCATCCGCCCACCTAACTTCCTGCCGCCCCCTGCTACGCTTTCCTTCCCTTGGAATCCAGTTTGTTACCCTCAGCGACCATCGGTTATCCTCTCTTCGCACTACATGTCGTGCCCATGTCCATTTCTTCCTCTTAATTTCCACTAGAATGTCGGTAACTTGAGTTATTTCTCTGACCCACTCTGCACGCTTTCTATCTCTTAATGTTACCCCTACCATTTTTCGTTCCATAGCCCTCTGGATTGTCCTCAACTTAAGTAGAACTCTCTTGGTTAGCCTCCACGTTTCAGCCCCATAGGTGAGTACAGGAAAGATGCAACAGTTGTATACTTTCCTCTTGAGCGATACCGGTAAGCTGCTAGTCATAATCTGCGAGTGCTTGCCAAATGAGCTCCATCCCAATCTTATTCTTCTTGTTATTTCCTTTTCATGGTCCGGATCTGCGGTTACTACCTGTCCTAAGTAGACATATTCGCCTACTACTTCCAGTATTTCGCTACCTAATGTAAACTGCTGTTCCTTCCCGAGGCTGTTGAACATTACCTTAGTCTTCTGCATATTTATTTTCAAGCCTACCTTTCTACTTTTCCTGTCTAGGTCATCAATCATTATTTGCAGTTCATCCCCCAAGTTGGTTAGCAAGGCAATGTCATCAGCAAATCGCAGATTACTGAGGTATATAGTGGTCATGCCAAACCAACATTTTCACTGTACTAGAAATACAGTTGAGGAGTCCAAGTATTAGCGCTAATTTTCTTAAATATTTTCACCTCCCCTCCCTTTTGCGTGCTACCCCACCACTTGTCCTCGCGCCGTCATTGCTTGTCCCCCTCAAGTGACACACCGAGACACCAGGAAAAAAAAAAAAAGAGTATCGGGGTATAGCTCGCTCACGCACATAACATATGACCAAGGTCGACGCCTCGTCAGCCACTGGTTTTGTACTCGACAATATAGCTAGGCGTATTCATCTCGGCCGCATACGTGACTCGACGCATGGCGCCGCAATCACCGTTAGAGAAAAATGTGTTATAGTAGAATTCCACTTAAAGCAAAACGAAAAAAACAGCCGTTGCTAATCGGCTATGTCCGTTGGACAGCAAACAAAATCTGCTTTAAATTTTACCGTATCGAACAATTATTGAGCTTGATCTGATGCTCAGTTTTTCTAAAGCAGGTGACCAGAAACGGCTTTGAGACAGGACTTCTGTCTCTCCCGGGGGAATAAGTGCGTGGCGGTTACAGCAGACGACTTGTATCCGACTGTAGCGACCAATCGGAGCCATTTGCGCACAGGCGTGGACCACGCTCCCGCCCAAAGGTTTTGCGATGCAACACAATCTGGCGGTGCCGACCAGAGGAGGACAATCATGAGGTTAGGCCGATGGACAGACAGTTTCGAGGCTGCCGGAAGTGTGGACGTGACCTCGTGCACTGTAGCGAATGGCAGCGCTTGGAGGCCTGTCGCTCTCCATGACAACACCGGTTACAGGCTTACAAGCTCTACAAAGTGTTCCAAAAATCGCCGTGACACGGTGGTCGATCGGCCTGCGAAATTTAAACGTCCTATTTTTTTTTTTTTTTTTTGCCACTTGTAACAGATCGGCTCCGTCCTAACTGCTTTATTGATTTATCTCTTTAACAAAACTGCCGCTCTCAACTGAGAAACTAGCAGACGGGCAAAAACAGACATTTTATTGCAAGCTTGCATAAGGAAATTTAAAAGAAGCAAGGCGTTCTATCAAATACAACAGAATATACGAACTTTTATAAAAAAAAAAAGGAAAATGAAACCAGAATAAAACGAATAACCGCACAGTCGTAGCTCAGAAAAAAGAAAACTGTCAATACTGTCAAAACTGTCAGTAATCGGAGTGCACAATACTAATATTACGCATTGTCAGTGTCGTGTGAGAGAGAACCGGGAAAAATATAAGAAGTTTTTAGCGATCTCTTGTGACAAATTCTAACAGGGAAACAAACTGCGACAATGAATTTGTGTGTTTGTTTGTTTGTATGTTTGTTTTTTTTTTTGTTTTTTTTTTTTTTTTAGTGATGAGTTTAGTTCACTTCATTCTCTTATTGCCCGAGGAAAGAAATAATACTTGTATGCTTCTTCAGAAAAAGAATACTCGGCGTATGCTTGTGTTATTGCCGTGTTATTCCAAACTGCGAATACTGGGTGATATTAGTTTTGTACTGAAGACGCAGAATTAAAAAAAAAAAAGTTAGTTGAGCTTGTTTTTCTCAAGGTGATAGTCCGCTTAGGTGTGAACGAACTAAGGGAAGTCGTTACGCCGGTATTCGCTTTGAAAAAACATTGCTGCTTTCCTTTGCAAGCTTTCAATTGTAGCTATTTAGTGGTTGTATATAAAGAAATCAAATTGTGTTAGCGCATTCGGAAATCGATCGTGTGTTACAGGCTAAAAGCTTAATATTCACTGAAGCGGCCTGCAGGCGTCTTATTATATATAACTTTTGTAGTGGTCTAGTCGTAATATTATATGTGCTTCTCAATTAAGGATTGACGTCACTGTTATTCCTGTTAGCGGTTAACTTATGGCATAGAGTTAATACAAAGACAGTCTTTGTATTAACTCTCTGGCTTATGGCGCAGTAAAGTTTCGTCTGAGCGGCGGCCGTGTGCACCTTGAACCACACGTGGAGCGTCCAAGGCGTGCGTCTTGGATTGCATCGTGCAGTATGTAACCCGACAACCCCCACCTGCAGCGCGCATCCGCCACCGGCGAGTGGGCGCCGGGTGGCTGGCGCCGTGACGTTCGTATTTACCCTCCTCTATTTGTGATGTTTTCGTTTCGAGTGGGCCTAGTACGATAACAGGACTCTGAACAGTAGTGCGCAGTAGAGCACTGCATAGACTCGGACCGTCCCGAAACGGGCCGGGCCAGACCTGAAAAATGCTTTTTTTTTCCGGGCCCGGTCCGGGCTTGGGCTTTATGTTGCGGGCCTGGACCCGGCCCGGGCTAGAAATGGCGGGCCCAGACCGGGCTGGGGCTAGCTGTGTACGGCTTCTTTCGAAAATGAAGGAACACCGGCGCTAAACTCATTCAAGTGCTTTATGAATAAACCACTAATAGTACATTTGTTAACGCCTAATGAGAGAAAGCTCATTTGTTGACCGAATTCAATCAGCGGCACTTAGTTGTTTGTCCAAGTAAGTTTGGGCGGTACTGCCGGTGCTTTAACAGTGCTGAGAAGAATATTTTGTCAAATTTTCTCTCATCTTGATTTGTTATTATGCACTATTTAAGCAGTATTGCTAATTTTAACAATACCATCAGTTCTATTCTGGACTAAGCTGGGAGTGGGTTGGTTGCATCAAGAGTAAAAAAGTTTGAAAAATCTTTTATCTTCTACATGCTCGGAATTTTTGTTGCGCGTTAGTAGGGATGTGGACTCTTTAATATACTGTTGCATGTCAACCAGGATTAGATTATTTATGATGGAATAGAAGAGCGTTACGCGTTTATTTTTTTCTTAACTGTACATTTTTAAGGGGTCCGCGCAGACTCACTTTTCCGGGCCTGGGCCGGGCCTGGGCCGGGCCAAGTCTAGGAAGCGCGGGCCCGGTTCTGCCCTGCTCCATGAATGTAAGCGTGGGCTCGGGCCAGAAAATCAGGCCTGGTTTGGTTTTATTTTCGGGGTTTAAAGTCCTAAAGCGACTCAGGCCTGTGCAATGCTCTATTGCGCAATGCGTCGCCAACGATAATGGACGCTTGAAGAAGAATAATGCGAAAATCTGTCAGAAGGAAAACTGTAATTGTAGCCCAGTTAAATTTTTGAGCATAACCTTTGTATTCTTGATATTGTACTTGCGCGTGAACTGTTTTTTTTTTTCTATTTTACTTTTTTTTTTGCATGTTTTCTAACATTCCTAAGTATTATGTTCATCAACATTTCATGTTGTGTGCCATTAAAGTTACATGTGGCGTGAGAGAATTGTTTTTGTTTCTTGTAACTGTCATTGTTGATTTTTTTTTTTTACATTAATAGACATTTGCCACACAGGGTATAAGATTCTTTATTACAACCGCGCAAAATAAAAACAGACAAGTAAGAAGCCAACAGGACTGCGCCCAGAGTTTCTTCCTTGTCCGTTGTCTTTTCGTGTGGTTGTAATATGCATTCGAAAATAAATCACCCACTAATCCGTGCAATTTTCCACCCCGTGTTATTGATTATGTCATTGACTTAATTTGGCGTGCATATTCTGAAGCATTCGTTGCTCATTTACTGACACTTTAAAGCTCTTTCACAGGCACTTCAAGATGAAACGAAACAAAAAAAAAAAAGTGCCCAATTGCCAGTGCGGCATGTACTCCAGGGTTCTCAGAATACGGACCGCATAAGGGCTATATCTGGCCGACCGCCCCTCCCCTCCCCTCCCTGGAAAGAAAAAACATTGTCAGCCCGTAGCGTAACACAACACACGCAATTGCGTCAAACCGCCGGCCAGCCTCTTGCTGTCGCGCACGCATACGTCGGGGCTCAGGAATGATGCTCTCCAATTCGTACGCAACCACGGATGTAAGCCGAGCTGAGTTCTTTCTTAGACCGCGTCATTACAGCGCGGATCGCGACTGAAACCAGAGTGCCGATCGTCAGTTCCCGATAGCCTATGCATGGCTGGACCGGATGTGACATGATACGGTCTTCCTGAAGAGGCGTCTGACATGGTTCGCACCCATGTCGTCAGCAGTAGGTACGACCGGTTGCATCAGCTCCGCCACTTGGATTGGAATGGGACAAAGGGCGCCTAAATTTCAAGGGGGGAGGCAGAGGAGAAGCGGTAGTCATTTTGGTGACAGTCAGTATAACAAAAAATTCAGCACTATTTAGGGGGCTTCCAATGATAAACAAGGTGGATGTACTCCTTGCCCCCTAAGGCAGTGTGTAGGGGAAATAACTGACACCCCCAAAGAATAAGGCATTAACTGCAGAGAGCGTAGTCATTAATTTTGTACCGCGGCTAGATATCGTTTAGTATTCGCAGCTTTTAAAATATATGTTGGTCTTTTTTTTCCTAGCTGCCAAGAACCCTGGTCTAGACCGATACGCATTTCCCCTTACTCCACTTCACCCGGTCCCTGCTGACGTCACTGTCCATTCCTCCTCCCGAGAGGATCAGGTGCGCTGCTCCGGATGTCGGCGTCAGTTGATGCGCGCACGCACGTACCACGATTCTTTCACGCGGGCACACAACCGTGGGAAACGTCGACGCGGGCCATGCTGCATACGCGACACCCGCCGCCAGCGCGATATCCGAGCGCCACGCTTTACTTGCCTGTATGCGGCGCCCCAGTCTTGGGCAGCCACATAACGTGCTGGCGCCATTTCCGCGCACTCAGTACCGCAATAGGAAAAATTTCAACATAAAAAGTGTTCTCAAGGCTTCTTTCGATGCGCCAGAGATCTCGCTTCTTTTTGTTCGCGTTTTCTTCCCGTAATTGCAATCGCACGGGCAGAGTCCGTTTCAGTGTGCAAGGGCTAACAGTATATATATATATATATATATATATATATATATATATATATATATATATATATATATATATATATATATATGTATACGTTTCTGGCATCGGACAAAAGTTTGTGCTAATGTCAGTAGGGACAGATGTTTGAAAACCTGCTCGACAGGGATGACGTACGTTACTGTACTTTTAGGAGGATGCTGCCTGAAGATAATAATAATAATAATAATAATAATAATAATAATAATAATAATAATAATTATTATTATTATTATTATTATTATTATTATTATTATTATTATTATTATTATTATTATTATTATTATTATTATTATTATTATTATTATTATTATTATTATTATTATTATTATTCGGCACAAATTTCTTCATGGCCACGTTATGTGCCCTCAGCTCTTAGAGTACATCCTACTGCGCGTTTCGCGAAAGAGCATGAGGGAATTCAGACCATTTCAAGTTTCTCCGTCTCTTCATTCCCCTTTTCCTCTGGACAGAATGGTTATATAACTCTTTTTGTCCTCACCTTGACATCTTCCAGAACTCGCTCTGTTCCTTTATATTGGATGTTCGTAGCTTTGTACTTAAACTGTATTTATCACATATAACTTCCACTTTCTAGCCTAAAATATTGTATTTAATTTACTTCACGTTTTGCTTTGTCTCCTGTTCAGTGCTGTTTAAAGTATCTTGTACTGCTTTTTATCCGTTTCTTATTTATATTTTAACTTTAAACTTTATTTTCTCATCTTACTGTCCCGCGTTCAATTCTATATTTTTATTGTATTTCCCTGTATTTCTAGTCTGTGTTTTAAGTGCCACGCAGTTGTTGCGCCTGGAATGGTTGTTTATTTTATGTATAGTTCTATATTACTATAATTAATGTCAGTTATTTGTTGTTGTTTTTTCTCTCTATCTACCGTTCGTTTTTTATTTATTCTTTCATGATGTGCTCAACAATTCCCTCACTGTGTATATAAAAGATGGTACTCATTGATTGCTTTCTTTCTGTGAGACGTTTGATTGATTGATTGATTGATTGATTGATTGATTGATTGATTGATTGATTGATTGATTGATTGATTGATTGATTGATTGATTGATTGATTGATTGATTGATTGATTGATGCAGGCTCTCTCAAGGTAGTGCCGCGGCCAACATGTCGCCCATTGAAGGTGGTGGTGGTGAAAACTGAAAAAGCATGCGCCGCGGATCGCTAGGCTGCTCGGCTCCTGGGGGCGGTAGCTACTAGTCGGAACAGCCCGCTTTCGTCCTCTCTTCTATCGTTTTCTTTCTTGTGGAGCCACCGTACCGAGCAAACCCAAATACGCCACCGGGCGCCTGGTATTCCCTGACCATATCCACCCACATGGGACCCTACTCTTCACTACAAAAAAGAAATCAACATTCACTATGACACTAGAGAAACTTTTCGTACACTTTCTCTTCCTAATAAATATCTCACTACCACGCAAATACGCATTCTTAGACGCATACAACCCTCTTATCTAGTGAATAAACGAAGTTAACAGTTTAACAGTATAGCGCGTACGTCTTTTCTACATCGACGACGCGCAAACACGACAGTGGCGACGAGGAAGTAGATTTGACCCGAGGAAAGAAACCGTCCCCACCGTGCAGCACGAACGTTGTCGCCATTCCTGAGCTCGCTTGACGATCGGCTAAGTATTGGGTTGCTGGTCCTGGTTTTGTCTTTCCCCTTTGCTTCTTTTGTTCTCTGTTGACTAACGCATGCGGTGACGTTGTCAATTTAAGGTAATGCCGATGCAGTCCCCCGGCCAAGGGTGCTCCCCTTGGTCGGCTTCCCTCCTGACCGATGATCTGCCCTTGGAAGCTTTTCAGAGCTCCGGTGTCCGCAGCATCCCTGTGGCACTCGTACCTAAGGATGGGGGCACCATTAAAATGAACAATCCAGGAGCTGTTCGAGCTGCCCTTCAGGAAATCACTTCCTTCTACGAAGGAATAGCCGAGGTGCGCCAATTTGGTCGCGGCGGGATTCTTTGTCGTTCACCAGACCTGTCATGTATAAAGGATCTGCTAAAATGCTCTACTTTTGCCTCTCATCAGGTAAGCAGTTTTATCCCTTCACATCTGGCTTGCACAAAAGGTCTAGTCCGAGGTGTAGATTCCTTATTAAGTCCAGAAGAAACCCTTGACCTTCTATCCGCGGCCGGCGTTGTTGCGGTCTATCGCTGTAGCCGGGAGGTCGATAATGTTCGTGTGCCGACAGAATCGGTTATTGCTACATTTGCAGGCACAGTCTGTTCATCGGAGATTAAAGCGTGGTCTTTAATATTCAGAGTAGATCACCTACCATCAAAGCCTCTACAGTGCAACAACCGCTGGCGTTATGGCCATACTGCTGGAGGTTGCAAATCCACTTCGCGGTGTTGCAAATGCGGCGATGCACATAAAGCACACTTATGCTCTGATCAAAATGTCAAATGTTGTCCTTGCGGCGGACTTACTCAGCAAATTCTTTGGAATGTCCTTCTAGAGCGCATGAAATGCAAATTCTGGAGATTATTGACCGCAAACGTTGCTCGAGGCGTGAGGCAATTCAAGAAATTAAAGAGAGAGCTCATAGGTATGCAGGTGTGTCAGCCCGTTCAGGAGCATCATTAGATTCCACGATGTCTAAAACCATAATAACTGCTGTGGAAGCAACCATGACCAACATGGTGGATAGGATTGTGACAACAGTCACAGAATGCATATTCAACGTTACATTTCTTAGACTGTGCAAACTGCTATGTTTTCTCCTACGGCACCTGGGCATTCACTATCAGTGCAGCGCTCATTAGCTACAATGTCTTGCTCGCAAAATGAGTCTCTTTCCGCATCACCTATGCAAAATTTCGACACGTCAGACGAGGCTCATGATGCAGATATGGGAGAGACAGATACGCGAATTCTAAAACGCAGTGGATCCCCGTTGTCACACTCGTCATCACCTCGCCCACAAGCAAAATCAAAAAAGCAACAGTCAGGCTCTAAACCAAAGGAAAACATTTTGGGGCAGGCTGTTGCTGCTGCCCGGATTACATAACCATAGGAACGTTAAAAGTTCTTCAGTGGAACTGTAGATCTTTTCTTTCCATAATCCAGTAATAACTGTTTTGCAAGAAACTTGCCTTACAACTGAAAAACATTTTCACTTACAAAATTATCGATCATTCCGACAAGATCGGCAGTCAAGAGTTGGTGGGTTACTAATTCTAGTTTCTTCATAATTTTGTCATAGGGCTAAGATTTCTTTTGAATATTCTACTTTAGATTCTGAATTATTGGCTTTAGATTTTAAAATTCCAGGGTTCAGTCCGTTTACATTAGCGAATGTTTATTTCCCTCATGGTGTTCAGGACACCAGATCTCTAGACCACCCACCAGTTAATTGTCAAAATTCGGTTATTTTGGCTGGAGATTTTAATTCGCACCATGTTTCGTGGGGTTACAAGACGGGTCCCTGCGGCAAGCGTCTGTGGGATTGGCTTTAAGACAATAACCTTAACTGCATACGAAAAAAAAAAAACGTGCGGATTTTAGGAAAACAAGGCACGAAACCACCCGTCTTTTAGATTTACTGGCATCGCTTCGCACGCTTTTTGCGTTGTATGGCGCTCACAGGCCTGATACTTGGGCCTGAACATGACATATCTTCTCGCCTTTTCAACAGCGTGCGCGTGTTTTATACGAGTGCAAATTTAGTGTCAATCGCACGGAGATCAAGGTTCCTGCTCTGACCTGCAGTACTTTAGATTGAATCGATGCAGCCTGGTTCATTATGTCGTACTTGACTCGGGGATTAAGCAGGTGAAATTCAGCACTGACAGCGTACTAGCCGGAAGGTTGCCGTAGAATGAGTGGACGTGAACTCTGGCTAGACAACCAGGCAGAGGTACTCCACAAAAATTAGATTACGCCTACACTGTAGAGGAAACCTCGCCGCACAGGAAAGCTGACTGCTCACGTGTAGAGCGGTGAGTGGACTGAATTTGCCGAGCTCACAACAAGGCTGATGCTTCTTGCGGCAGATAATTTGGTATTGTACTGTGAAATGACTCTAAATGGTTTCCTGAAACCGAGGAAATTATAAGGAATTTCTGATGTGTGTGATGTTTATAAAAGGCAAATTAGTGGTTTAATTATTTTTAATTACAATGAATTTCATCATGTGACAGACATTTTACACATTTAACTAAATTTAGGACTATCAACGAATAATTTTCGGTAATGTTAAAGTGCGAGCTACGAATCAGTAGCTGCGAAGACATCCTAAGAACTGCGCTTCGTATCTGTCATGTTCTAGCAAGAAATTTTGAAGACTGAAGATTTCTTTATCATTGCAATTATTGTTGACCAGTGACTTGGGGCGGAGTTATTTTCAAAGCAGCGAAGGTGCGGGAATGGGCTTCCTTATACGGCAGGTATTTGTCGCTGTTTTCTTCTTCTGCCTTCGCTCGTACAGAGTGGTGTTGGTGACCACCGCTGTGTCCGTGGCTAGAGACACATTGCGGTGCGGAGATCTCAGACTGTACACATTTATTTACATATTTCACAACTTATTTACATTAACGTCGTCAGATGCGACAGCAAACCATAAAAGGTCTTACTGCAGACGGGTGAACGACCGGATGTCAGAGGATAGCAGAATCAGGCCTTGGCCGGCCTCCGGCCTACACTTTAGGCCGGAGTCCCTTGAGAACTCCGTCAGTCTAGACTCCCTCCTCAAACAACCCGTCTGTCCTCGACTCTCGTCTGTCCCCAACTCTCCTCCGAGCCCAACTGCCTCAACGCTCGCTTCCTTAGCGTTACCAAAATTCTAATCTAGTATGTTGACCATCAACGACTTTGGCCAATAACATGCAGTGTTTCAAAATGAGCATGACCAATCACTTTGCCACTTATACCCCTCTCCTACGCATGTAAAGTAAAACAAACACAAAGCACGCACTCAGCAGCGAGTGGTTGCGCACGCAAACACATACATCTGCGATTTACTCCCTCTCCAAAGTCCTCCCACGCAAGAGGTGCCCAGCAGTCACAAAGACAAACGGCGTCGACGGTTACAGTTCCAAAAACACACACGCAAACTTCAGGCCCAAACATTCTGATCCCTGCCCTTGGTCGGTTGCGCGCGGGCGGCGGATTCAAAGGGACACACAGGCGTCTTCCCGAGAAGACAAGTCAGCAGCAGCTCCCTATGCAGCGCATTCTCCCCAGCCCGTGTTTCGCCGCGTTTCGGGATTCATGGCCTCCGCGCCCTCTCCACTCAAACCGAGAGACAGAACAGTTAGCGCCGAACCCCTGCGCTTACGCTGTGCTTTCTAACTGCTCTGTTTTACCTCCTTCGCGGCACGGTCGAAGCGCGACTTTTCCAACAATCGGGACGGACAGAACCGGCGGCGTCGCCCGCTCCCGTGTGTTCTGGCACCACTTCCGAAAGCGGCCGCCTGCTTGACCGTCATAAATAAGCCAGCGTCAAGCTGCCCCTTGACCTTGGCTGCCTCTTCTAAATCTCCCCGCGGCAGTGGACCCGCGGTGAACACTTGGTTTAAGCCTGAAACTTAGCTGGCGGTTCTGTCGTTTACTTCCAGAACAGGTGCCAGATATAAAACTATCCTGAAAGAAATGGAGTCCATGTTGTCATATGACTATAAACAGTATGCATTTATTCCCAAACTAAACACCGATGGTTAAGCCCATATGAAGCTATTTTACTCCCCTTGTCAGAAACAGTTTGCTCAAAAACAGGATAGACGAAAAGGGGTTCTGATGATTATAATGGGCTACCAGTGTACATTGCTCTATGTGTATTATGTAATATTTAGTGTAACAGGTGCTGCGAAGATTTCTTTCTCAAATGTTCGAGCATTTCTCTAAAACGAAATGTGCTCATTACCACTGTTACGGATGCGCAGAATCCTTCAACAGAAAAAAAAAAAAATGAAATGCATGTATGGGTTTAACGTGCGACATCGGCTATATAACGGATGATGATGTAGGGGCGGGCCTCGGTGTCGTTGACCACGTGGGATTGTTTAACTGGAAGTCAAATTCCATAGATGAGGAACGCCTTTCGAGGCAGCCGAGATCGAACCCCCGTTCTCGAAATCAGCAGTAGAGCGCCCTACCACTGAGACACCGCAACAGAGGTTTAACAGCAAAAAAATAAATAAATAAATAAATAAATAAATAAATAAATAATAATAATAATAATAATAATAATAATAATAATAATAATAATAATAATAATAATAATAATAATAATAATAATAATAATAATAATAATAATAATTAATAAATAATAAAATAAAATAAAATAAAAAGTGCAGTGCCATAGTCTGGAGCCCTGATCAATCTTATCTGAACAAAAAAGTTGAAAGAATTCAAAACCTGGCACTCCGCTGTATATTTTCCCGTTACTCACATTACGACAGTGTGACACTTCTGCGTGAAAGAGCGGGTATCTAGACGTTAGAATACCGGAGACAGACTGCGCGCATGAAATTTCTTTTCCTTCTCTATCACGCTTGTATAAACATAGATAAAGATTTGTACCTAAAGCCGTCTTATCATCGCTCTAAAATAATTAACCATGACATGTGTATAAGACCGTTTTCTACTAGATGTGACTTGTTCAAATTCTCATTTTTCCCCGTTCCATAGAAATATGGAACGACCTGCCCCAGCAATTTTTGAATAATGTGTCACTTGATGCTTTTTCTGCCAGCGTTGAATCTCTTTTTCAAGAAATGACACTTTCGTAGAGTTGTTTTTTTCCACTGTCTTCTTTTTTTTTGTTCAGGAGTCTCAACGAATGTGTAACTTTTAAATATGCGCACTCTTACTGTGTATCATTTCCCGGCTGCCTTGGAACACTAAGTTTGTTGTTCGTACTCTTTTTTTTCCACTCCTGCCAGAGCCTGAGAAACGCTGACAGAATTGTGAAATAACAAAATAAAATAAGAAAACATAAAAATAAAATAAAGTACTCAGACAACCGTATCGTGGATACTGAAGGCTTATAGTGGCTTGTTCAAACTGGATTTTGCTATGCAGCAGTCTGCGGTCGCATGTTTCAGCAGTTTCAGCAGTTTCTGTAGAAACGGGAACATACGATTTTTCAGCATTTGCATTAAGTTGTATTGATGCAAGCAACCTGTTTTGCTTTGACATGGCGCCTAACGACAGTAGCGCTTCGTTTGAGACACCGCTTGTCAAAGAATCTTTAGCGCCGAAGACCGCGACTGATGATACGTCCTTTCTAGCGTGACATACTCGATATGGACAAGTAGTACTGTTTTTAATGAAGCGTGGGGTAATAGGCTGTTCATATTTCTTTTGCAAGAGGCAGATAAGTAAGCAAAAGCGAAAAGGAACCGCGAAATAAGCAAAATGCATTCTTGTAGACGCCGCACGCGCACACGTAAATGCCTGCTGGCTGGCACGCGACGCGAACACGCATCCACACTGGGTAGGGTTCGCCACTAGGACGGTAGGTGGCGACTCTGCTCGATCTCGAGGCCAATATTGCTTACTCTCTGCAATGCCAAAGCATTTTGTGACACTACTATGCTTCCTCCTGGAAAATTCTAGGAAAAAAAATTCAGTCGCGAACATTGAGATGAAAGGAGAAATAAAAGAAATGGCGGGAGGGGGGGAGCTCGGTTGTGGTTCGCACAAGACACCGATAGGGGTAAGGAAGGCCCTGAGTTTGTCGATCAATCGGGCATGAGCTAAGCACATGCGCAACATAAAAAAGTGAACAGCGGCGCTCACCCGCTACGGCTGCTTTTCTGCAGTGCCTAGGTGCACGCGGGCGAAGCATCTAAGAAAGCCAAAGAGCCAACATACGAGGCGCCCGTTTCCGCGAAAAGACTATGAGGAGAAAAGCGATGGCTTCTTTGCAGTGCCTGAGAGCATAATGGTGAAACATTTGATAACTATGCGTTTACATACGAGCCAGCCGGGCCTGGAGAACGCAGCATAATAAAAAATACAGCTAATGTAAGCCACCCACGATGGCTTCTCCACATGTCAGTGGTACAAGGGGCGGAGCATCCGGAAACAAGCAAGGAAGAGATCTCGGCTCATCTTTGTCGTTTACGAACCAGATTTGTTAAATGTCTTTCGCGCTTTGGACAACGCAAATACAGAATGAATTGTGCGAGAACTAAAATAAAAAAAAACGAGCAGTTCATACTTGATGTTAAGAAATGCTAATCTATACCGTTATGCAGGAAAGTATCAACTCTGAATGCGCCTTAAAGGGCCACTGTCCAGGGAAGGCCCTTTTAAGCAAAGGAGCCCAGTGTTTCGATCAGGTACCGGAGATAGTCTGTGCAAAATGCTATCGAAAATACAATTCAAAACTATCTCATGCTCTCCTCCGGGAAGCCAGCTTCCCCGTTTCCTGCGCTGGCCCGACGGGCTACAGTAATGACGTACGTACCGCGAACGATGTCCATTGGTCCGTCTCGCTGACTGACGGGAGAAGGATGGGTGTCTACCGCTCGCAGCGCGCTTTTCCCTCACCACGGCCAGACTGAATCCAGCGGCGCGCGCTCCCTCGACCGTTTTTTTTTTTTTCGCGCTCGCGGAGAGCCACGCCCCACCTCCCGCCAAACGCGGAGGAGGAAGGGGAATTTGTATTGCGGAGGCTAGACGACCTCGGGCAGGAGAGTGAAAAACCTTTGCGAGGGAACGGAAGGAGAGAGGCATGACAGAATCGGGTGATTGCGGTGGCTGTAACTGCGTTATTAGTTACTCTTTTCAAAAACATTTTGCGGCCTTCCATTCTAGGGGCGAAGTCTCACAGTCACCGGGGAAGAAAATATTTTCGACCGGAGGGTGGACAGTGGGCCTTTAACTGTTGATGGGGTACAGATTTGTACCTCATTCAAAAGCAAAATTTCCCAAAATCAGGCAGTGCGGATCATCAGTGGCGTAGCCAGAAAATTTGTTCAAGAGGGCCTCAGTACAACCATGCTCGGCGGAGTTACTTCCACGCTCAAATAAAGAAATATATATCGTAAAATCTCGGTGATACGAATCCGGTTGATACGAATTTCGGGATGATACGAATTCGCAAAATTGCCCTGCCGGTGTGCATTGTGTACAATGTGCAAAATTTAGAATGTTCCGAACACTCTCCCGCGCTACTACGGATGATACAAACTCGTGAACTGCGACCACAGCCTTGAGCGCTACACACTGCCCTCACGTCGTCGACTCCGCGATCGCCAGCCGCGCTGTCTGCACGCATCACGAGCAGTTTGCGTTGACGCGTGGTCCGCACTTCGTCGACGCTGTGAAAAGCTTTCAGCGGCGCGTCGCCCACAAACCGCAGACGTCGCGACGCGACCGCGGCAGCTGGCGGCGGTGTACGCGGCGGGCGCGCACGAACCGCACATCGCTTGCTCCGCGAGCAGTTCGCGGCGCCGCGCGGTCGCCATGTACGCCCCACGAGAAGTACACAAAGGCGTGCGGACCGCACATCGTCTTTCTGCTCTATCATATAAACTTAACCTCCCCCTATAATCCCTTCCCGGATCTTTCGGGCGCAGAGCTGTGCACTTCGCCAGGACTGCAAAAGAATGCGCCTTGCTTCCTTCTTGATCCAGTAACAGTAGTAGTATAGTAGGCATCGCGATAGTTTTCCACGCCGCGAAAAGTTTGCAGCGGTGCGCGGCCGTGAGTGGTCGGTGGTGGAAAACATTTATATGGGATACAAACACAGGAGGTTACGCATGAGCTGATCCTGAGCTGCCCATGAGCTGCCAACCCTCACAAACACTAAGTGGAGGTCCCTAGTTCTGGACCCCAGTGGCATCTGCCGCCGCTCGGGGGCCTGCAGGTCGGAGCAGCCGAGCAGGGTCGCCTCCCAGTCCTCCCGGGTTGGGTTGGGGTGAGGGGGGGGGGGGGGAGTAGCCGGATTTGAGGGGCAGGCCCACACCATGTGGTAGATGTCCGAAGACACCACCCCACAGTGCGGGCAGCTGCCAGAGAAAGCAGGGTCGAAGTGTTTTAGAGCCGCCGGGCACAGCAGTGTGTTGGTATAGAGGCGGAGTAAGAGCCGCTCATCCGCCTTTGAAAGGCCTTTACATGGGCGGGGGTAAAGACTGTGGCTAGATTGGTAGTAATTTATGATGTCTTTGAATGTATAAGCCGCATTAGGATCAGCGTCCTGGTCGGAGGGGGAGGAGGGGGAAACTTCTCGGAGAGAGAGCGCGCGGGCGGCGGCGTCGGCAGCCTCGTTTCCTGACTCACGGCCGGTCTCGAGGGAGAGCGCGCGCTCGCTCTCTCTCTCGAGACCGACCGTGCCCGACTGTACGCATCACGAGCGCGCGGCTTGCGCGTCGCCATCTCTTGTGCGCCGCGTGAAATCCGTGGAGGAGGAGGAGGAAAAACTTTATTTAGTCCTATATTATTTGGCGGTTTTTGGACGTCTTCAGAGATGTCTGCTTGTTGTATCCACAAGAGTCTTCTCCGTCGACTTCGTCCACTTTTTACAATGGTCGGTTGCCCTCAGTCCAGGGCTCCGCTGGCTGCTGCCGCCCGTTGGGCTCGCTGTACCAGACCTTTCTGGTCTTCGCAGCGGTCGCTGGACAGCAGAGTCTCCCATTGCTCCGCACTCGGGTTTCGAATTTTGGGGACCACATCTATGTTTTGACATGCCCATGTGATGTGATATAGTGTTGGTTTTTCATAGCACCACGGACATCTGTCAGCGTATATGGTAGGGTGCATTTTGTTTAGTATGTGTAGGTTTCGGTATGAACCCGTCTGTAATTGTCTCCATATGACAGTTTCCTCTCTGGTGAGAGAACTGTGCGGTGGGGGATATCGCATTCTTCTTCCTCTATAGTTTTCTAGTATGGCCGAGTATGCCTTCGGTGCTGGCAAAAGTTCCGCGGACCCGTCGGATGCTCGGAAAGTAGTGTATGCTCGAGCTATCCTGTCAGCCTCTTGGTTCCCTGCCACCCCCATGTGCCCCGGTACCCATATAATTTTGTGTCTGGTTTTGTTTTCTTCGTGGTTTTTAAATCTGTCGCTCGCTTCGAGGAGTATACGAAGCGCGTGACGACCAATCCTACCATTCATGAAATTTCGACAGGCTGTTTGAGAGTCCGTGAGTATCGTTAGCGACCGCCCAGCTCTATAGCCCTCCGCCACCGCTAGAGAAATGGCTACTTCCTCGGCCTCTGCTGCTGTGCAGTGTCGGATAGAGGCGCTGGTCACTTCGCGTAGAGACGAATTGACCACCGTGGCCACTGCAATTTTGTTCTGTCCTCCTCTCGAGGACGCGTCTGCATACACAGTCGTGTCTTCAGGAGCGTATGTTTCTTGAATAAAATTGGCCCTTGCTTCTCTTCTACCTTGGTGGAGGTTAGGGTCCATGTTTCTCGGGATTGGAGCTACCTTGAGGGACTTGCGAAGTTCGTCAGGGATCGTTACCGTCCTCGCTATTTCTCGCATCTGCTCACAGTATCCGAGTCTCTGTAAAAGCGCTCTTCCAGTCGTTGTCTGCAGCAGCCTGAGTTTTTGCGACTCAAGCTGCGCCTCGCGTAGTTCTTCGAATGTGTTTTGCAATCCAAGCGCCATGAGCTTTTCTGTAGACGTGTTGCGCGGTAATCGGAGCGCCGTCTTATACGCTTCGCGTAGCAGGGCATCAGCTTGTTGTATTTCACTCTTGTTGAGGCACTGGTAGGGCAGGCTGTACATAATTCAGCTCACTACCAGGTTTCTAACTAGTTTTAGTGTGTCATCTTCGCGCATGCCATGCCGCCTGTTGGTGATGCGGGTGATCATGCGTGTCACTTGTAGCGTTGCAGTTTTGAGCATGGTAAAAGTGTGACTACTGCGTTGGTTCGATTGAACCCACATACCTAATATTCTTATTTTTGTCTTTTCAGGGATGGGCATTCCTTCCAGGTAGATGTTGAGTTTCAGGCTCTCACTGGTTGGGACGGTCCGGTTTTGTTTGCCTCTCCACACTCGAAGCAGTTCCGATTTCTCGGTCGAGCATGCGAGTCCTCTTTCTCCGAGATATTTCTGTACACAGGAGGCCGCTTCCTGTAGTTTTTCTTCCTTCTCCCCGAGGGAACCGGTTTTCGTCCAGACTGTTATGTCGTCTGCATACATGGCGTGCCTGATGCCTTCGATCTTCTCTAGTTTTCGTGCTAGACCTATCATAGCTATATTGAAGAGGATAGGTGAGATGACTGATCCTTGTGGTGTTCCTTTGTTTGGCGCGTGAATTTTGTTCGATCGAAGGTCTCCCATGCCGATGGTGGCAGTTCTATCTGACAGGAAGGCTTTGACGTACCCGTGGATTCTGCGTCCGCAGTCCAGGTCGTCTAGGCCTCTAAGGATCGCTTCGTGACTGACGTTATCAAATGCTCCCTTGATGTCAAGGGCCATTATGACATTTTCACCTGTTCGGGGTACGTTGCGGAGCACATCTTCTTGTATTTGAAGCAGCACGTCCTGCGTCGAGAGTTTTGCTCTGAAGCCGAACATGGTATGGGGTACATGTTCATTATCTTCCATGAAATTTTGCAGTCTGAGCATCACCACCCGCTCGTAAAGCTTGCCGAAGCACGACGTGAGCGATATGGGCCTGAGATTTTCAATTTGGAGCTGTTTGCCAGGTTTAGGTATCATAATTACTTCGGCGTGTTTCCAGTCTGCGGGAACCGTCTCCGCCTCCCAGTGTTTGTTTAGAAAACTTACGAGCTCTTGTATGAGGTCGTCACTCAGGTTTCGGATCAGGGCATTGTCGATTCTGTCGGCTCCTGCTGCCGTGTTTCTTGTCGTATTCCTTATGGCCGCATAAACTTCTTCCACTGTTATTGGGCGGTCGAGTCTCTCGTTTTCGGCTCCGCGATAGTTTCCTTGGTATCGTGAGGGGTTGCTATCACCGAAACATTTTTTTCGTGCCTTCTCTAAAAGGTCGCTGTCCGAGCCCTTGAAGGAGTGGATGAATTTGTGGATGCTTTTATTGTTTTCTGATTTTGTTTTGGTCGGATCGATTAGTGCTCTTAGGAGATTCCAGGTTCTGGCCGTACCTAAGGTTCCCTTAAGCGAGTCGCTGAATTGTTCCCAATTTTGTCTCGCGAGTTGCGCTGCGTATTCTTCAGCTTTTGCCGTAACTTCTGCTATCTTTAGTTTTAGTTTCCTGTTGTGTTTTTGCTTCCGCCATCTTTTGGTGAGACAGCGTCTGGCTTCCCATAGTCGCAGAAGGTGCCCGTCTACTTCGGGCGTTGTTGTTGTTCGTCTTACACTTTTTGTGCATTTGTCTCGCGTTTCTGTCAACATGCCGCTCCAGTCTTCTAGTGATTGAATGCCGCCTTCAGATTTTTTGCAAGCCCCGCGGAACGCGTTCCAGTCCGTGAGTTTTGCTTCCGGCATCTTACCCTTTCCGATGCTATTCGCGTCCGGAGGATAAAATGATCGCTACCTAGGTTTTCCATCATGTTTTCCCACTGTGACTCCTTGCTCTTCCTTACGAACGTGAGGTCCGGGCAAGTGTCCGTGCTCACACTATTACCGATTCTCGTGGGGGTAGCGGGATCTGTGATTAGCTTACAGCCAAAATATTCGGCTACGTCCGCTAATGTTCTTCCCTTGATATCTTGTTTCCGATATCCCCAACTCGTGTCCATGGCGTTGAAATCTCCCACGATAATGAGTGCATTTTCTTTGGCCAGCTTGTGCGCTCCGTGGAAGAGTTCGAAGAATTTGGCTTTTCTTTGTCGTGGCGGGCTGTACACGTTTAGTACGAATGTGCTCCTTTCCTTTCGCTTTTTCGGGATGATTTCGACAAGCGCGTGCTCGATGTCCGTGTCGGCGATGGTATCGTGCCTGATTGCGGTGATGGCTTTGATGACTAGAACGGCTGCTTTACCTCCGTTTTGGCTCTCGTAAACATCGTACCCCTGTAAAGAGGGCCTGGTTCCAGTCTCTTGGAGCGCAATCACATCGGGGGGTGTAAGCTGTGTGTTTATGTATTGTTTTAGTAGGGCCTGTTTTTTGCGGTAGCCTCTGCAGTTCCATTGCCAAATTTCTAAGTTTTCTTGGTCTTGCTGACGCGTCTTGGTCATGTTTACGTGTTCGTGCTGTTGCCTTGTTCGACAGCGAACGCCGTTAACGCTGGACGGTTGTACGCTCTTTCCCTAATGTTTTCGTTATGTCTTTGTTTTCGAAAAGCACTTTTGATTTCTGAGATCTGCCCCTGAAATTGTGCTTGCATCTGTTGCATTTGAAATCCGTGGAGACAGGCGGCCCAGCCCGTACGTCCCCGGCGTGGCGATCGCCTGTCAAGCCTCGTGCGCCGCGAGTGGCAAACTGTGATCGTAAGGTAAACAGGTATGCGCGACTGCTTTTCCCGCGCTTCTGCATACTTTTCTTTCGTTTTGATGATAGGGATTTTTTCGCGACCCCGTGAGAGTCGTATCTCCGAGGTTCTACGTATTTCATTCAGCAAATATTATGGGAATGTCATGCCCAAGCAGGAGAGACCAGTACAATAAGTTTAATACAACAAAAATAATGCATCGTACGAGTATACATATGCAAAATTAAAAAATATAGATATGGCGAGCTAGTTAAGAGGGCATTTCATTATGTTGTACATGGAAAAGCATTGAAATGGTGGATGTTTCTGCAAATACAGATGGCACAGTAGTTTTCATGATTAGTGGGAATATTGTCAAGTTGGAAAAAATATCGCTGAAGAAAGCCTAGCTGGGATGGTGACGAGCTGAGACAAACCGAATGTGAGGCACATGTTAAGGGAACCGCTTCTGATGTTCTGTTTACTTAGTATCGTTGCACTATTATTCCATGATATTGAAGCAAGGTAAAGTCAGCAAATAGAAGTAAGGGTGTGTAACGATATGATGTGGTTTAGAAGGGTATTGTAGAATACCGCTGCAAACGAAGCTGCAGCGTTTGGGGGCCGGTACCAGCAGCTAAAAATAACAGGTGGGTCAAATGCTTTAGGATGAAGGAGAATAAGTTAAAAGTTTGAAGTCATATTTATGGGGCAGCAGCGCCAACTGAAAGACGCCGCCGCCACTCTGTATGCTGAAAAAAATAAGGCATCCAGATAATCCACAAGCACTTCGGGGAGCACATTACCTATTCCCAAAGACCAACCATTTAAAGAGACACCAAGGCATTGCTTACCAAACTTTTTGTGCTGACTGCAGCAGTGGCCAAATAGTATATGTAATGGAAATAATTGAGAACCATAAGAATGATGTAAGGATCACAACAGCTGAACATCCTGAATACTCTGACCAAAAAATAAACTTCCGTCCTGGAGACCAAGGCCAAATATCGAAAAAAGAGACCTTCTTGCGTCAGACTCCCAAATAATGTCAACCGGACAAGAGGCAGTCTTCCTGGTGTGTACCTACAGTCACTGGCAACCTCACAAAGGAGAAAATAAAAGACGCCAGCCAGGACCGCTGCATCTGCCGGCACCCCGACTCAGCATAGGCTTTAACTATTCAAGGAATATAGACACTTCATTTTTTAGTTTGTGTTTTATCTTCTGAAATGATGTGTAAGACATTACGGTTATGACGGTTAAATAAATCAGCGATCTAATAATTCCTGTGTCAAATAAATTTACCAGAACACGAAGACTACTATTCAAGGAGAATTACAAAAGGTGAAGAATCAGCGATTATATCGTTTTTTTTTTTCATGCCGCGCGTGACCTAGACTTGATTGTGACGTCACAACCATCTGTCGGCCGCTGAAACCGAAACCTATGAGAAAAGAAAATTCAATAACAAATTACTTAGCCGCCATAGTCTAAAATAGCAAGGTGATCCGTATAAAGAAATGTCGCATGCTTCATTAACAAAAAGTGCCAACAAAATTTGGTATCTGTAGTCCTTTAAAACCCCATAGTGTTTCTTGCAGTATTAAAATAACTGTTTCAAAAATGCTCTTTATTAACACCTTAACACACATTCGAGCGAGAAATTACATGAACTTATATGAAGCAGAAGTTACAGCTATGGGATTATTCTTCCCATGTGAGCTCAGAAGGGTGTCTTATCTCTGGTTGATGTTTGTGAAGCAGGGAACACCGCGATAGCTGATCATCATACTGAACTGTAACCCTTGACCTGCCGTCACAATTTGCAGTCGAATGATACCCGCAAAGCTTCAATGAAGTACCGCAGTGTAGCAATGACACCTGAACATTTTTAATTCTAGTGTAGCCATCCGCGAGCTGCCTTCACAGCTTCATCAGCAAGCGAAGGTGATTATTAGAACCAATATTTGAGAGTCGGTACATCAAATAGTTATTTACGAGAGTTTCATCGAAAATGAAGCAAAGGAGGCGCCTCCACCACTTTCGAGACTTTCAGTTTACACGTAATACTTTCAAAGCTAGTAAAAGTAGACTGGTTCGAACATTAAATGTATATAGTTTCTAATAGCCACAGGGTACTGGAGGTCAATTTTAGATCAAACACTTGGTTGTTTTTTGAGAACATCACTATATGTAAGAAATTGGAAGTCTTGATCTCTCAAGCGGGTAGCAACAGCCATTAGCTCTTCAATATCGCCGTGTTCATGCCCTATTCCCTGCAGGGTCGACATAAGAGAATTTTAGTTTAGAGTTAGCGTAATAGCGATGCTAACGGAAATAAAGTTAGCGCGCCGCAAACAAATAACCCTCAGAGAGAATTTTAGTATTACGCTAACTATTTTGCATGAGATATCAGCGATTCAGAATATATTCAAAGTGCTTGCCAGCGCGACGTCCTGATAAGCAAAGTGTTCACTGAAAAGAAACACGGCTTAGGTTGAGCCGCAGCGAGCCGATGCAATCTCACTTTGAAGTCGCGAGAAAAGCGAAACGTTTAGAAGCAGATGAACGTCTGCGGCGCCTGTGGAAGCAGACGAACGTCGACACATACGTTCTTCTAAACGTTTCGCACGCCTGCTTTCAAAGCAGACGGCGCGCCATTCCAGCGCGGCACATTGGCCTCTGAACTGTCTATATTCTGCAGGCGTCTTTCACCGTCTTGAATGATTCCCAATATCTGTCGACGTTGAAATCAGTGGATATCGAAAAACTACATCTCAGAGCACGTGCTCACGAGCTCGCTCGCACTGACTTGTTTGAAGCCGACAATTTGGAAATCTGCCTGCAAAGCAGAAGTGAGCCGACTGTATACCGCTGTCGCTCAAAGAATGGTCAACTGAATATATGCGCTGTTCAGATTGCAGTTCCAATTCGAAAAGAGGATTTTGAGCAACTTTCAATGGCTTGTTGTACCAGACACTTTCACTGGTGCCCAAGGTGCTAAGGTTCGACAGGCGCTTTGCATTACATTATAAGACGGCGTCAGTATCCCAACCGCTGGTACAATTTCGAACCTATCTTCGGTCAGCATTCATCAGTAATGTCCAACGTATTGGCTCAAACTATCAGCTACATTGTTGGCAGTTTTCTGCACCTTTGTAGCAATACCAACAATCACAACTGGCTGACAGAGGAATTTGCAGCAGTGAGTATCCACACAATTCATGAAAAAAAATGTTTACTGTCGTATATATGCTTCGAATAAAAGGTTAATACCACGTGAAAACCGGTCATGCACGGATGACAGTTGTTTGCCGCATCAGCGGTTGTTCCAATGCTCGAAACGGATTCAAGTTCCGCACTTCTTGCACCATTGCGAAGTCGTCATGAGCAGTGAAACGTACATGTATATTTCCGTTACACCGTGCTCCGATTCTGGCACTGGACATTTTGATATGACGCTTCTCGTCTGCTCTCTTCTGCTCTGAGATTTGATGGACGTATGCTTCAACAACACCGCTGGCATGCCCACTTGAAATAAGGCTCTGAACATTTAAAAAGTCAATGCAAACTTCACAGCCAGCTCAATACTTTCTCAGTTCAGTTCAGGCGTTCAGTCGTGTCCGACTCTTCGTGACCCTATGGACCATGTCACGCCACGCTTTCCGGTCTCTCACTATCTTCTTAACATCACATAACTGCATCTGCAGTGCCTCGAGGATGCCATCTAACCATCGCGTTCGCTGCCTACCCCTTCTCCGGCGACCCTCAACCTTTCCCAACATCAAATCTTTCTCCAGCGACTCCTCTCTTCTCATCAGATGACCAAAGTAGCTGAGCTTTAACTTTAGAATTTGACCCTCCAATGAGCAGTCAGGGTTTATGGTCGACAATATCGACTGATTTGATCTTCTGGCAGTCCAAGGAACTCTCAAGAGTCTTCGCCAGCACCACAATTCAAACGCGTCAATTCTTCGGCGGTCAGCCTTTTTCACAGTCCAACTCTCGCATCCATACATCACAACTGGAAAGACCATAGCACGAGTTATACGGATCTTGGTTGGCAGACTAATGTCTCTGCTCTTTACTAGGCGGTCAAGGCTAACCATTGCTCTCTTTCCCAGAAGCAGGCGTCTCCTAATTTCATGGCTGCAGTCTCCTTCCGAGGTAATCTTGGAGCCCAAGAACAGAAAATCTGTCACAGCTTCCACTTCTTGTCCATCGATGCTCCAGGACTTGATAGGGCAAGACGCCATGATCTTTGTCTTTTTAATGTTCAGTTTAAGCCCAAACTTCTCACTCTCTTCTTGTACGCGCATCAGAAGTCTCTTGAGTTCCACTTCCCTTTCTGCCATTAAAGTGGTATCATCCGCATATCTAAGGTTGTTGATACGTTTTCCAGCAATCTTCACTCCAGCTGAAGACTCGTCCAGACCGGCCTTCCTCATGATGCACTCTGCATATAGGTTAAATAGGCAGGGCGACAGTATGCAGCCTTGCCTCACCCCTTTCTCAATCGGAAACCAATCAGTAAGACCATGCCCAGTTCTGACTGTGGCCTCTTGCCCTTCATACAGGTTCCTGAGTAGACAGATGAGGTGAATTGGAACTCCCATCTCTTGGAGAGCTTGCCACAATCTGCTGTGATCTACGCAGTCAAACGCTTTCGCATAATCAATAAAGCAGAAGTAAATGGGTTTCTGGAACTCTCTTGCTTTTTCCGTGATCCAGCGAAGGTTGGCAATTTGATCTCTAGTTCCTCTGCCCTTGCGAAACCCAGCTTGCACGTCCGGAAGCTCCCGATCCACATACTGCTGCAGCCTACCTTGGAGGATTTTCAACATCACCTTGCTAGCGTGCGAAATAAGCGCGATCGTGCGGTAGTTGGAACAATCTTTGGCACTGCCTTTCTTTGGAATGGGGATGTAAACTGACCTCCTCCAATCCTGTGGCCACTGCAGGGTTGTCCAAATCTTCTGACATAATGTATGCAGAGTGTTAACAGCGTCGTGGTTGAGGTTTTGAAGCAACTCAGCTGGAATACCATCAATTCCGCTAGCTTTGTTCTTAGCAAGGCTGGCTAAGGCCCATTCAACTTCACTCTTCAGGATGCCCGGCTCGAGATCAGTAATCACAACCGTCTTATGTTAGGTTTGCACATCCGGGTCCTTCTTGTACAGTTCTTTTGTGTATTCCTGCCACCTCTTCTTTATCTCTGAGGCTTCAGTGAGGTCCTTGCCTCGTTTGTCCTTTATCACGCCCAGCTTGGCACAGAAGCTTCCTTTGATATCTTTGATTGTCTTATACAGAGCTCTTGTGTTCCTTAATTGGCTGTTGTCCTCAACTGCTTGGCACTGTATGTTCAGGAAGGCATTCTTATCTCTCCTTGCTATTTTCTGAAAATCCGCATTGAGAACCTTGTATCTTTCTCTTTCCCCCATAACTTTTGCCATCCTCCTTTCCTCAGCTATTTGCAAAGCCTCTTCAGATAACCAGTTTGCTTTTTTGCATTTCTTTTGCTTTGGAACTACCTTAGTAGCAACTTCTTGTATTATATCACGAACATCAGTCCACATCTCTTCGGGCTCTTTGTCTTCTAGATCTAATTCTTGAAATCGATTCCTCACTTCCACGGCATATTCTAATGGAATTTGATCCAGATCATACCTGAAAGGCCTTCTAGTTTTCTGCGTTTTCCTCAATCGAAGCTTAATTTTGGCAACAAGAAGCTGATGATCGGTGCCACAATCGGCCCCAGGCCTTGTTTTTACTGCTTGTATAGCGCTTCTCCATCTCTGCCGGCAATTAATATAATCGATCAGATTTCTGTACAGACCGTCCGGTGAAATCCACGTGTAAAGGCGCCTCTTGTGCTGTTGAAAATGAGTATTCGCTATGGTCAGGTTGTTTTCTTGACAAAACTCTACTAGCCTCTGCCCAGCTTCATTTGGCTCACCAAGACCGAACTTGCCTGTAATTCCGGATATTTCTTCACTCCCGACCTTAGCATTCCAGTCTCCTATGAGAAAAACGACGTCTGATGATGGGGTGCGGTCTAAAAGGCATTGTAGGTCCGCATAAAATCTCTCAACGTCAGCTTCTTCAGCAGTAGTGGTCGGTGCATAGACTTGGATAACTGTTATGTTCAAAGGGTGACCTTGGATCCGAAGTGACATCATTCGGTCGTTTTTGGGGTTGTACCCTAGCACTGCTTTGCCCATTCTTCTGTTTACTATGAGAGCGACCCCATTCCTTCTCTTGGATTCGTGCCCACAATAAAAGACATAATGGTCGCCGGAGTTAAATTCTCCCATTCCGGTCCACTTGAGCTCGCTGATACCCAAGATATCAATGTTCAATCTGTCCATTTCTCGCTTGACGATATCCAATTTACGTTGCGTCATAGATCTTACATTCCATGTTGCTATGTGATATATCTCCTTGCAACATCGGACTTTCCGGTCGTTTCCCGACACATCCACAACTGAGCGTCCTTTTGGCTTTAGCCCAGCCGCTTCATTCGTCCTGGAGCTACTAGGAATCGCCCTTTGTTCATCCCCAGTAACATGTGGGACGCCTTCCAACCTGGGGGGCTCATCTTCCGGCGCCATATCAATAATGGTATTGTGACTGGTCATAGGGTTTTCTTGGCAGGAAATACTGGAGTGGGTTGCCATTACCTTCTCCAGTGAATCACATTTTGTCAGAACTCTCTGCCGTGACCTGTCTATCTTGGGTGGCCCTACACAGCAGAGCTCACGACTTCATCGAGTTTCGCAAGCCCCTCCGCCACGACAAGGCAGTGATCCATGAAGGGGCAATACTTTCTAGCAAATTATAATTATATCGTAGCCACTGCAAAGTTATTAGTAAAATATAGTAACCGCCGAAACGAGGCTGGAAACTGAATCGCTGCGTTCAGAGCGGTCGCATCGTCGTAGAAAACCCCACGCATTAGGCCTATAAGAGCATCAAATTGCAGACCAAATCTCCAACAAACCTTCTTTACGCCCTGCACATCATAGTCGAAGCAATATTACTGAAAGCGAAAGACGACAGTACCAATAGTTGCCCGTAAACGTTTCAACCGGAACTGCAAAAACTTTTTATTCGTTTGAATAAGCGGATGGCTGCCCGATCCAAGGACGACGCCATGTTTTCAGGCTAAATTCGCAAATAAGCGCGCGCTAATTTCTCAAAATTGCGTGCATGCGTTAGCGCTATTTTGCTGTTAGCGTTCAGCGCATGCGCATACGCAAAGCCCTCTAAACTAAAACTCTGTATTACGAGGGAGTGAGAACAAAACAGATCTAAAGCCAGTTCTGCCATCAAATGCCCAGTCATTTAGGCATAAAATAGGTAGACAAATCAGTTCAGATTTCACCAAAAGCCCACAGGCCTGGTTCAGACTGTTTTCATTTCATGTGAAAGTTAAAGCAAGGCTCTGGAGCACCATCGTATATTAGACGGAGCTTCAAAGTGCCAATGGTAGCCAATTTATATATGTTTCTGACACAGCATGGCCCAGCATTCCTAACTCGCTTCTGGTGGCAGAAGAGACGTGCATGAACACTCTGAAAGGAAAAAGGAACTAGAGTCTTGATTTGGGCTTGCTGGTGAGAATGCATACTAATAAGAGGCAGCACGAATAGACACGGACGAACACTCAACAGGACAGGCGCCGACTACCAACAGATTTATACACATTTGTACTCTGCTGGCTAGGCCTAAAAAACCAGTCTCCAGATCCTTTCACTGATTGTGTCGCTTGTGTTATTTACGAGATCCTGCTGAAATTTTGTCTTGTGTACATTGGGCAAACTGGCAGATGCCTCAATGAGAGATTGCTTGAACATCGATGGCCTATACGTAGAAAAATTGCCAGCGGCCATCTGGATGAACGCTGCAGGATGTGCAAATTGTCTAAAAAGGCGCGTGAGCGATATTGTTTGCAAGATTTTCTAGAGCAATAAATGTCTTTCCTATCCTAAAGCACGTGCTCAGACTGAAATCGAAGAGTCGTCATTGAGGCATTGTTGACTGCCAAGGCGGGAGACCAATGTGCGTCAACATCCCTTCAGTCTTACTGACTGACAAGGAGTTGGGTTTTTAACGCTATAGCGTTAGAAGCTCGTGTCGCAGAAAAACTGGTGTCGTCGGCGTTGGCCGTGAGCGATAAATCCCGGCATGCACTTCATAAATAAAAAGCAACTTCAAAGATGGGCTGGGTCGGAATCGAACCAGGGTCTCAATGGAGTGTGAGACGGAGACGCTACCACTAAGCCACGAGTTTTTTTTTTTTTTCCTTTATTGCCTGTTTTGAGTTCACATCTCAGCCACGAGTTCGATGCTTGAGAGCGGTACAAAAGCGCTTCTAGTGAATGCGGTATTGCCTTAGAGACGTGCCGTAGAACGTTAGGTAATTATGAGCATGTTACTTACAGAAGACGCAGTTACACGAGTAGCGAAGTACGTTTCCGCTACATTTCTTCTGCGCTCTGCGCACATGCAGAGCCACCTTGCGGCAAACACAGAAGAACCCCTCCTCGCAATGTGCGGCGCTGCCCCGACACGTGGCGCGCCACTCGCCCCTGAGGTAAAACCCCTTGATACATTGAGAGTTACGCCAACGATTGAACTTTGCCGCCGCCGCTCTACCTCCTCGCCTCCTCCTCGCCCCTTGCGCGCCCCTTCGCTGAAGGCCGGGTTTCCGCCCGATTTCCTGAGCGACGATTGGTCTCCCTGACGTTGTCCTTGGAAACCAACGTGCGTCCGGCGTTTTCCTTGTGTTTTCTTTTTCCTTCGCGCCATTTTTCTCCTAGTCTCGGCGAGAGAACATTGCGCGCTGTACTTTTATTGCAGCGTGCAAGCTCCATTCCGTGCTGTTGCGCGTACAACTGCAGCAAGCGGCCTGGAGATGGTTATGCGGTACTCATGATACCTCAAGGCAAGCGTGACGGCTTGCGCACGAGTCAATGGATTCACAAGATTAGTCGAAAGAAGTTTATTCCTAGAAAGAAGAGGGTTGTTTGCGACGTAATGCGCCTTTCTCACTCCCCGTAATAAAGCGTCACCTGACGCTGCGTTTTCTATTCCTGCTTGCTCTTCAATATTTTTTGCGGCGGCAACATGTTCACTGTATAAAAATAAGGCTGTCCTCTGCAGCATGCTGAATATTCTGCGAGGCTTCAAGGCTTCATCCTTTCACATGCTGTCGACTTCTGTACAGTCAGAAATAGGGCACTATAATCTGCTTTTTGCTGTCAGTGATAGCTGGAAAAGTACAGTCTCTCGATTGCATTTGTCGCGATTATGCTAGGATCCCTGGCCTCCTTCACTAAAAATCAAAATTGGGGCTTGTAGAGGAGCTAGTCTTTCCAGCTTGTACTTGTAGTGTGCGTCGGTTACTCAGGAGCAATGAATGCTGGCCTGAAAACCTCTTTGGCAAGTAAACCCGAGGTATTGCGGGTAATCTGCACTAGTTAGGTCGTACAGCATTTTTTTTTTTTCAATTCTTGAATGTATCTTGCCATGCTTCGACGCACGCGTAGGTTAAAAAGTATGCGTTCGTTTTATCAGGGATACGGCCAATGTGCAGGAGGTGTTCACATGATCACACACGCTTCACTTTAACCATGACTACTAGGCGTTGGCAGGTTACCTTCGCTTTGAAAGCTGGAGCTCTAAAACCGCGATTCCGCGTATTCATTTACTGCGAGAAAAGTTTTCCCATCGATGTCAAATCAGCCGGAATCATTGCATCAATTTTCTGTATTTACGAAATTTAAACAATCAATAATGATTATAGTTATAATGTAAAAAATAGGGGAACATTTTGCGAGCAACAATTCTTAGCACTGTAACATATTACTCACTTCAATTGTATTCAAGAAGATTTTTTTTCACCTTGCCTGAGTGATTAACTCATCGCTCTCTATGTTCTAGCTACATTTCACTGAAGACCAGTTTGAGTCGCCAATATTACACGAACTCGAAAAGAAAAAAACTGAGGCCCAACGCAGTTCCATCAGTTTTCTCTCACCGACCTGTCCTGAAGTAAAGGAAGCCTCCTCGACAGACATGAACCTCGCGCTGATTGTAGTCAGTTGTTTCAATGGCTTGCTCTTTTCCCACCTCCATTTATGAGAAAACAAGAAAGTATAAGAATTAAAAGTCAATGTATAGTTGTCTCGTCAGATATTATGAGGTAATAGAGATATGATTGACAATGTAAGTCGATGAAAATTGAAGTATATCAGTGGGTCATGGGACGGCATAAGATTAAATAGTGATGGTTATGAATAGTGATCGCTAATGATGGTGACTGTTACGGATATAATAGTAAATGATAGTAATAGGCCCGGATAGTGAGGTGATAGTATTCGTTGCGAATAGCGACAGTTATGATAGGTCACTCGACGGCATTAGTAGATATAGTGATAGGATAGCGATAGTTATTGAATTGGCAGTTATATGCTTTCTCATTTCCTCAGGTTGAAGGCTTATGTGCCCCCTGTTTTTTTATTTGAATATTGCGTTCAATGAAATTACGCTCTTTTATATAGCGCATGAGGCCACAGCATGCTTGCCCCAGAACTTCAGTGTGTCGGCAATAGGGCCCACCACTTCTCCCAGTGTACCCTGCTGTCTTTTAACCACACGCGAAGTCAGTGTACTCATAAAATTATTGAATTCCTACATCAGCATCATATCAAGACTGCCGTGGCAAACCTGTTCCTTACCTCGAAGCGGCAAGGAACAGCTTAAAATCTGGTTTTATACAGAATTAACTAATTAACGCAGATTATCGCGGATCGCTGACTAGCACAGTGCCATTACACTTGGCCTAAGCTTGCCAATGGTATACGGATCGATGTTGCAGCTAAAATTTAGATTTTAATTGCAATTTACTAAATATCAATTAATTTTGCCCAGTAATTGATCAAAACATGTACAATTAACCAATAATCAAATCTCATGGTTGATCACGTGACATATACTATGCTTAGAGAGATAGCTTGACAGTAGCGAAATAGACTAAGTCCTGCTTTGACCTTCTCTGATCTTGAAGTTCAAAGCACCAGCCTGGATCGTTTTCCGAAGTTTTACCGCGGTGAAAGATTTCACGCTCTAAAAAAACACAGTCAGAGGCAGTACTAGATTAGGTGCACAAAGTAAAACCTTATCATGTGACTTAAAAAGTGTCTACAGCACGGAACTCGCCCGAAAGCTTTGTTTATCAGTATTCCCCATTCAAACAGTTCAATGAAGAAACCAATCAATTCATGAACTTTATTTTCGGCAATGCTTTTCTCGCAATTTTTCAAAAATTTTGCGCACTCCTGGAGCGCAGACCTGGCCCAAAAGCTCGCGCTTCACACACTGCTGCGGCCGGCCGGCGGGTGACAAGGAGAAAAAGCGTGTCGTGCGCAGCGCTTGCCGCCGCCGCGCGAGGAGAATCGATGAGGAAAGCGCGGCGCGGAGGAGAGTGTCGCTACTACCCTGACGTAAAACCCTTGATAATTTGAAAGGGTAGTAGCGACACTCTCCTCCGCGCCGCGCTTTCCTCCTCGATTCTCCTCGCGCGGAGGCGGCAAGCGCTGCGCACGACACGCTTTTTTCCTTGTCACCCGCCGGCCGGCGGCAGCAATGAGTGAAGCGCGAGCTTTTGGGCCAGGTCTGCGCTCCAGGAGTGCACAAAATTTTTGAAAAATTGCGAAAAAAGCATTGAGAATGCCGAAAGTAATGTTCATGAATTGATTGGTTTCTTCTTAGAACTGTTTGAATGGGGAATACTAATAAACAAAGCTTTCTGGCGAGTTCTGTGCTGCAGACACTTTTTAAGTCACATGATAAGGTGTTTTACTTTGTGCACCTAATCTAGCACTGCCTCTGACTGTGTTTGTTTTTCTAGAACGTTAAATCTGGTCACCGCGATAAAACTTCGGAAAACGATCCAGGCTGGTGCTTTGAACTTCAATATCAGAAAAGGTCAAAGCAGGACTTAGTCTATTTTGCTACTGTCGAGCTATCTGTCTAAGCATAGTATATGTCACGTGATCAACCATGAGATTGAATTATTGGTTAATTGTACATGCATTTTTATCAATTACTGGGCCAAATTATTTGATATTTAGTAAATTGCAATTAAAATCTAAATTTTAGCTGCAGCATCGAACCGTATACCGTTGGAAAGCTTAGGCCGAGTGTAATGGCACTGTGCAGTTAGCGATTCGCAATATTCTGCGTTAATTAGTTAATTTTGCATAAGACCAAACTTTGAACTGTTCCTTGCCGCTTCGAGGCAAGGAACAGGTTTGTCACGGCTGTCTTGATATGATGCTGATGGAGGAATTAAATAATTTTATCAGTACGCGGCCACTCACTGACTTCGCGTGTGGTTAAAAGACAGCAGGGTACACTGGGAGAAGTGGTGGGCCCTATTGCCGACACACTGAAGTTCTGGGGCAAGCATGTTGGGCCTCATGCGCTATATAAAAGAGCGTAATTTCATTGAACGCAATATTCAAATAAAAAACAGGGGGCACATAAGTCTTCAACCTGAGGAAATGAGAAAGCATATAACTGCCAATTCATTAACTACTGCTATCCTATCACTATATCTACTAATGCCGTCAAGTGACCTATAATAAATGTCGCTATTCGCAACGAATACTATCACCTCACTATCCGGACCTATTACTATCATTTACAATTAATATCCGTAACAGTCACCATCATTAGCTATCACTATTCATAACCATTACTATTTAATCTGATGCCGTCCCATGACCCACTGATATACTTCAATTTTCATTGACTTACGTTGTCAATCATATCTCTATTACCTCATAATATCTGACGAGACAACTATACATTGACTTTTAATTCTTATACTTTCTTGTTTTCTCATAAATGGAGGTGGGAAAAGAGCAAGCCACTGAAACAACTGACTACTATCAGCGCGAGGTTCATGTCTCTGTCGAGGAGGCTTCCTTTCGGTCGGTGAGAGAAAACTGACGGAACTGCGTTGGGCCTCAGTTTTTTTCTTTTCGAGTTCGTGTAATATTGGCGACTCAAACTGGTCTTCAGTGAAATGTAGCTAGAACATAGAGAGCGATGAGTTAATCACTCAGGCAAGGTGAAAAAAAAATCTTCTTGAATACAATTGAAGTGAGTAATATGTTACAGTGCTAAGAATTGTTGCTCGCAAAATGTTCCCCTATTTTTTGCATTATAACTATAATCATTATTGATTGTTTAAATTTCGTAAATACAGAAAATTGATGCAATGATTCCGGCTGATTTGACATCGATGAGAAAACGTTCCTCGCAGTAAATGAATACGCGGAATCGCGGTTTTAGAGCTCCAGCTTTCAAAGTGAAGGTAACCTGCCAACGCCTAGTAGTCATGGTCAAAGTGAAGCGTGTGTGATCATGTGAACACCCCCTGCACATTGGCCGTATTCCTGATCAAACGAACGCATAATTTTAATCCACGCGTGCGTCGAAGCATGGCAAGATACATTCAAGAATTGAAAAAAAAAAATGCTGTACGACCTAACTAGTGCAGATTACCCGCAATACCTCGGGTTTACTTGCCAAAGAGGTTTTCAGGCCAGCATTCATTGCTCCTGAGTAACCGACGCACACTACAAGTACAAGCTGGAAAGACTAGCTCCTCTACAAGCCCCAATTTTGATTTTTAGTGAAGGAAGCCAGGGATCCTAGCATAATCGCGACAAATGCAATCGAGAGACTGTACTTTTCCAGCTATCACTGACAGCAAAAAGCAGATTATAGTGCCGTATTTCTGACTACAGAAGTCGACAGCGTGTGAAATGATGGAGCCTTGAAGCCTCGCAGAATATTCAGCATGCTGCAGAGGACAGCCTTATTTTTATACAGTGAACATGTTGCCGCCGCAAAAATATTGAGGAGCAAGCAGGAATAGAAAACGCAGCGTCAGGTGACGCTTTATTACGGGGAGTGAGAAAGGCGCATTACGTCGCAAACAACCCTCTTCTTTCTAGGAATAAACTTCTTTCGACTAATCTTGTGAATCCATTGACTCTTGCGCAAGCCGTCACGCTTGCCTTGAGGTATCATGAATACCGCATAACCATCTTCAGGCCGCTTGCTGCAGTTGTACGCGCAACAGCCCGGCATAGAGCTTGCACGCTGCAATAAAAGCACAGGCGCAGCGCGCAATATTCGCTCGCCGCGAAAAGGAGAAAAATGGCGCGAAGGAAAAAGAAAACACAAGGAAAACGCCGGACGCGCGTTGGTTTCCAAGGGCAACGGCAGGGAGACCAATCGTCGCTCAGGAAATCGGGCGGAGAGCCGGCCTTCAGCGAAGGGGCGCGCAAGGGGCGAGGAGGAGGCGAGGAGGTAGCGCGGCGGCGGCAAAGTTCAATCGTTGGCGTAACTTTCAAAGTATCAAGGGGTTTTACCCTGACGTTTCGCCGTGCACCCTCACGGGTTGTAGAATCAAGCGTCGACAAATAATTAGAAAAAAGTTGTACAGTGCACTTGGAAGTGTTGAGTATGCAAACTATGTCTTTGTGTGACTCAAGAGCATACCGAGCGAATGAGTGGGCGGTGCGAACGAGGTGCAATAACGCTATCGCGAAGGCGAAGCTTAAGCGTCCACCAAATTTTTTAGAGCAGTGCTAGAGCTGGGTCCGTATTCCAAGTTTGCGTCATTATCGAAGTGTCGCTATGTCACGTACCCTTGAGTCATCTGATTGGACGAAACACCGGAACCGGGTGTTGCCACTACGGAACCGGAAGAGGTGGCAACATCATATTCCGGCGTTTCCACAATCCGACGCCTCGAGGTCGAGAAAACAACTACACTTTCGATAACGACGCAAACTCAGAATACGGGTCCTGGTCCCCAGTCTGCTTTGTAGTTTTGACACTGTGTTTGCGTTATTCGTAGTTTTATGGTTTGCCTGTGTCCGTGGCTGTTAATCCGGCACCTTTAGGCTTTACTCCACTTTCACTCCGTCTGGTTTTTCCTTGTTCGGTTGTTGTTTTACTTTTGACTGCTTTTGTTTTGAACGTTGGTCTTGACTGCGCTGTTTGTTAATGCGAAAGCATTACTTCGCTATGGTCACAGATTTCTGGTCGCAGAAGTGGTAGAGGTTATTGAGTGGTGTCAGTCGATAGAGGGTGGCGTAATGTTGCCGAAAAATAATTAGGCCGATAAATTCATTAGGTAATTAATTAGAATAACTGGTTCACAGGAAAGGAAAAGCGCAGTATCTGCCACACTTCTGTGGAGACCTGAACAGCGCGTAAAGGAAGGAAGGTGGGAGTGAAAGCGGAAAGAGGTACTGTAGTGGATATGACGTCAAAGATGTGACGTCCCGCAACCGGAAGTAGAGCCGAAAAAAAAGCATAGGAAGGGAGTGGCGCGCAATTTGAAAGTACCAGACTAAAATGGGTAAACAAGTGAATTAATGTGAAGTAGATGATGTGACGTCACGCCACCGGAAGCAGAGCCGAAAAAGGCATAGGAAGGGATTGACAAGCAGTTTGAAAGTACCAAAGACTAAAAGGGGCAGACAAAGCAACCAACAGCGGCATCCGTGCTTTCGCATTACACCAATGCAGATTCTGCAGTGCTCTTTAATTTTTGCTATCGATGGTATTGCGGTGTTCCATTCATTGATTTCCATTTCCTTATGTGCATCGACTCGAGATACTTTTAGCTGTGTAGCGATTTTAAACCGCTTCAGGTAAGGGCCTTTAGAAGCAACAGAAGAATGACGTTTGTTGGTTGATAATTCTGTTCTTGTTTCATAATGTCGCGTGGGTTATGAACATACATCCGTTGGTAGTCAGCGCTTGTGATGTGTTCATCCGTGTCTATTCACACTGCCTCTTATTAGTATATGGAAAAAGGAAGCGATGTTCACGAAAACCTCAAGCAGATTCAAGGAGGTTATAGAGAAACGCTTTAAGATTTTTTGCCGCGATTACAACGTGCTACACTATGTGCTGCCAACGATCGAATGTACATTTCTCCGAGCTGCAGTTAATTGAATAAGGTGGGAAATATATTGCCTACAGGCGCAGGAGGGTTAAGGCCCCCCAACCCCTTTCAACCCCCCTTCACTCTCTTCTCCCCTCCCGTATTTGCTGCTAGGCCTCGTGCTGTTGAGCTGCATCATCTGAAGCCATGTCCACGGCCGCTCAATGGAGGCGCACTTGTGCGCCTTCATTGAGCGGCCGTGCCATGTCTGACCAACTAGCCCATCAGTTCATGTTGTTCACCTGAAGCTATCTTCCTCTCCTCTTCTTTCGTTTACTTACAGCTGCATACAAGCCCTGCATCACCCTGCAGGTGCCGAGCCAGCCCCAAAGCGTTGTTGGCTTTCTCGTAATTAAAAAGTGATGGTTGGAGCATTTGTAAGTTTCACTTAGCGAGCGTCGCTGGATGCCAGTGCAGTACACCAGTGGGCAGTGCTGTACAATTAAGTTGCTGTAGCAAGGAGACCGACCCCAATGAGATGCAGGAGATGAAGGTGATGGAAGATGAACAAATTAGCCGTGCATGGAAAAATTTCGAGGGGGCGGGGGGCAAAGTCTCATAAGCCTGACTACACCCCTGCAGATCGTGCACTTTTCCAAATAGCAAGTTTCTTCCTGTATGTTTTTTTAAACATACATTCCTATTCCCATTTTTTTTAATGCATCGAGGTTTTACTGTATTCGTTCCTGAAATGATGCTGTTGCTGCAGTCATCATAAAAAGGGATGTGGTACTTTTCGTCAGCATTTGTGCTGGCTTTTTCATCACTCTAAACATCATCTAAGCAGTGCAGAATGACTGAATTTGAATATGTTCCCCTCAATTTGCTGGTCATTAGTAGCAAATTTCACAGCAGTTTGATGTTTTGTTGTCGTGCAAAAGAATTTTAAGGCAATCCATTTCATAGCCTCAGTCGGAGGGATTTCTGTAGGCAGCCATGGATGCTCGACGTCAATGGATGAACGGTCGCCTATAATCGCTTTGCATTTGGTGCCGGTGAAAAGCTTGAGCTTGCCTTTGGCAATTCCTTGCAAACAGCTACTCCACCTGTAACAGTAGTCAGTTTAACTAATCTACACACACGTCTGGTTTTGTAACCGCATTCGGGATGTCGTAGGTTGGTCTGTCGCGACATCTCAGGCTGGTCGAAACCTACTTTCGGTCTGTTTTCCAGTTTTTGCTCTTTTAAAATACTTTTTGATATATTGAGTGTTTTTGTACCTGGAAAGAAAGAACTACAAGGATTGTGGTGCAGCTATGAATTCAAAACTCTGAAAAAAATATACCTGGAGTTGCCCTTCTGCACCTCAACACATCACGTGACCTGCGCAGCAGGCACAGTCAGAGGATGACGAGCAGAGAGGGTGCCGTGAGAGAAGTAAAAAATTAGTTGTGGTTTAACTCTGGTTAACCCTAGCTGAATTGTGATAGCAATGACGGAAGCTTCTTTCGTCTGCTACATTATTCCCCTATCATGCCCTATCAGTGTAAGGTGCTACATTATTGGGGACACTTAAGCTCATCCTTTAAGAGTATGACGCGAGAGCGTCCAGCCCACATATAAATGAGAAGGGTCTTCTTCAGCTTCATTTCTCTTCGCCTTTGTCTTTTTGTCTTCATTCTTTTCGGCTTCTCCTCTGTCTTCTTTCTCTTCAGCTTCTCCTTTGTCTTCTTCTCCTTCTTCGTCTACTTCGCGGCTGTTCAAGGTCAAACATGGCCTTTCCCGGGGCTACGCGACGGGCCGAAACCTGGCGTAGTATTACTATCGCAATAAAAAAGTACAAAATTGCATCACAACATGAAACACCGGTCATGTGGTAGCCCAAGCTACAGGAGGAAGCTAAAGCCCCTTAGAGGGATGTCATTATTCTTAATACCTGGGTTGTGTTTTACAATACTCCGTTCTTCCAACCCCTTGATGTCTCTCTCATCAGCACAACCATCATGTGTCGTAGTAAGGTAACAACTGGAAAAACTTTGCTGGAGCACACTAACATTTCGCCAGGACGAACATCATTTCTGTAGGCCATTTTTTTTTGTATACATTGAAAACAAGAAGCACATGGGCATGTATAGCACACTCCAAATCAATGCACTCCAACAAGTGTGTGCCATCTCTTGCATGCTTACATATGCTAACAGTGCAATGAATCTATACAATAAATGAAGTAACTCCAATGATGCACTTTCCTTTGTTTGCTGCTTGCACAGGGTGCAGTTCACTGCTGTTTGCATACCATGCATGTTTCTTTTGTTTCCAATCACTTAGTGCATTACTGTTTAATCTTTCTTGCAATACCTGATGAAGCAGTGCCTTCTGAAATGCATATCCTTTGCCACACCACTCGTCACACATTTTTAAAACCGACAAGCAATACAAACTATGTACCTATTTCATACTTACCAGTGTCTTATTTACAGCCTGCCTTTTCAACAGGACAATACTAGAGGAACCAAATGAATAATAGTTCCTGAATGTGGAAGGCTCAAAAAAGCCTTGCAGTATAATAGGTAAAAAAGGCAGAAAGAGTATTCTACCACTGTTACCAGTATCACTAGATCTGTGCTGTGGCTGGCTAGCCTTCACTACAGATGCACAGAGTAATAGCAGATATTAGAATACACAGGATTCTCGAAGAAGAAACCAGGTCACTCCCACCACAGTTTATAAACATTTAATACATTCATGTTATTTATGCAAGAGATGCAGTAAAACAGCATTTCACTTTCAATAGCCAAAGCCATCTTTCAGAGTGGCTGGGCTTACTTAATATGAGCTCATCAATTCATAGTCTCCAAGACCAAAACCATTTCTGCAGGTTTGCAGACCGTCTACCTTCACAAAAATCATTGAAAACCCGGCTGACTCCGCTGGCATATATAAATACTTGATTTGTCGCACCACTTAAAAACTGTCGGTTTTTCTCACAAGACGGTCAGCACAAGTAAGGCATGTGGTGCCCTTCTCTTTAATTCTCTCCTTTGATTTGCTCCAGGGCTAGAGAGGATGGGAGGGTGGGGGCAAGAAAGTTGCAGCAACTAAGTGTTATGCCTGTCAAAAAAGAAGTCAACACACACGTGGAAGGGATGGAGTGGTAAAAAAATATATTAGTGCACTTTGCATGTACAAATAGAGGGCAGCATGAGACTATGGGGGGGGCGTAATTCTACGAGATGCAGAGAATGACAGGAGGACATAAGTAGAAAGGAAGCACTTACTTCAGCCACAGAAAGAAGGAGGAGGAGACTGGAGGCCCATGAAGCTTTCCTGCAACTACCGTGGAAGAAGTGCGGTTGAATGGTTTTGCCCACCCTTGCTCAACACAAGCATCAATGATGCCTGAAATTATTAAACCTCTCTCAAAGTTGCATTAAATGCACCTCTCTGCTTACTCTGTACTTGTAATGTCCACTCATAGTATTCAGGAAACAAGAGATAAAATACCCTATAATGTTGCTTATTAACGGTGCGAGCGCACTGGGGAGCTCACAAATAAGCCTTCCCTTTCATCAATATTCCACCTGTAGCCTTTGTACAGGCAACACAAGCATACATGTGTGCCTTTCAGTAGACAACTTCTCTCACCTTAAACTTCGCAATCAGGCCAAAGATAAAGCCATGGCCCACGGAGAGAGGCAGCCCGATCATCCTTACAACCCAACTAGCCCTAGTGGGCCAACCCACACTTCCTTCCAGGCAACTGTACAGGGCTCACAGGAAGAAGCACAAGAGAGAGAGAGAAAGAGAGGGGCTGTTAACAAAGAGGCCCTCATTGATGGCGCTCCTTGCGTGTGGCCCCCTGCTTCTGGTTGCAGAGCAGCACCAAGTTCTGCACAGCCGTCAGGGTGGACTGCTCGTTCTGGCCAGTCACCAGGTGCCGGTCCACGACTACATGCACTTCGTCCGGGTCACTCGCTGCATAATGCCATAGCACGGTCAGGACAAACTCCCCAGCCTCAGAACAAGCAAAACTGGAATGAACTGAGGTCTCCGAAGCACTCGAGTCCAGTAGGCAACCAGCTTTGTTCTGTAACATGGGATTCTTAAAGCACGCACAAAATTTTAGTTATCTAACACAAGCTCGGCTCTTCGTTAGCCGAACACACAGCAACAGCTCACTTTGTTGCAAAATTACTCCCAATGCTAGAAGTGCTGTGTTTACCAGCCATTGCACTGTTGTAGGCAAACATGCTGGCTCAAAGGAGGTGGGCCGAAATGGCCTGCAGTATTTGTAAATAAATAAATAAAAAAACACATTTGCATCCCACTTCATACTCACAAATCAACAGGGTTAAGCTGGCAACAGCAACCATGAAAATGCGACACAGACACATGGTTGCACAGAAAGCATACAGTTCCAAACTTTGCCACAAGACTTAAGTCAGAAGAATGCATGTATACAGTCACCAAGGCTGCTTCTGAATATGTATAGTTTAAGAGCATATGTACGGCCTTAGCTGGTCATGTGATCACTCTGTCACAGCCAGCCTTCTGGTTTCAATGGCTGCCGGCACACGGCACCCAGCTGCAAGGAGCATTTGTGCTCTCAGTGTAAGCAATCAGCTGGCAGATGGGGCAAAAACTTGGTGCACAGTAGGTGCTGGTGCAGCAACGTGTTTCATTTACCCACTTAACCGTTCCGAGTGGCCGCATAGACTCAAACGCACCGACAAAGCCATCTCTGACCCTCATTTTTCTTAGAAATGAATTTCCTATCCAATGCTCTTTGTAGACCACAATCTGCTGTCAAACTGCATCAACTTTAAGGACAGTACTTCCTGAAAGCTTGGTTTTAAGTACTCAATCTTCTTCCCGAAAGGGTGAGTGTGAGCACAGATTAAAAATGTTTATCACTAAGCACTGTTGTGCACAATATTTAAAACAAAACATAAAAGCACATGTGATCTCCCAGCCATTGGCCAGACATTACTTCATCATCCATTCCATCAAAGGAAGAACTTATACACACTGCTCAAGGGCCGCATTGTGGGCTCAGCGGCGTTCGGCTGTGCTCTGATGAAAGTAAGAAAGAAGTTCGGCGCCTGCAGATGCAGCCAGCCAGAATAAACACAAAATGCTATAAAAATCCCAATACTCTAAACCCCCCCCCCCCCCCCTGCCTTTACGGATTAGTTGTGTAAAAGTGCATCAATAATTCGGTATATTTGACCAGTGTTTGCCCATGCCCAAAGAAAGCACGGTAACAGGCATGAGCCCATGACCTTCCCTCTCGTGACAATAAATTTAGCACGAATGCATAGACATTAATAATTAGCCACACCAAAATACTTTTCAATACCCTACAAAAATGAAATTTATGCAATATAATGGTACAATGCACAACCGCTGCGCAAACTTCCAAGGCCACCCTACACCACGCAACCCCACGGCTACTGCTGGCAGTGTAGGGTTTACAACACTTTTATTTTTATTACAACATGCCAAATATCTTTCCTCTCAGAAAGGAGAATGAGCTCGCAATGCACTTCGGGAAAAAATGGTGACCTGGGTCCGAACTTAAGCCTCATCAATGTTTCTGTGAGCAGACCAGAAGACACCCGTACAAAAACAGTGGCGCTCAGAGGTGATCTGACATTCGCACACAAGCTGCACAGCAGAGGTTTGCAATACGCACCTCTTCCAGCCAAGTCATGGCGTGTCCAACTCCTTTGCCTCCCCCACTCTCCCCACCAGGTAGTAGTGGCTACTGCCCCTGTCGCACTGTCAGCGTGATCACATCAAACGCTTTTTCTCATATTCTACTTCAGGTAACAGGGGTTAGAGTTAAGTTATTCAATTGATTTCTATAACATCTACTTCATATTTTGGTTTTCGTTCTGTACTGTCCTGTCGAGTCTTCACTAGGAAGCTGCAGTGAAAACTAACATTAAACAAAATCTGACTTTTTACGATTTCATTACAGTACCTGGATTTGACTGCATTTTTTCAGCAATAGACAATTGTGGCAAAAATACATTTTCTGATCAAGTGTGAAGAATGTTGCCCCTCCGCATTACCCAGATTTCATGTGACAGCTTATGGTACAGCTTATGGTACAGCTTATGGTACAGCTCATTCGGTCGAAAGGCTGCCACCAAGAGGAATATGCCAAGGGAAACTTTACCGAGACCTAATAGGCCATTGCCTAGACAGATGGTACCACTGCGCTCAGAGTCTGAAGGGGGTGCATGCTCTGCTGTTTTCACCAACAATGACTAGGGATAAATTAAAATACAAACAGAATTTTCTTTTTTTTTTTGCAAATTTGTCAAACTTGGCCTTAAAGGAGTATGCCACACTTCCCACAAATCAAAATTGGCTTTGCTTGCCAGAACCACTCGCATAGAAGTAAAATTTATTAGGTTTAACATCCCAACGTGACTCGGGCTGTGAGAAATGGTGTAGTGGAGGCTTCCCGGTAATTTTGACTACTACTTGGTGTTCTGTAACATGCACTGCCGTTGCACAGTACACAGGTGCCTTGCTTTTCGCCCCTATGGAAAAGTGGCCATTCGGCCCCGCGTTGTTGGGTTAAGCAGTCGAGCGCCCTGACCATTAAGCCACCATAGCACGGCTAAACCTGGGTGGTCATGTTAAGGTGACAACTCTCTGCAACAACAGTTTTTTTTTTTTTTTTGCAGTTCCATCAAATGCGTTAAACTGTGCAAACTACGGGAAGCGTTTGAAGCAGCACTGCTTAGTACATTCGAAACTGGTAAATTGTGGTCGTATAATATGTTCTGAAATGAGCCAAACATATGCGACATGAAAAACTGATAAGTGGCACTCATCAATTGCAGCTGCTTTCCTGCAAAGCCTAAATGCAAAGCGGCGAAGCATCAAAGAAAGCCAACGAGCCACATACCAGCCGCCCGTTCGCACGAAAACTACTTCATGAGGAGAAGTGCAGCGGCCTCTGCGGCCTCTTTGCCGTGCCTTAGGGATATAGGGGTTAATAACATTTGATAACTATTTGCGTGAATATGAAGCGGTTGGGCCTCGGCCACGCACACATGAAAAAAGCGCCGACTATAAGCCATCGTGACTGCTTCTCTACATAGCATTGATGAAAGGGGGCGAAGCATCCGAAAATGGCCGAGGAAGCGATTTCGGATTGTCATTGACTCCTACGAACGAACCGGATTTGTTAAATTTCTTCCCTGCTGAGGACAGTCGATGCAAATATAGACTAAATTCTGCGAGAGCAAAAAAAAAAAGAACTATGTGCACTGAATGTCTATAAATGCTAACCTACACTTTTATGCAGTGAAAGTCTCAATTTTAAATGCCTTTGTACCTCGTTCAGCAGTTAATTTTCAAAATTAGGCAGTTGGGATCATAAGTTTTCCCAGATAATACGCTTTTTCCCGCATTCTTTAAAAGACTATCAATGAGGTTTTACTGTGTATGTCAAGCTACCCACATAAAAAAAGCCAGTGACGAAAAAGTGCGAACTCTTCTCAATTTTTGTTTTATACATGTTATGTCGCATCAATACCGCTCTGCATGCAAACATGGACTGAACACTGAACACAAACTGCAAAACAAGAAGCTGATGCGCACAGTGACTTTATAGGTACTCACGCTCTGTCAGGAGCGAGTAAAGTGAAATCAATTGATACAATGCGTGTTTGTGTGTTGTGTGTTGTGTTGGGTTTTATGGCGCATAAGCAACTAAGGCTATCATGCGCCAAGAGCAAGGTTAATGTTAAATCTATAGTTTATTTAAAAAGTTTCCTTCTTCTAGGAAACTGAGAACAGATGCTAGGTTTACAAGTGCTCTTTCTCCTAAAAGCAAGGTGGGATGAAATGGGATGGTATGATTGTAAAATATAGTAAAATGTTTTCTCCGTAGTGCCTCAAGTTTTGAGCATGTAATTAGAATGTGGTTTACAGTGAGTATCTCGTCGCATTCTTCACAGGTCGGTTTGTTATGTTTCGTTAGCAGAAAGTTATGTGTAAGATGAGTATGTCCAATACGAAGACGGCATACTATCACTTCCATAAAACGTTGTTGATGTGTGCTCGATTTCCATTCTCCTAGTACAGGCTTTATGAGACGCAACTTATTATTTTCTTGGTTGTGCCATCTGGACTGCCATTTATTCATCTGTTTATGTTTTATTAATTTCAAGCAATCACTATGTGGTATGTTTGCTTTCTGAATCAATTTGTTGTGGGCAAATGCAGCACATTTGTCTGCTCTTTCATTGCCGTCAATGCCTACGTGACTAGGGACCCAACAGAACACTATGTTATGTCCTTGTGTTGTGATCATTTTTACATTATGTATTATGTCACCGATTAGAGGCATGGCAGCATTTCTGTGATTTAAAGCCATCAGTACACTCAACGAATCGGTGTAGATGACACTGTTACAAATGCCTTCATTCACTATTTTTTCTACAGCTGTCAGGATAGCACAGGATTCAGCTGTAAAGATTGATGCGCACTGAGGAAGCCTAATTATTTGTTCCCAGTTCTCTTCAACTACGGCACAGCCAACATAAGTAGAAGTTTTTGATCCATCTGTATAAAACTCTGTATAATTACTGTACTTTTCTTTTATTGTGCGAAATTCTTGTATTATATGCTCTTTAGGAGTTTGGCTTTTGTTGAAGCGTGTTAGAGTGAGATCACAGACATTTGGAAGTTTGTACCATGGGGGTAGGGGCCTGTTTTTTGGTGCAGTGTCGGGCAAGGTGTCCAGAATTTCTAGCTCACTGCAAATGTCTTCGAAACGCATTATCAGTGGCCTCGTTGCTTGTGGTTTATTTGTGAAAATTACTCGTGAGCGGCATGTTGAGACTATTGGATAGCAGAGGTGTTTTTTCTGTGATCTTATTCTAAGGACATAAGCACATGTGAGTGAAGCCCTTCTATCTTTCAGCGGAGGCTCGTTCGTCTCTGCATACAGACTATCAACAGGGGATGTTCTGTAAGCGCCACAAGAAAGGCGTAAACCTAGGTTATGTACCGGGTCCAATTTCCTTAAATATGATGGTCTAGCTGACCCGTAGACTATGGACCCGTAGTCCAAGCTAGACCGCACAACAGATCGATATATATGTAGAAGACACGCCCTATCAGACCCCCAACGTTTCCGAGAGAGAACCTTCAGTATGTTTAGAGATTTTATGGCTTTCCTCTTTAGGATGTTTATGTGAGGCAGGAATGTTAGTTTTCTGTCGAACGTTACACCCAAAAATTTATGTTCGCTCTTTACTGGCAACTCAATCCCATTTAGGTGTAGCTTGGGATTGATCTGTATACCTCGTTTCAGCAAGAACATTACTGCCACTGTTTTCTGTGGGGAAAATTTGAACCCATTTTTAAAAGCCCATGAGTCTAGTTTATTTAGTGTTAATTGTACTTGTCTTTCACAAATTGATATGTTTGAGGATGTGCAGGCTATTTGAAGGTCGTCGACATACAGCGAGAACATAATGGATTTTGGGATTACCTTGCTAATCGAATTCATTTTTACAATAAACAAAGTTGTACTTAAAATGCACCCCTGAGGTACCCCATTCTCTTGAATAAAGTTCCTCGAGAAGGTGGTACCGAGACGTACTTGAAATGAACGACCTGATAGAAAGTCCTTCAGAACATTTAGCATCCGGCCTCGGATGCCCAATTCTGCTATATCGCGTAGGATCCCGAACCTCCAAGTCGTGTCGTATGCCTTTTCCATGTCAAAGAAAACGGCCAGGCAATTTTGTTTATGTATGAACGCTTCCCTGACAGTATTTTCAAGACGCACTAAGTGGTCGGTCGTTGCGCACCCTTTTTTAAAACCACACTGATGAACATTAAGAAGTTTGTGAGATTCTAGGATGAAAGTTAGTCTGATGTTTAAAACACTTTCAAAACATTTTGCTAAACAGCTGGTCAGAGCTATGGATCTGTAACTGCCCGCTGAGGTCGGCGGCTTTCCTGGTTTCAGAAACGGAACAATAACAGCTTGTTTCCAAGCCTCTGGGAGTTTACCCAGAGTCCAAATTCTGTTAAAGAATTTCACAAGTGCCTCTACAGAGGATTCAGATAAATGAGCCAGCATTTCGTAATGAATTTCGTCAGGGCCAGGCGCAGTCTGTTTTCCAGCAGCAAGGACGTTCTTTACTTCTTGGAGTGTAATAAAACTATTATATGATTCATTTCTGCCACCACTTGTTGTGAGTTTTTGTTTCTCAGCTATGTTTTTGTATTTTAAGAATGTTTCTGTGTAGTGTGACGAACTTGAAACGTGTGTGAAATGTTCGCCTAGTATATTGGCCTGTTCTTCTATGCTAGTCTGAATACCAGGGGCTGTGAGGATGGGAATTGTAAACGGGGAAAAGTTTCCACTGAGTTTACGAACTTGTTCCCACATTTTCTTAGACGTCATTGAGCTATTTATTGACGTGACATACTTCTGCCAGGATTCTTTTTCAGAGTTGCGACGGACGTATCGAGCTTTAGCTTTGGCCTTTTTAAAAGCTGTAAGATTTTCGTGTGTAGGGTACCTTCGGAAAAACCCCATGCTTTATTTTGTCGCTTTTTGGCCTCCTTACATTCCCGAGACCACCACGTCTTGTGTTTTTGTCGCACCACACCTAAGGACTGTGGAATGGTGAGATGAGCGGCAGTGATAATGCAAGTCGTGAACAACTCATTTAGTCTGTCGACACTAAGGGCATCTGAGAAAACTGCTCCTAGATTCGCCTCTACTTTAAAAAGCTCCCAATCTGCTAAGTGAAGTTTCCACCGTTTCGGTTTGGTCGGCATGACTGATGGTGAGGATGATAAGCTGATTATTGCTGGCAGGTGGTCGCTACTATACGGGTTGTTCAGAACATCCCATTTAAAATCATTAAAAAGGGAAGGTGAACTAAAAGCCAAATCTAAAAAACTCATTTTTCCTGACCTTGGTGAACAGTACGTGGGCTTACAGGAGTTCAATAAGCAAATGTCTGAACTAAGAATAAAATCCTCGATAAGCTGTCCACGTGTATCACTTTTTTCACTTCCCCACAAAGGAGAGTGTGCATTAAAATCTCCTACTACTAGGTAGGGCTCTGGTAGTTGGCAAAAAAGGTTTTCTAGATCATGGAGTGTTATTTTAAGATTTGGTTCAAGATAGACAGAACACACAGTAAGAGTTTTAAAGGCAATTATTGTGGCTGCTACAGCTTCTAAGGGAGTGTTTAATTTCAGTTCTTGAGCTGGAACTCCACCTTGCAATATGATGGCCGCACCACCCGAAAGCCTGCTTGCTTGCTCTCGATCTCGGCGGAAGACTTGATATTTTTTCAGTATATTCGAGTGCATGCAACCTAAATTTGTTTCCTGTACGCACAGTGCAACTGGCGAGACTGTATCTAGAATGTCTTTTATGTCATTAATATTCTTTAGAAGTCCTCTACAGTTCCACTGTACCAGGAATGCCATCTTATTTTGTTGAAAGCTTAGAAATTAAGTTAGGTTTTTTCCAGGGCCCGTGATTCGGGCCTTGTCTGTTTTGGTTCTTTCCAAGGAGCTCTGCCGTCTCTGTGACGAAGACGGCAAAGAGCTGTCCTGGCCTATGTCCATTACCTCGTCTGAGGTGCTGGACGAACGTGCCAGAGGCACGTGTTCTTTCTTTTTAGACCTTGCCTCGTGGGCGGAGGTCTTGTGGCCCGCCGACCCTGAGGGACGCGTAGCCTGTTTTGGGGGTGGTGGAGGAGCGGGAGCCGCTTCAACCGGGGCAGGGGATGGCACTACCTCAGCCTCGTTTGAGGTCTGGGTAGGTGCCGAAGGCCGTTGTGGTGCCCCGCCCTGTCGCACCACATCGGCGAGATTTGGTTTCGCTGTGAACTGAAATGCGTTCTTGGTTTTGTTGTACTGAGTACGTGCCTCTTTGTATGTGATGTTCTTTGTTGTTTTTAGTGTTATGATCTGCTTTTCTTCTTTCCATTTTTGGCAGGATCGAGAGTATGCGGGGTGATCCCCCTCACAGTTTGCACAGCGTGGGTTTGCGGTGCAGTTATCAGAGTTGTGGTCGTTCGCAGCACATTTCGCACAAGTTCTGCGGCCACGGCAACTTTGCGAACCATGGCCGTATTTCTGGCAGTTGAAGCATCTCCTCGGATTTGGGATGTACGGTCGGACGTTTATTTTGATGTATCCGACTTCAATTGACTCTGGGAGGGTGCAGCTATTGAAAGTCAGAACCAGATGTTTTGTAGGGATCTCCTTGTTATCCTTTCGGATTTTTATTCTGTGAACTGCTATGACGTTTTGGTCTGCTAGTCCTTCTGCCATTTCATCTTCAGTGAGAGCAATGAAGTCTATCTCAGATATTACTCCTTTTACAATGTTCAAGGATCGGTGGGGAGTGATGACGACAGGGATGTCCCCAAGCGACACAATGTTTTTCAGGTTGGAGGACTGGCACTTGGTTTGTACTTCTAGCAAGAGGTCACCATTTGCAAGTTTTGATACTTTATATCCAGGGCCCAGGTCTTTAGTGAGACACTTTGACACTATGAAAGGGGAGATTTTTCGAGCGGGTTTTTCAAGCTCCTCGCTATGTATGACATGGAACTTTGGGAAAGTCTCTTTTGTTTTCACAAAGAAATGGCTTGTAGCATCGGTCCGCCCTCGCTTGTTTGGAGGGCGATCATTTGTTTGGGAGAAAGAATCCATGAAAGGGTTTGTGTTTTCGGTAGTTGTGCCTGCCACCCACCATGGAGCCCAACGAGGGGACGGGACAGGAACTTGCAAGAAGTCCTGCCCACGCCAGCAGTACACCGCTACTATAACCAAATATGGGCAACTCAGGGTAGCTACTCCACACAAGGTTAACCCTCGCCGCCAAGAAAAAAGGAAAAACAAGAAGTGAGGAGGAGACAGGACAGTGCTGAGAAAAGAGATAGGAAAGTGAAAGATGAAGTGGAGGACAGGAAAAGGCGACTGCCGATTTCCCCCGGGTGGGTCAGCCCGAAGGTGCCGTCTATGGGAAGCGTGGGCCAAAGTGGTGTGTTGCCTCCACCGAGGGGCCTTAAGGGTCCAAACACTCGGCATCGGCTCAACCACCAGGATCCCCTTTTCCCCAGACACGACGATGCCACGCACGGCTAAGCGTGGGTGCTCGGGGTCCGTGGTGTCGCACAAAACACACAAACACCTGCTTTAACAGGTGCCCCCTGCGGGGATTGATACAATGCCGATTAATACATTTTTTCCTCATAATATATATATATATATATATATATATATATATATATATATATATATATATATATATATATATATATATATATATATATATATATATGTATATATATATATATATATATATATATTTTTTTTTTTTTTTTTTCGTTCCGGGGTGACGCCTTGCAGAATTAATGCATTAACAATTTTTTATACATCTAATAATATAGTATTCTCACATGGGGTTGGACAGTACGAAGGAGGGGAGGAGCGAAGGGGTGGGGGGAATTGCTACAGTAAGGGTAATGGTCCTGGCCAAGATTTGATCAGTATTATAGTAATGAATCCCTCCTGTTGTTGAGAATTTACTTTTTCCTTCATGCTTTCCTAGTGTGTCCTTTAGCTGGGGGCCTTCACCGAAATCCTCAGTCTGCCAACAAAATAGTGCGTACAGATAGCACTTCTGTGCTTTGATCTGCAACATGCCTATAAACAAGCATGGAATGTAGAATGGAAAGTAGATACATACAGATTAATGTATGGAATGCAGACACTACATAACCAACTGCCTGGGATACTGTACGAATTACAGAACAATCAAATCTCCCTTCAAAAAAATATCTGAAATTTTATGACATGATGCTTGCTTGCTTAGCATTGTCTGCTTGTTTACTTGCCTTGTGCTAAATATTTTGCTTATTATTCGCTCACTTCATTTTTTAATCAACTTTTGTGTGCTTTTTGATCTTTTTATAGATTTTTTTTATTTGTTGTGTGGCTGATTTTGATGTTGTATGCAGTTTACCTTTTTTTTATGGGTTTATTTATATGCTATCACTGCTTATTAGTCTAGCATTAGACTTTTTTTTCTTTTTCTTTTTTTTGTGGCCTTCTGTTTTAGCAGCGCTGTGAAATGACCAGTGCATGAGGGGGGCTTGCGGTCTCGTCAAGCTGTTTTCATGACAGCTTTTACTGCAGGCTTCTAGAATCCTGTGTGTGCTTGATGCAAACAAACATTATCATTTTTTATTATTATTATCTTTTTAGGAGACCTGTAAGATGGCCCTCTCGGTGAAGCTGGCAGAGTGCAAAGTTTAAACTATGTTCGTTCATCTGAGATTCAACTCATTTCAGTAAGTTTCAGAAAAGCTTGCTTCTGGACACTAAGAAAGAAAAAGCCTAGAACAAGCTGACAGGCTATTGCTAATAAAATAACTTCTGCGCCAAGTGCTTTTCCTTCAGTGATGTTTTGGGACCTGATTTTGGGTAATGCGATTTTCGGAGAATATTTTTTCCTGCGAGAATTATATCAATGAGATTTCACTGTACCATAAAGTGATTCTTAGTAAAACAGATGAGGTCGGCAACGTGCAAAACGTCCACGGAAAGCCGCAGCAGCAGGCAAGGCTGCAGCCTCTATACGCACAAAAGATACCCAGTTGTCTCCTCATAAAGGCGCAATTTCATGGTAGCTGCTCCCAGAAATAAAGATGGGCTCATCACAGCCAGCCCCTTGAGTGAACGTAGCAAGAAGCAAAATTTACAGCTATTCCAGTGGATCAAAGGCTGGTACTAGTACTCACAGCTGTACAATGCTCCTCGATCCTTGATGACATCCTCAGGGATGACCGGAAGGTTGGCGAAGTCGGGGCTCCGGGCGAGCTCAAACACAGAGACCTGCACACAAGCGTCCACACACACTAACTGCAGCCACTGCTCCACACACCTAGCCACTGTAGCAGTGTATGCTACTGCCACCGACTCAGCCCTCAGTTTCACCTTTTCCCTCATTCCATTCCCAAACCATTGATTCTAGACTAGAAGAGAGCAGTGAAGAGCACACACCTCTTATAAAAATTTTGAGCCAGTTTGACTAATGGTTGAGGTGTCCCAGCAGTGACCACGCATACACCTAATATTCCAGGTTCTGCACAATATTGGTGCAGGTAATGGTAAAGTGTGTTTTCTAACAGCTTGACCATTACCTGAGGACTGCTGTGAAAGAAATATGCAGCACTACTGTAAAAAAACACTGAGTGATGCTAAACGTCCCCCCTTCATGTCTGCTTTCCTGCAATGTTAATACTTATATTACCAAGAAGAGTATGCACTTGTTCATTTATTTTTACCCAAAGCTTTTCGCCATACCTACTGTTAGTCAAATACTTCCTCACCATGACGGGCACCCAGAAAAGGGACTTATATATGTGACCGTCAGTCGGGCGCACAAAAACGCGTATGTGCACATTGCCTCGGAACAGTATAGATTTCCCTGTGTTAGCTCCAACTCTCTTCATGCTCGAGCAGAAGAGTACGTGCTGCCTGTGTCGTACTTTCCCTACTCAAAGTCACCCCTACTACGTCCAAAGTATAGAACTTCCTTTTTATATCCGTATATTCTTTTTCCCTGGCAATGTGATCCCCAGAAGAACCGAAGTTTGGGGCGTTCGTGACTGTTGTTTTTGTTGTGCGTTATGTTTTTCAAACCTAAGATGGCAGCCATGCAGTGCTAAAGTGTGGTGTGACTATGTGAGCCTTCCTCAGTGAGTGAACTACTTTGTGCACTCTAAGTGTGTGTTTTGTTTCGGACTCCGACCTTGCGCACAAGGCGTCGTCGACAAAGATTTAAAAAGTAGCCACCGAGGCTCCAAAGTTAGTCCGCTCAGTTCGCTCCCGAAGAAGGAAACCCGAGCTGCCGCGTACCCCCGAGGGGGGGGGGGGGGGGAAGGGTATCCGAGTCGCCGCCACCGGAAGGACCGTCGCCTTCGAGTGCTGCCCGTCTGTGTCGTCAAAGTGATGGACTGCCACCGCGTTCCCCGGTCAATTGTATGTTCGGCACTGCTTTGAACTTTTTTGCCCTTGCTGCTGCTTGAATTGTTACTTCCATCCCGGAAAAGCATGAACCTGTATACGTAATTCGAAGTACTATTTAATTAGATTGTTTCTTCACTCATGTCATTGCCTTTTAGAATGCTAATTGCTGCCCTCCAAATGTTTTGTGTATTCCTCGTTCTGAGCCTATAAGCATCTTCTTATTGTCGTTTCAAGTCAACGCGTCTTCGTCTCATTCTCCATGTTTGCTTACCAGCTACGCCGGGCATCGAACGACCACCCCCCTTTTTGTCATGTCTCAGTGATGACCTCCGGTGATTACCGAGCGCATGACAAACTGGCGTCCGCGAACAGGACGTTCAAAGCAAAGGGAACGTGGCAAACGGAGAGAGAGACGTGCTGATTCTTGAGGTGTGCCTCTGTAGAGTGAAGGAGTGTTGTGCGTGAACGGGATTTTTTGTGGCGAGCTTCTATTTGAATTGTTGAAAGTGTTTCCGTAGATAGAAGCATGGATTTTGAAAAGTTGATCACGATGGGTAGCCAGCTCGGCTTGAGTGGCATTGAGCTTAGGAAACGGGTAGAGGATAAGCAGCGTGAGGAACGAGCGTTCGCTAGACAGACAGCGGAGGAAGAGCGTTCAGCCGCAAAGGAAGCTGACAAACATCAGATTGAGATTATGCGCATGAGACTACAGTGCCAGCCACTGGAAAAGGAGACCAGAGAAAAGGAAGGAAGCCGAGAAAAGGATGAACTAAAGCTAAACGCGAGTAAACTCCTTATCCCATTTGATAAAAAAAAAGGATGATTTAGAAGCGTACATAAGACGTTTTGAAAGCCTTGCGAAAAGCCAGAGTGGCCAGACAGCCAGCGGTCGGCTGTTCTGGCTACTTGTTTGGGTGGGGAAGCACTCAGTGTTTATGGACATTTGCCACCGGGGGATGCAACTGACTACACCACAGTTAAAACGGCCCTATTGAAGAGATTTCGCTTCATGGCGAATGGCTTCAGAGACAAATTCAATTCCGGAAAACCGGCAGATGAAACCACAGCTAAGTTCTCAGCGAGTCTCAGCCATTATTTTGATCGCTGTATCTAGCTGTCAGGTACGAAAACGCAATTCAAAGACCTGCGAGAGCTCCTGACCAGGGAAAAGTTTCTGCATGGATGTCATTCCCACATGGTGCTGTACCTGAATGAAAGAAAGGCGAAATAGCTGGAAGATATGCTGGATTTAGCTGACCAGTTTTTAGAGGCTCAGGGAAGTCTAAATCTCGCCAAATCAAAGAAAGACAGCCGAGACGATACCGGGAGGCCCGAGGCAGACGATAAAAGATGAAGTCATAGGTCAGCTGCCTAATGTTATCTTTGCAACAACACTGGGCATCAGGCTTCACAATGCCAGACTCATGCTACTAACAACTACAGCCCCACCTGCTTCAAGTGTGGGCGAAAGGGTCACAAGGCGGACACGTGCCGTGCAGGGCCAAACGATAGGACACAGGCATTGTGTGTATACTCGCCCGCCCAGGAAGCCTCCATGAAGCCCCAAGTTTTCTAAAAGCAATTTAAGGAAAAGCAAAAAAGGGACACACCACAGTACAACATTACTTACAGCAGTCAAGGTGCATCGGCGGAAGCTCCACACATCGGAGTCTTCCATTGCGGAGAAGAGACCGGCCACCCCCATGCCAATGGCACAGATCGGTTCTGGGTGGAAGGCAATAAAATCTTAGAAATTAATCTGCAACAGGTGGCACAGAAACACTCCTACTATCAGAAAGTCAACCCAGAAAAGCAATGCCGTTTTACACATATAAGCAGGCGACTGATAAAAAGTAAGAAAATATAGATATTCGTTGCAAGCAATGATACAAGACATTTTCATGCCAGCTGTCATAGAAAACTATTCCAAGAACAATATACTCATCTCTAAATGTTTGTGAATGATTGTCAAGGACAGAAAATGGCAAATGGCCTGACCTACCACAATTACATTTATGTAAAGCCACTGTTACATTGGTGGGTCAAAACTGCAATTAATTATAAACATGAAAAGTTTAATTTTACACGAAGCACATTACTACTATGTTACAGTATTCAGTATGACCGCATTAGTTTGCTATTTTCAGAGGTTAGGCCCAATGTGCAATGCACGCAGCAATGCTCACAAGCTGAAGACTGTGTAATAGTCTGTGTGCAGAATTATATACGGGCTACATGGCTTCAAAGAAGAAAGGAAAGGCCACAAAACGAGACTAGATAGGATAACTTCATCAGTATCATCATCATCAGTCAGACTATGTCAAATGCAAGGCGAAGGCCTCTCCCACCTTCCTCCAATTAACTTGGTCCTGTGCTAGCTGCATCTACTTGACCCCTGCGAACTTCGGAACCTCACCTGCTCACCTAACTTTATGCCGCCCTCTGCTATGCTTACCTTCTCTTGGAATCCGATTGGTTACTCTTAGAGACCATCAGTTATCCTCTCTTCGCACTACATGCCCTGCCCATTTCTTCTTCTTGATTTCCAATAGAATGTCAGTAACTTGAGTTATTTCTCTGACCCACTCCACACGCTTCCCATTTCTTAACGTTACACCTACCATTATCCATTCCATGGCCCTCTGCGTTGCCCTCAACTCAAGTAGAACCTTCTTCGTTAGCCTCCATGTTTCAGCCCCATAGGTTGGTACCGGTACGATGCAACCAGTATACACTTTCTGCTTGAGTGATACCGGTAAGCTGCTAGTAATAATGCTTGAGTACCTTTCAAATGCGAAAGAGGATAACAAGCACTTTCAAATATTTTAAAATTGTAAAGACTATAGCTCGATTCTTCATTTCTAATTTGTACAGAGTAAAATACATAGACAGCGAGGGCTTTCTATTTAGCCAACTATTCGAAAGGAAAGTGACATCATCATGGAATGAATAAGGAAAATTGTGCACACTTTTCTGTGTCTCTACACAAGAGATGGTGTGCTTTAACATTCTCATGGAAGTGGTCATGCCAAATACACATACAGTATGTGACAATCAATGTCACATTACGAGCTTTATTATCGTGCACGAAAAGATGTGTGAGTTTGGTAGGTTGCACGAGGTCGAAGATCTCAAAGCTACGTGTGGCCTGCGAGAAATGGCGCAGTGGAGGGCTATGGTTTGATTCTGACCATCTGGGGTTCCCTGATTCGCACAGCCATTTCTGCACTCTGCCACAACTGCCATTTCTGGGCCCATGGCCCTCTGGCCGAATAGTTTATAGTTACACAATGTATTGATAATTTGATATGCAATATGTGGCAACAGGTAAGCTCTGTATAACATAGCGCAAGTATGGTAAACCGCAATTTTTGCGACAACCTGCCGGCCAATGGCACAGTGGAAGTGCGCCCCTTGCCGGGTGTTGCAAAGCCTAGCACGTGCACCACACCTTCAATGACCAGTGCTTGGGAGCCATCCACTGCCTAACGTGAGAGATTTAATTTTGTTATGAACATAATAACATCTAGTTGAACTCAAATTGCAGGTGGTTAAGCTACAGCATATTAGAAGAACTGCTACTTAAACAGGTGCGGTGTGCCATTTGATATAATGAATATTCTACTCAACTGTAATTCGATTAACATGATAAGCACTTTTGCATGGAATTTTCAAGTGGATGTTTAAAGTATTTGGTGTAAACAGTAATTATATGGAGTGAACTATCCTTATTCGCATCACCATGCAAAGGTTCTGAATGCGTGTATCTGCTTTCATTCCACTCTAGACAGATTGCCATTGCAAATTGCCTGTTTGTACCTCTGTCAAATGAACAATGTGTGCGTAGAATGACTTCTATATGTAGTCTTGTTTGGTTGCATGTAGCGTTTTGAAAAGCATTTGAGCGCAAATGCTCACTCCAGGAGCCCGGGAACTCACTCTTCTCCTGTATGAAGTGCCTGAGAATCTGGCCCAGGTCCTTGTTCTCGCACAGGTCATGGACAGCGCCCGGGCAATGGGGTAGGATCAGGCACGAGTACCGGTTGGCTGCACACAAAACAAAGCACGTTTTCAACACTGGGCGAAAAACACCGCCAATCAACCTGAGCACTGTAATAGTTGATGAATTTATATTAGACTGAACTTTGTTACTACAACTTTGAACTTTAGGGGATTCGAATAAAAGTGAAGAAATCACACGCGGACAAAAACTCTTTAACGGTAACAAAAATACTGGATATATTCAGCAAAGTTTACACGCGTCTTTCTCCGACGAAGGGTGCGTTCCACACTCTCTCGTCCCCTCTTCTCTCCGCCAGTCGTTCCCAGCAGAACTCGCACCCCGCACGTGCGCACAGCCTCCTCGTCGCCGGCCCAGGCCCCTCCTTCTCTTCAGCGGGGTGCCACGCCGACCCTTGTTCCCAATCGCGCGTTCCCCGGTCGTTCCGGGAAAGTGGACCATGCCTATACCTAGGAACGCGCTGACTTTTGCTGGCTGCTCTTTCGGGAGCAAGAGCTCGGTATTTCTTCTCTTTATAAATTCTTTACAAGCACGTTGTGACATTTGTGACCCACTCAGGCCCAACATGAACTCGGCAACACTTTGGCGAAAAGCATTCCACCTGCCTGCACTTTGTAACGGGAGTTTAATAAGCAAAGTGACAAAAAGTAAATATGCACTTCACTTGTGTAGCACATATTTAGGAATCATCTATTTGGGACCGGACAGTTCATACATCATGACAGCATCACATATCTATTGTATCTATTGTATCCCGCACAAGTTTCGGTTTCGCTTTTCATACAACCAGTGCTATCATCATCAGCACTTTTCTCTCTCTTCTCTCGAACACACACTCCCACACTCTCTGTCGTAGATAAACAGTCTACCCTGAGCTGCCGTCAGCGCCTGTTCATCCCCTCAGCGCGGACGCCGGACACCACAGAATGGCGATGAGGACTCAAGCATAGTTTTCTGTTCCGAGAGCTGTGCTTCAACTGTACTTTCGGAATCATGTCGGGCGGATCATTCCCGCCTATGCCAGGCAAACCTGCAGTACCTTGGCAACAATGGAAGCTGGTCTTCCTGAACTTCCTAGAAGTGGTCAGAGGTGACGAGCTACAGCCCAAGAGTCGCAAGGCAATACTTCTGAACTCCCTCGGAGTCAAAGGCGAACTTGTGTACCACAGCCTCGGCGCAACAAGGAGCACCGCAGATCCTTGGGCAAGTGTCACGCCAAGTGCTGACGAGGAACCTTTCAATGCCATTGTCACAACACTGGATGCTCGCTTCGCAACAGCAACAAACGACCTGGTAGAACATCCCCGGTTCCGTCAGCACAAGCAACTACCTAGTGAGAATTTTCAAGCCTATGCAAACGGTCTACAAGAACTTTCCGCTACGTGCAATTTCGGAACTGCAACTGACAACATGATCCGTGACCAACTACTTGAGGGAACAACATTAATCAATGGTAGAGTATCCTTTACAAAAACCGGCTTGATCCTTTGGTTGACTGAAGTCTAAAGTTGTCATGATTCTATTAGCGGTTACCTTAGTAAATACCTTGTACGTAACAGAAGCTGATTGGTCTATTTTCATGCCTTTTGCGTGCCCTTTCTTATGAATTAGTAAAATGTTTGCGTTCAATTATTCTAGTACCCTCGATGTCGCCAGGCACTTTATTTATTTTCTCCGTCCTTCAACAAATCTGTAATTACCTGATCCTCCCCAGCTGCTTTTCCCCCTTTTCATAGCTTCTAAGCTTTCCTAACCTCTTCCTGTGTTACTGGCGAAAAACAATGTGCCCATGCGTTAAATATGACTTGCAACACCCAGTAGCATGGCTGCAAAGCTCCCAAGAAGTGCTGTGGCACTGACAAGCGAAGCGCTTGAGCATGCAAGGTGAAAGATTTTACTCTTCCAGGCTACAACCGTCTCCCCTGCATCATCTGCCCTTGGCAGTACCAAAGTGCTCGATAAAGTCAATGCATTATCGCATCCCTGGTGCCTGTGTGTCGGTGTCTGTGAGACAATGCAAGGCACATGACGGAATTGATCTCGTTTATTATCTCCAATGCTTATCAGGCCCGCACCTTGCGTATGTGACAAAGTTTCAGGAATTGTAGCTTGCGTTTCAACCGCAGCATGATTTCCGCACACAATAAAGCCTCCATGCGGTAATGTCTTTAAACTCTCCGGTTGCGCTGAGCAGACAAACTGGGCGATGCAGATGACTGCCAGAGCAGTGGAATCCTTTCCAATTCAAGCCCTCCGCTTGTCTACACCACCGTGCTTCTGGAAAGCACTGCGGTCAGGTGCTCGCTGGTTGCAAGTTACATTGAGCGTGATAGCGGATGACGTGGCACAGTAGCGCATGCAGTTCGAACTGAGCACCACAGTCATTGCGTCATCAGTGAACGTGACTTTTTCCGCAGAGCGCCCATCTTCAGTTTTCTGTATAACAAAGCAGGATGTTTTCCCATGCTAGAAAGGTTTAGGAAACGAGTTTTCTCCATTTCAAAAAGTGTTGTGGCATCGTCTTGCCCAGGACTTCAAAGTCCCCGCAGGCACTTAACAGCTAACTGGGTTATTTAACAAGTCTTAGTTATGTAGGTATGCCATCACGAAGAGTTTGTTCCTGAATCTTTGCTTTTCCCCTCAAGCTCCCGATGTTTAGGAATTTTTTACGACTGCTGATAAAATGCACGGCACACCACAACGCGTACATTTTCAGCAATTCATGCATGACTGCTCAACAGTGTCCTACTGTCACATGGACACAGCCTGCACGCAACCGCATTCTAAGAGGTAGTCATGTGGCAACCAATCGAAATGTCCTTTGCAAGTGAGATCGGAAGCCAGCATTAGTTCCGAGGTCAACCCTAATAGCCTTGGATAGTGGTTTGTTGCATTGACGTCGCAGCTGAGTTCACGTTAGCACCCTGGGTAAACAGCAGTAAACGACTTATGCTCAGAGCGCTGGAGTGTCTCGATGCAGAGAAAGAGAGAGAGAAGAAAAAGAAGCTTGAATAGCTCTGAGGAGGATTTGACATTCAGCTTCCCTCCAGCGGCCACAGCTGGAGAACATGGCCAGTCAACCAACTCGACTTGATCAACCAAGTCGTCGCTGTACAGTGAAATCTGCCACTGCTCCGGTGTGAGATTGCTGTGATTTGCTGATGGTCCAATGTTGTGTGGCATAGTGTTAGTCTGTCCCCACACAAAGGACATGTGTCTCGGTATGTGGTCAAGGGTGGATATTATGTAAACGGTCATGGGGCGTCGGGGTAAGGCCAGCGTGAAAAGTGCAGCGAGGGACGGTAACGACATGAGTGGTGTCAAGCGTGACTTAATTACGTTCCGATCAATCAGCATATCATGTTGTACCTGTCAAGTTAAACTGCCTCCGACACCAAAGAAATGGGAAACGTGGACTTAACAACCATCGCTATAGAGGAACGATATCTTGTTAGGTTAACACTCTGCTAATGCAGAACCATAAATTACAAAAGTACCCTAGCCAGAATTCTTGCCAAAAAGTACAACTACTTATACGCTTGAACCGAGACGAATGAGTTTAAGCAATTTGTGCTTTTACAAGAGGAAATAGAGCAAGTTGATATCCATGATATTGGCATATGGTTGTAACTCTGGACGAGTCAATATCCTGCAGCTAGCACGACTGCCTCGATGTCACTGTGACAATTGAGAAAATTTTGTTCCTGGATGGTACATTATTCAGCAACTCATCTTTGCCATCAGCGCCGCAAGATATTATTATTCACCTTGGCCGAGGGCTCTAATAATGCTATGACCAGACGCAAAGCAAAAGGCAGCCAAATAGTATGAGGCGGCCCCAACTAAGAAATGTCAAGCATGCATAATGGGCTTCTGCCACACAATATGTGCATATTCCACTGCTGTTCCCCATCACTGAAAAAAAAAAAAAACAAAAAAAAACAACCTTTTCACATCACTGCTGGCATCCAATACCTTGAAGGGTCACCATTGAGGTGAATGGGCAGAAATGGGAGACATGGGTTTTGCCCTAGCGATGTCTCCCATTTCTGTCAAATGTTTAAAGTCACAAGTGTATAAGAACTGAATGCCCTACCCATCTGGCACTTCCATATAAAACCTCGGGCTGTGAAGTGGGCACTAACTTACCACTGGGAAACTATACTTCGTCTCACAAAATGTTTGCAGCACTGCGAAAGGCAGAGGCGTCCCGGTCCAATCAAGATCACATGTACTACAATAGGCAATTGTGCTCCTACGCGCCTCTCGCCCCCCAAATTGATGAGGGCAACAATAGGAGCACAATTATCGATTATAGTGCGCAGGGGCAAGGGGCACTGACCCTGAATGGGCCAAGGCTCCCCTGCCTTTCGCAGTGCTGCAAACATCTTGTGAGATGAAGTATATGCACTGGTCTTACAAGCCTAAGCTTCAAAACAAACAAGACAAGTTTCCAGCTTACGGTCTACTGTGTGAAGCCCAATGGGTATTGCAAAGACTTTCATCCGAAAGTCATTCAGCCAACGTCGACTCTGGTCATCTTGGTTCACAAACTCCAACGGCCGCCCCTGCAATAAAGGTGGAGCTGCTTTTAACATTAATGCTGAGTTTTGCTACCCATTACGTGAAATGTGACAAGAGGCCAGTAATTAAATCAAACAAAGCATTAATGCACACTAGCAAAAACAATAATGTTTTTTTGCCCAGAATACCAGACCAGACAGAAAAAAAAATAAAAAGTGCTGCAAAGAAACACTTTCTGCAAATAAAAGAAGTGGAGCAGTCCTGAGTCAGAAGCAACAGTGGCACTGTATCAGATAATGCTGCAAATGCTTGTGATAACTGTGAACCAGATGTAGGGCTTTGGCTGGTGCTGAAATACCAGGGCCTCATATTCAGAGTTCACATTGTGTTCAAAAGTGTTACTTCTGCCCTCATGTAAAACCATATGATCGGTGTAAATGCCGGAACCGGATGTCACTTTGTGCACCACAACTTCCAGCTCCAGCATTTCCACCAATAAGATGAGGGCAAAAACGACACTTCTGAAAACAATGCCAACTCTGAATGCAGGCCCAGGACACAACCACCTTTGCAACATGTTTTGCTGTCACAATCCATCAAAAATGGGATTTGAGGTTTAATACCCCAAAGTTGTTAATAGGCTTTATAGTTAAGGGTCAATCAGTCGCCCAAAGAATGCGAGCAAAATCCCTCAGAGAGCAGCTGGCTGCCTTTTCTAGTGATCCTTACTCATGCTACGACATGAACAAGTGTATGTGTTTTGTTGTTGAGAAAATTTCTAAGAAACTCCCTGTCACTTTTTTAAGTAGCTCTGAATGCAGAGACAAATTTGTATGATTATCAATCATCGCATACATGCACATCCAGGGCGCAAAACAATATGTTGTTGTTTTTTTTTTTCGCCTTTTTACATCAAAGGTACAGAAGGTTTACATGAGAGGCTAATCATTGAGCACTAGCTAGATTTGTGGCAATTTGATATGCCAATAGTAAGTGCCATTAAATGTCCATATGGTTCTTGACGAAAAATGCCACGATCCAAAGAAAATTTCGGGTTAAATGGAACACCCTGGTGCAAAAGGTGCTTGAATGGAATTATGCACTAAACGTTGCTCATAAAGAATAAAAGTGGAATAAAAGTGCATGCAAATTACGCCAAGGCTTCTTAGGAAAACAGCACTCACATTTGCATGCTAGGAAATCAAAGCATTGCTTGCTGTTTTGCTACGGGTGATTTTAACTACCAGCGAATGCAAATACAAAGTGTACTGCACGTTCACATATATTCGAGACAAAATCACGTATACATAAATGCATCCATTGATTCTCGTCCCTGCAGGGATTTACGAGGCGACATTTTTTTTTTTTATCAAATGTCATGAATGTTAATGTTTTTAATTCCGTATGAGCCCATATAAGTTGCACACAAAATGTGATTCGAAGCGCTCAGTTGCATTATAAACATCACCGGCATCACTAAGGTGAATAACAAAAATCACCTCCCTAAATGACTTATCAGCAGCTTGCTCAAAAACTCACCCCTGGCGTGGCTATTTGAACCGTGAACGTGCTGTGAAGAAGCGTGAAGGTTTGTATGAACGACGGAGCTGAGTTTCCTGTGAAGACGGACAGAGGAACATACCGTGAACACGCACTGCCACACACTGTCAACAGCAGCACAGACAGCATACATCCAAACTGCAAGATGCACGCCGTCGAACACTACTGGGATGATATATTACTACTGCAAGCAGTGAGGCAACGAAACTAGCAGCTGGCTCTATCATCTCGATACGCGGCAAAGTTCGCGTGCATCACATGCGAAAGTGCGCGTCCTACGACGCCGATCCCAGATGCGCGACCGCGCATCAGTAGGAAGTGGGACAAGGGACCCGAGTTCATGCAGAGTTCATTGCAGACGCCCAAAGCTCAAAGCGACGCCTGTGCCTTCACTGGCCGTCACGCTCGTGGGGCATATCGACATGACGCGGTGCTTTCGCAAAGGTTTCAGACCGCATCTCTGGCTGCCATGGGAAGCTAAGGCAAAACGTGAGAAGTCGTCTGCGCTCTTAGGCCTAGGCAGGGAAGCTCACTCCCCCTCAACGCATCGTCGTCTGCCCCCCTCAAGTAGGCCGCGTACCGCCGTCCACGTCAGGACGAAAAAAGCGGTCGGATCGCGGCCACGGGCGGCCGCACTCACCATCCTTGGAGCCGCTCAAGACGATGAGGCAGCTTAAACGTGGTGCTGTGGACATGGTTCAGGCAAAGTCATAGTATTTCGCGAGTCAACAGCAACATGCGCGCCGCAAAAACCGCAAAGCGCGGCTCCCTTGAGTAGCGGCGGGTTCAATGCACTCACAGGGTTGACGGCAGAGCCAACGGCAGCGGCGGTGGCGCAAAAGTAGCCGCTATCAAAACGAGGTAAAATGCAATGCGACAAAAAGCGCGAAAAAGCGGCGTCCATTCGGAATCTTTACGAACGGCGAAAATCCTATTGATGTAGTGACAAAGATTCCGAATGGACGCCGCTTTTTCGCGCTTTTCGTCGCATTGCATTTTTAGCCTTTAATATTTGGGTTTTTTTGCACAAGTTACGGTTACAATACATTTCCTGCAATGCTCGCTGAAAACAGTTACGTTAAAAGCGCGCTGGCGCCAAGTGCGTTTCCTCCACCGTGTTACCTTGCTTCACTGGCCACCAGTGAGAGCGTGAAACTTTACAATGTAGCAGTGTCACTGCAAACTTTTTTTTTTTTTTTTTTTTTTTTGTCGCATTGGCTCACGGACGGAGCAAAAGCCATCAATGCCTCCACGTGAGCGCACGGCTGCGTCAATGGCTGATCATAACTGCACAATAAGGTCGCGCTACCGGCGTTGCGGTTTCCAACACGCCGTTTCATTCCGTTATGTGTGGTCAAAGGGCGCGCGAAATCTCGCCGGCAACGTGACACCTCCACCACCTATAACAGAACGCGAGGATTGGATGCATAGGTGGCCGGTAGTTTTCCACTCGTTACGAAACGGAAGTGCGAGCGGCGGCTCGTCCCAATCTAAAGAAAGCACGAAAGAAAGGTTGCGGAGATGAAAGAGGAAAGGTGTCGTAGCGAACGGCAAACACTTCGCCAGTGACGAGGCAAAAGGGATCGGCCACGTGACGTTCGAGACAGCGGGAGCATACCTCCCACCTCTGTCCGCTTGACGGCGGGAGGAGGGAAAACGCGGCGACAGCTAAAAAAATTTCGCAAGCAACAGGAACCGGCAGATGTTCCGCGCTTGTCGTGCCTGTTCCGCAAGAAACGCGCGCGCCGCGCGCGGCGGCGCACGACACACCGAAAGGATGAAAGTAGGAGAAAGCGAGCGACAGACCAGAGTAGAAAAAAAAAAAGAAGGGAAGAGTGGAGAGAGTTGCGAGAAGCCGAGTCTGAGAGTGAGTAGTTGAAAAAGAGAGGAGAGTATGCTTTGCGGAACGAACGCCGAAAGGAAACAGTGAGAAAGGGCAAGGTAGGAGAGATAGTAAAAAAAAAATATGCTGCCCCAAGGGCAACGGTGAAGAGGCCTGAGTTGGTAACAAAAAAAAAAAAATACGGAGAGGGAAAGAGTGCATGAGGTTCGCATCCCGCTCTCACTTTCACTCTCTTTCTCCTTTTTCTCTACAAACCTCACCGCTTGTAATTCATAGCACAGCGTTTGGCGCGAAGCCTTGCGAGCGCTGATTGGACCACGGAGGTTACCGGCTCGTCGCTCATTGGAGTCGATCGACCACGTGGGGTCAGGTATATAAGCATTGTCCCGCCATTTTGTAAAGCATTCAAGTGACTACTGGTGTGGTGTGTGTCACGTCGCTTCGCCGCTTTCGTTTAAGTGTGCCTCGTTTTTGGTATTTATTTCGCAAGGCCAGCCAGAATGCCCGCCACACGCTCCAGGCCCAGGTGAGTTGATCCTCAAATTGCGAGCATTTCGATTGGCACCGTATTCGTTACATTTTTCGTTTGAAACGCTCGGATGTGTTCTGGCGCCGGCGGTTAGCACGAGCTAGGCCTAATGCCGGGACAAAGTTCTTTGTCATGTCGGAGCTCGTAGGGTTGTTTCTGCGCACCTGAAATTGCCTAGTGTAAAACATAATTGACGTACAATGCGTGCGGTACCGATTGTGCCGTGTCGAGATAGCGCGAAGTGCGGTTGACCCACTTAATTCGTTGGCGGCAGAATGGTAAAGGCGAGGGGGATAATCCGCGGAGCGACTTCGCCGGTCCCGTTTGCAGGACACAGCAGACGCTAGCCGTTCGCGTTTCTAGTGCGAGTAGCAGCAGCAAAACAAAATCTAGCGGCGGCCCATGGAGCTGCGTACGGCTTTTGCGTTTATGGCGCATCAGGTAACGACAGCGGCGACCACGCGCCAGTGCGCGCACACCGGTTTAGCTCGGCTGCCGCAACGGTCTATTGTTTCTGCCGGCGCCGCTGACGTTCGGCGAGGCACTCGCGACGCAAGTGTTGCGGCGGACAGGTTCTGGCATGCCCTTTTCCCTCGCGACAGCTGCCGCCTTTCGCCCGAGTGATGAGGCATCTTTATGGAGCAGGCCGTGAAGCGTCGTGCCGGCGCGCGTGTGTACCTCGGTGCTAAGCCTCGCCGGCCGGCTTCGCCTACTGTGCTTTTTGGCGCCAAGTCCAGCACCGGAGCTAGGTTCGGATTTTTTTTTTGTCTGCGCTCTTCCTGCCCCTCGCCGTGCCCTGGCCTTCGCTCTTTCCCACTTCGCCGTTTCTGAAAGAGCGCGCTCCCGAGCCGTAGCAGAGGAGGAGAGTTTTGGCGCGTGGATCGTCCGCCGCGGAAGTGGCGCTCGGGAGCCGTAGTATATTTCGGAAGCCCAATATTGGCTGCCGGCACACGCGAGTCCATGACTGAGTCGTTATTCTTTAGCAGACGTTGGCGGGAGAGAGGGGGCAGTCTCACCGCACCATCATTACCTTCGTTTTTTTTTTTTTTATCCGTGTCGTGTGCATATTATTTGTGTAAACGGCGGCCGCGGTTTGTTTCGCGTTCCCGGCGTGACTTATGCGTCTGGCCTTGATGCCGCAGACAGTGCACACGTTGCAAGCGGTGTGTCGCGCCGCTGTCTGGACACGCTACAAGTGGTGGCACTTGCGCGATTGCGTCTTTCCGGTGCGCCGTGTCGGGCGTGCGTGGTGAGGTCGTCGTCATTGAATGCTTTTCTTCCGCAGCACCGAGCAGGCTGAGGTGGTTGCCGAGGAGGTGAAGAAGGATGTTGAGTCCCCGGTGAAGGAGAAGGCAGCAGAGACGAAGCCGGTACGTACTTACTATACAATCTGATTTAGCGTGGCTTCTGCTTCGATTATGACATTAGAAAGAGCGCATCATTTTCTGCATTTCGTGCTTTGCCCTGTGACTGTTGTATGCAGGGTTGTATTTATAGCATGCTGTTTCTGCTTCCCCTGCCATGTCTTTCAGGAGGAGGCCAAGCCCACAGCCGAAGAGAAGGGGGACAGCAAAGAGGAAGCCAAAGAAGAGGCCGAGAAGACTGAGGAGGAGGCCCCTAAGGCAAACGGAGGTGCGTGTTTATCTTGACAGGAGCACACACAAATGGTCTGGTACTACAAGGCCGTTTGAGGGAAGGCAACACTCGCACAGTCCACTTGTTGCTATGATCACTGCAGTGGTAGGTGATTTTTATGCCCATGTCACACGGGCACTGCAAAGGTGTTGGAATCAACACTTCCTCAAGAAGTTTCATCCGTAGACACGGACAGTTTGCCTATTCAGAAATGGTATTTTCTGAAAGCAGAAACTGCCTATCTTTTATGGCCAGAAAGGTGTAGCCTCCAGCTTAGTGAACTATCTTTTGATAGAGGAAGCAAAAAACATTTTTGTGTCATGTTTGCACACAAGTTGTATGCTTTGCTGAAGGTTAGTTAGGGGCAATACTTTTTCTTGTAAGCTGTTTCGAAGATACCTCATGATGATGCTAACTGTTGATGCTGAATTTGCTATGAAAGTATAGAAACCTGTATTCGGTTTATATGCTGCAATACTTTGGTTTGTTTCAAGGCAGCACCACGCTTTAGATAGTGTCCTCTGAGCACAGCGCTAAAAACATGCCAGCGCTGTCTGCTGTGCAACTCCGTATGAGTGCGTCTTTCAACTTTGAGAGTTTTTGCTTGCTCTTGTGACAGGTATTAACTCTTTTATCTGCCTGTGAACTGCGTGGTTGGATTCTACACTGCTTGCACTCTGTCTAGCACCTCCCCGTGTACATCCGTTAGGGCTTAATGCACTGGGTCAAAAGAGACCCAGTGCATTAATTGCAATACTTTCCCCTTTTCTTGGTGGAAATAACCGGAAGCGTAAAAGCAACTCTTGCTATCTTTAAGGTAGCTGTTAATTTGACCACACTGCTTGTATTGGTGCTGTGAAAAGTAAATATAAGGCAATCAGTAGGGAACTATATTTCGACTGTTAAACTTTCTACGTTTGACTGCACCTTTACGTTGCAGAGACATTGGTCTCATTGAAAGAATGCTTTTCTTTTAACTACGGCGTTAGCTTGGCTTGATGAATGCAGGACTTAATTCCATTTTTGTGTGCGTGTGTGTGCACTTAACTAGGATTTCCTTTTCATCTTAGTAGTTTCATATGTGGGTGGATTTTCAAGCATTGACAGCAGGAACCTTAATTCAGACGTTCATATGGCTAGCATTACAAATGGAATGCTTGTAGTTAGTTAGATACAGGTCAAGAAAACTGCAGTGAACAACCCTCAAAGGACCCCCCTCCAGCCAGCCTCTCACCTATTCATTGCAGCCCTCTGCGCTTGCGCATTGTCGCCCTGCTATTACCATATTCTAAAACTCCCTTATGGCAGCCAGCAGTGTCACCTCGTAGGGCTCTATGGCGGAAAAGAGATGCAGTGAAGCGCAGAACAATGAAGCAGTTTTGTGAAAACTTGTTTTACCTGTAGTACTCTGCATGATGAGCAGACGAGTATAGTATCGATCCAATTGAGTGGAAGCTATGCATTTTTGCTGGAACTCTCGAAGCCTTTAGGAAGAATTTGCCAGCATGGACTCACTCGAATAAACCACATTCCAAGTGCTACTCGTAGGTCCAAGGTGGTCAGTCATAGTATAGCTCGCAGCTATTGGTTGTAGAGGGAGGGTCCTTTGATAGCTGGATGCTGTTTCTTTCTTTTTTTTTTTTTTTTTTTTTTTCTAGATCTGTATTTGACTATAGCTGTGTTAAACGGAGAACCATGGAAGCAAAAGAGGCACAATGTTCGTTCTATTGTCTGGCACTTGTTCACTTGCCAGACACCTTGGGCATGCACAGTGTTAAGATAGTAGCCATCTATCAGTGTCATTGTGGGGCAAATGTGTACTGTAACCCCTAGCCAACCCTGTCCTGTGGTCACCTTATTTTTTGCCTAATGTTTCTGCTGTCATTGCATTTTCTTGGCCATTTCATCCATGAACTTTGCCAATTTTTGAAACTGGTCAGGCCATAATGAAGGCATAAACTCAGTTTTCAGTAAATTTGGCAAGATGTAGCCTGCCGAGATAAGCTTGTGTTGCGGTGTGCATTTTTCTCCTTCAATTAGAGAAGTTGAAAATGTTAATGCAGATTTGAAGTTAGATTTAAGAGCACCTCATTGACTTCCTTTCACTATGTAGGTGCTCCTTGGTAGATGTTATTGTGCTGAGATTTTCTTTTTAAAACCTCAGCATTTGTGCGACTTCTTTTTTTCTCTTCAAACTCCAAACAGCTGCTGAAGCTGCTGCCGAAGACAAGGAAGAAGCAGACACAGAGAAGGCTGAGAAGCACAAACTGGAAGACGACGTTAGCGGCACCCCTGAGAAGAAGGCAAAGGTGGAGGAGAGCAAGGAGGAAGAGGCTGCCAAGGAAGCGCCAACAGAGGAGGCCGCAGCATGAACCTGTTCCCACTTCGACACGCAGCCCACCCTGCAGCACATGAATTGGGGATGGAATGCCCCCTATCTTCCTTCCCCCTGCATTTCCCCACTTCATACATTTACGAGGGGACACAAACTATCCCCGAGAACTGCTACCCACTTTAACTTATGTTGGGACTGATGTACAAAGGCATCTGTGCATCTTGTATTCTACCCACATGTTCTCTCTCCCGTTTCTCTTCTGCCAACACGCATCTCTTGTGACCCTGTTTTGAGCTCTCCCCCATTTGTGCTGTTGGGACAATTTGTTTTTTGTTCACTTCCTTTCTGGACATACACACCACATACTGTCATTTGTTGTGAAGAACTTAATATAGTTGATTGTACAGTTTGTCGGGTTTCCAAGAATAAATTTTTTTTTCTCATCGTCACCATTTTTGCCAGTGCTACGCTTTCCTGTGTGAATGCTGTATGGATGGAGAATTTTTTTTTGCCGTCTGTGCTGAATGGGAATGTTTTTTGAAAGTGGTGGAATAAATTATGGGCACATTTGCTGCGTGCTACTTGTGCACTAGCCACTGATTCCCACCAGTTTTCTCAAGTGTTTGAGGCTGGTTGTAGTCCATGCCTCTGGCACATGGTGTGGCATGTGAATAAGTGGAACCTGAAAATTATGCATGTACAGTCATGAGTTATATGTGCATTGGCCATGGTGATTACCACCTGTGGAGGGAGGCTGGTTGTAATCCATGCCTCTTGCACATGATGTGAATAAGTGAAATTAACCTGGAATATATGCATGAATCAACAACTAAAATAAGGTCCTGGCATTCATTTATTCATTACAATATTATCATGAACAGATCTGGTTTTTTAAGAGGCTTCCTGTGGGTGCATAATATCTATAGGTCACCATCAGATTTAATAGATATACTGATAATGTTTGCAATTTTTTGCGAAGTGTTTGTTCTTGCTCATATTGCCCATAACTTTTACAATTTTTACAACCTAGGCAGTTGAGCCACACAGGCTGGTAATGGTCTTACTCAAATCTCCTGGGAGGAAGATTCTTTTGTTTACACATAGCACAGTGAGCAAGATCTGTTCAGGTGTGGGAAGATAAAGGCAGAAAATTGTTTTGGGAAGTAATCGGAAATAAGGCAACTAGCTAAGCAAAACTGGGAATCTACGTGTGACCAGCTAGAAGGTAATATAGGGCTTTCACGACTGTGGGATCTCTGTGGGACACTGACAGTCATGCCATCCAACAGATTCTGCACAGATACTCTGATGATTTACTGCAAGTTCAGGGCCGCTACATAGGCACAGTACATAGCGTATCTCTCCCAGGTTATAAAGGTAAAGGCAATACCCAGCAGAGGTGCCCCCCTACACTAGAAGACTGCCGAGATAGTGATTATTGCAAAAGCAGTTAAGCTTGAGAATCTCCACCTGATCTTGACATCAGGCGTAGGCAAGCTGAAGGAGCACGTAATTCAAACTCGTCTGAATAAATTTATGAAGGAGAACGAATTAGTCCCACACAAGATGCTAGGCTTCTGGCCCAAGCTGTCCACACAGGATGCCGTGTTACAAATTAAACATCAATTACTTGACACGATCACAAAGGACACATTGTAGGACTAGACTTAGATAAGGCATTCGACAATGTTCATCACAAGGCTATTTTAGCAAACCTTCATCTCGGGGGTCAGAATACAAACATACAACTACATTAGGGACTTTCTTACTGGTAGGATAGCTAAACCTCACATTAGAGAGCACGATACCTGAGAAATACGACTGGTAAGCAGGGGCATGCCACAATGCTCGGTTCTGTCTCCATTTCTCTCTAATGTGGCTCTGCTTCAGCTATCACAGAACTTCGGAACAGATTCAAGGCATAAACTTTAGTTTGTTTGCAGACGACACCACTCTGGGCAATTGATGCGCAGATAAAGGAGAGACTACAAGCAGCCATAGTTGCAGTTGAAGCATACGTCGCCCCTTGAGGACTAAGATGCTTGCCGAAAAAGTCAGAATTTTTTATATACCGCAAACTCGGTCAAGAAATCAGGCTGAGCACAACATAATGCTGTCTGTTGGAGAAATGCTCATACCTCAGGTCCCCAAAATACTGATTTGGGGTCTCACTCCAAGAAAATGGTTTCTGTGGAGATGCAATTAATGCCCTTCACGGCACAGCACTTCATTCGAAGAATTAGTAACACACTGGTATGAGAGAAGCAAATCTCTTCAGGTTAGCACAGGCCTTCGCGATTAGCCACATATACCACATTTGTCTATATCTCCGACTCAAGGCACCTGGGAAAGATAAAATCGACATCAAGAAAGTGCATTAAATAAGCAGCAGGGCTGCCTATCCGCACGTGAAATGAGTAACTTCTAGATCTAGGAGTACACAGTACGATAGGAGAGATCATTGAGGCAATTACGATCTCGCAGTATGAATGCCTGTCTGCCACACCACCTTGCCAATTTATTCTTTCCAAGCTGAACAGCTACGAGGGTCAGGGTGGAACCAGAGTGGATTTGCCAAATGAGATCCGCAGCCAGCTAAATATTCCACCCATTTTGAAGAACTTGTTCACGGGGCGCAGAGCAGATAGAAAACAATGGTAGCGGCCGTTACTGACGAACAGGATAACCTGCTGGTTAGCGGGGTGGTTTCCACGACTCATACGAACACGGGGGAAGAGGTCGCTATTGCCCTCGCCATAGCAGTAGCCTCGGCGAAAACCACCGTCAGCGATTCGAAAACAGCAATCAACAATTACATCGCGGGACGAGTTGCCCCACATATAGAGCGAATTCTACATAACATCCAAATTTGTAGGCAAATACACATAGTATGGACGCCTGCTCACACCTCCCTTCCTGGGGAGGTGTGAGCTAGCTCGAGGCCATGAACTAGCTCGAGGCCTTACTTTCCGAGCTGGTCACTCCGGGCCAGCCGAGCATTTCATGAACAAGGACAGGCTAGTCAAGTATAGAGATTGGAGAAAACTCCAAGGCAACTCATTTCCAAACCTCCAATTATGTAGCTTCTATTACGAAGGACAATGCTCAGACAAATGCAAGAAAATTTATTCATAGGGTCGATCTAAATCATATGATCTGAAACTATGCTCAAGCTTCACAAGCAAGTCAGTTTATTAAAGACTCTGAACAATGGGAGACACTACTGTTCAGCTCCGACCCAGAGACTCAACTCCAACTTATCCGACTGGCCGAAGACACCGCCGAAGCTCAAGGTTTAACGGCCGTTGCCTGGGCAGGGGGTGACCTGTACACTACTCTCGTATCCGTTGGACTATGAAGTTTTTCTGATAAAGTTTTTCTGTCCGTCTGTTTACCATCAAAAGGAACGCCACTACCTATGCTTTGGGAACAGACCTGAGCTACAAACATTTGAGACTTCATTATCTACAGGTTCTGAGGAAATGGCAATGGTTTTATACACTATAAATACCACAGCCATACTTGTGCAAATGGTTAGTAGGTTGGCATTTTTGACAGCTTATAAAAATGGCTTACTCTAGCTCCAACATTCGGTAGCATTACATTGAAGTGGTAGCAGTACCCATGTTCGTTTTGCTAGTCTCATCCAGCCTATAAACACCTTTTATTGAAGCTGGAATTCATCATTAGAATGCAGGCCAACTTCACACGATCATCCCTTTATGGCAACAAGGACAGTGGTTTGGCTCTTACCAGACGCACGTTGAACATGAGGTGGTCCAATGCCCTCGGCTACAGACACCCTCGTTGCTGGAGGTGGCAAAATTAAACCCTAAACCAAACGGTCTGTGTGCAAGTTATTGAATCATGCTGTTTTATATAATTTAGGTTGTATAATGTAGAGCACAAAGCTCTAGGAAGGGTAGGAAGGATGCAATTCTTTTCTTGTACTATGTGAGCAGGATGCCAGAGTAACATGATTAAAAAGCCCATATGCTGCAATGGCTTGAAATTTAATGCTTTAAAGTATGCCTGCATTGGTATAGTGCTGCTTTCTAATGCCAAAAACAAAGCAAAGGCAAAATGAAATGGATCTCACCATCACCAGCTGATTTCAGAAGAAAAAGTCGAGTGGTTGATGAAGTTGCAATTCGAAGCACTCCACTACAGCATACCTCTTTGTCGGAGTTGCTTTGTACAGTCCTTCTATGCCAACATGCAGTGTTAAGTTCGAAGCATGGAGAGAAGGATGAGGAAAAAACTTTATTTAAATAAAAATGAAATGTGAACACTCCCAGGAGCACCTCTTAGTCCAGGAGCCCTCTGGCTGTTCCTTCTAGCTTATCCCACTCGACCAGCTGCAACTGATCTGCAGGTTGCGTGGCTAGAAGAGCAGCCTCCTAGGAGGAGGGGGTAGGGTGTTTGACGGGAGGAACGCAGATAGGATGTGGGCATTCCCGTAAGTACTGGTAAAGGGTGGGTGGGGTTTGTTGCATATGGTGCAGTATGGTGGGAAGTCGTGGGGTGAAAGATGTGGGCAAATTGAAGAGATGGGAACGAATGTGTCTGGAGTTGTCGCCAGTACGTGCTATCGATGTCAGAAAGCGTGCGATGTGGTGGCGGGTACGCGGCACGGCCACGACAATATTAGTGAACAATTGTAGTGTAGTCAAGAGTTTCGATGGGAGTGTATAATAAAGGTTTGGGGAGGCCATCCACTGGCGCCCGGAAGCTTAGTTCTCGGGCAAACGCATAAGCGCGCTCATTTCCGAGGATGTCCTCGTGCCCAAGTACCCATGTGATGGTGATGGGTAGAGTAGAGTAGATAATATTTTAGCAAATGAGTGTGGGAGGGTTCCTCGCAGGAGATATCTGTATGCTATTTGGGAGTCTGTGCATATCATGATGTGCTGAGTCTGCAACTGACTGATGTGTGCAATAGCGAGTGTAATGGCCAAGCATTCGGCCTCGGCAATGCTAGTGCAATAGATGGAGGCGGCATTGAGCAGCGAATGTCTGTGAACACGGCAGTGCAGATGTGGGGAATGTCCGGATTATGTGAAGCATCCGTGTAGATGATGTACTTGCGTATAGAGTACTGCTTGGAAAAATATGAGACACGGGCTGCGCAACATCAAGGGTGTAAGTACCTCCCATACCAAAGAACTGTCAGCATCAACTGTTTGAATCCTCACAGCCTTGAAAAATCACAACCATACTTTTGGCAGGTGGCAGCTGATGACAAATGCTAAAAGCGTTGTAGCTTCGAAAAAATGCCTCTGGCAGGTGGTAGTTGGCAGGTGACGTGCCAAGTGCAACAGTGCGCTGGCGTTTCTCTCATGGAAGTCACGATATGTGTGATTTGTTGGCGAATTATGTGACCTCGCGAGACAGGATGACACGGTTGAGTCGGAAGGAGATGCCAGCTCAGGCAACTGCTTCCATATAGATGGGAATCGAACAAATGGGACCCTTGCAGTCCCATTCGGAACCTTGGTGCCTGGAAAAATCATGTGCATGATCCTGGAAGGCAACTAGGGGTAGCCACTTCTTTGATCCCCAGAATGATCACATTGAGCTTAAGACAATCAAACAAAAGGAATGTCGACAGCTGCAGGACATTCCATGTGGTCTAGGTCCCCTTGTTATTGCATAAGAAATGATTCAGAAACTAATATTAATGTCCTTTTAATTTTTTGACATAGATGATAGCATAATTATAGAGCATGCTGCAGAAAGCAGTAACATTCATGCGCATATGCCGCATGAAGCTCGTACATTGTCTGAAAATTTTCTGCAATTGCATGGGTGGTAATTGTATCTTGCTGTTGAAAAACTGCCATCATAACCATAGACTGCTGAAACTTTGACCTTCTGAAAAAAAAAAAAAAAAAAGGTCAATTAAATGATCTTCAATTTTCATTTCAGCTGCTCGTTGATGCCTTTCCTTTATTGCAGCTGCTGCATTTTCACAGAGCTGGAATGCTAGGGGACCATGTACTGTGCAATGTCAACTCACGGTATTCAAAATTATCCGGTGCGCTCCATTAAGGCATTCCTCACAGCCTGAGGCATTTCGGTACGGTAAACCTCACAGAACCAAACTAGCCTACTGCCTGCTGCATTGCATGATTGAAGATGGTAATGGTCACTTGGGTAATGTTTATGAATAGCTGCGCATATACTGCAGTAAATGAAACAGCCCTAGTGCTTGTGGCTGTGTGACTTTTTTTCATCTCTGTATCGATATGAGCACAGCTGTTCATACAAGTAAGCCTAACCAATTCTAGTGGCGCAGTAGAAATTGGTACTGTGGTAAGGAAGTGCATGGTCTTCATTAAAATTTCTTTCTAGGCGAGTTTGTGCATATTGCACACTAAAAAGTTATAGCACAACAAAAGACAACCACACACAGACAGGTTGAGTGCTTGTGTTGTGTATGCGGTTGTCTTTTATTTATTTTTTTTTTTGCGCTATAACTTTTTGGTGAAATGCATAGTGACTGGTTCACTTTTCAGAGGACACAACAGCACAGTCAGGGACATGTTGGAAGGGGAACAGAGACTCGCCATAGTAGAGGGCTACGGAATAATTTGAATAGCCCAGGTTTCTTTAAACATGCACCAACAGAAGGTGCCTTGATGCAGGGTTCCTTTACTACTGCAGTCACATCACCATTTAGGAACGTGTGGGGTCATTTATCAACATTTTGTGCAAATCTCTATTTTTGCATTTTTAAGATGAGAGTATCCAGTTGGACTATGAACCTCGCCGCGGTGGTACAGTGGCTAGGACGCTCGACTACTGTGCTCAAGGATGCGGGATCGAATCCTGGCCGCTTTTCGATGGAGGCAAAAAGCAAGGCACCCATGTGATGTGTGATGTTAGTACAAATTAAAGAACCCCAAGTGGTTGACATTTCTGGAGCCTTCCGTTATGCTATATCTCTCATAGCCCGAGCTGCTTTGGGACGTTAAACCCCACAACTAAACCAGTTGGACTTCGAGACATCAAAGTTCTACTTCAGATTTTAGAAGGTACCTCTCCATCATATGGGCCAGTGCGATCCTTGTGATCGACAAGACACCCTACACTCACATTTCACAATATTTCTTAATGTTTGGGTAATGCTGTTTAAGTTGCCAAGATTCGTTTTGTGGACTGGGAATTTCATCCTTTGTGAAGAGTTCATGTGTAAGCTTTTGCCAGTGTGACAGCCATCATTCAAGGCACTATGAAATTCAAGAGAACAAAGCATACTGCTGCAATGCCTGGGAAATTGACATCCTTTATAATGTGGAACCTGCTCATTGGGAATGTACACGTATGAGAGCATGAAAGTGTAGCTGGGCGGTCTTTCCTTCAAAAATGCAAATGTAGCACCAAGAAAGCTCACATGGTCTAATGGCTGACTTATTTTGTGCAATGCTTATTAAACGTCAATGCATCTGTACTTGTTTTTATGTACACTGTAACACAGACCAATTTAACTGCAGATAAGAATGCATCCCAAAGCAGTCTCTTGTAGCTGTGTTGATTGGTGTAATTAGTCATGAAATGTTTGGAACTGGCTTCCATAATGAAATATGAACCTGCAGGGACTGCTATTGCTATTGGCCTCAAGATCAAGCAGAGTCGCCACCTAGCAGCAAACCTTACCAAGCGTGGATGCGGGTTCACGTCGCGTGCCAGCCTGCAGCGATTTACGTGCACGCGTGCAGCATGTGGCGTGTACAAGAGTGCTTTTTGTTTGTTTCACGGTTCCTGTGCGCATTTGCTTACTTATATGCCTTTTGAAAAAGAAATGTGAACAGGCTATTACGCCACGCTCTATTAAAAAAAAATACCTGTCCATATCGAGTATGTCACGCTAGAAAGGACATCATCAGTCGCAGTCTTCGGCACTTGGGATTCTTTGACAAGCAGTGTCTCAAACGAAGCGTTGTTGTCGCTAGGCGCCGTGTCAAAGCAAAGCAGGTTGCTGCCATCAATACAACTTAATGCAAATGCTTAATGCTAAAAAATCGTATATTCCCGTTTCTGTTTGGAATACCGCAACTACTGAAACATGTGACCGCAGTCTGCTACATAGCAAAACCCAGTTTGAATAAGCCACTCTGCGTCTTCTGTATTTATGATAGAGTTGTCTGAGTACTTTTTTTTTTTTTTTTGCTTTTAAACTTCTTTCACGGTGTCTCAGTGGAAGGGTGCTTGACTGCTGATTTCGAGAACACGGGGTTGAATCCCGGTCGTTTCGAAGGGCGCTCCTCGGCTGTGGGATTGGACTGCACATTAAGCAATTCCACATGGCAAAAAATACCGAGGCCCGCCCCTACATCATCCGCCATATAGCCGATGTCACATGTTAAACCCATATATGCATTTCATTTTTTCTTTTTTTTCCTTTTTTTGAAGGATTTTGCATACCCGTAACAGTGGTAATGATCACATTTCACTTTAGAGAAATGCTCAAACGATTGAGAAACGAATCTCCGCAGCACCTGTTACACTAAATATTACATAATACACATAGATCAATGTACACTGGTAGCCCAGCCATTAGAATCATTGAAACCCCTTTTCGTCTGTGCTGTCTTTCGAGCAAACTAGTTGTTTCTGACAAGGGGAGTAAAATAGCTTCATACGGTGTTTAGTTTGGGAATAAATATATACTGTCTATAGTCACATGACAACATGGATTCTATTTCTCTCAGGAGTTTTATATCTGGCACCTGTTTTGGAAGTAAATGACAGAACCACCCAAAGTCACTGCTCAACAATAATTACAAAAAAAAGGTAAAAAAATCTTCAGCCTTCAAAATTCCTTGCCAGAACATGACAGCAACCAAGCGCAGTTTTTAAGATATGTTCGCAGGTACTGATTCGTAGCTTACACTTTAACATTGCAGAAAATTAATCGCTGACAGTCCTAAATTTTGTCAAGTGTGTAAAAGTTCTGTCACATGGTGAAATTCATTGTCATTGAAAAAAAAAATAATTACACTACTAATTGACCATTTATAAACATCACACACATCAGAACGTCCTTATACTTCCTTCGGCTTCAGGAAATTAAAATGTAGAGTCATTTCACAGCGCAACACCAGATTATCTGCCGCAAGAAGCATCAGCCTTGTTGTGATCTCGGCAAACTCAATCCACTCACCGCTCTACACATGAGCAGTCAGCTTTCCTGTGCGGCGAGGTTTCCTCTACAGTGTAGGCGTAATATAATTTTTGTGGAATACCTCTGCCTGGTTGTCTAGCCAGAGTTGATGTCCACTCAGTCTATGGCAACCCGCCGGGCAGTATGCTGTCAGTGCTGCATTTAACCTGCTTAATCCTCTAGTCAAGTAAGACATAATGAACTAGGCTGCCTTGATTCATTCTAAAGCACTGCAGGTCAGAGCACGGACCTTGATCTCCCTGGACTTGACACTAAATTCCTATCTGACTCTTATAAGACACGTGCACGCTGCTGAAAAGGCGATAAGATATGTAATGTCAGGCCCAAGTATCAGGCCTGTGAACGCCGTACAATGCAAAAAGCGTGCAAAGCGGTGCCAGTAAATCTAAAAGACGGGTGGTTGCATGCCTAGTTTTTCTAAAATCCGCGTGTCTTTTGTTTTGCTGCATTGGTGAAATCCACGGCTTTTTTTCTTCTTTCTGGAATATTGGAACACTCTAAACAGTAACTCGCTAATTCATTGCATAAGGCACGTTTTCATCGCCAACAAACCCGCCGCAAACTTGGAAGCAGACATATGCCGCGTGCATTTCTGCGACCGCCGCCGGTTGCTAATCCCCACTATTGGAGCGACTGTGGCGCCACCTCAAGGTCGATCTCGCGGCGAATATGCGCAAATGTCTATCGTGCTTTTAATAGGCGTATATATTCAGATGCTATCAGCAGTTAACAGATGAGTGCTCTCGGAAAGAAAAATTACTGTAGCTCTGCCTCACTACCTTCGTGCATGGTATTTTTGCCAGCGGTTAGAGTATGTGCACCACCTTGTACCTCAACACACTTCAGGCAACTGGATTACATGACTGGCGCATCTGTGATGGCCCCGCCGCGATGGTAAAACGCCCGACTACTGTGCCAGAGTACCTGAGTTCGATCCCGATCGCGGCGGCTGCGTTTCGATGGAGGCGAAACGAAGAGGCTTCTGTACGCTCTGGATGTCGTTGTGGCTGTAGGAAGAAGGAAAAGAAAATGCACGGGCCTGCTACTGGCTCTGTAGCTGAGCCACCTCCGCTGCCTCGTGCAGACAGAAGAGAAAATAGAGAAGAAAGAAAAGAAAGACGCGCGCCGCAACAACAGCCGTCGTCCACCACCGAAGCGGTGGCTGGTGCAATGACGGCCTACAACAGATAAAAATTCGGTGGCAGGCCAGCCCCCGCCGCAAGCGGCGGCGACCTACCTGTCCCTGCGCCATCAGGGAAGATGAGTTCATTTTCAAGATCCCCAGGTGGTCGAAATTACTCCGTATCCCTCCACTATGGCTCCTCTTTCTCCCTTTCCACTTTTACTTCCATCTTTCCCCTATCTCTTACAGTGAGGTTCAGGTGTCCACAGAACAAGTGTGATAGATACTGCGCCTTTCCTTTAATGCGAACCAATTATTATTATTATCTGTGATGATGTAGTTTGGCAGAAATCTGTTTCTGATGTAACGAATTTTGCTCATTTTTAAAAGTCTTCTTTCCATTCAATATTTTCAGCAGGAGCATTTTTGAACTGGGATTATGAGGAATGTGACGAGGTTATCAAATCAAAATTAAAGAAAACAAAATCTGGAATTATCCTGTAAACTGATCCATCAGCATGGTAAAAGAAGTGTTTCTTTTCCTCGAATGATGGATTGAAGAGTGTATAATAATAATAATAATATATGACAAATGCTTCTTAAGGATATAATAAAATGTCAGCACTTGATGTTTTTGAAAGAAAAAATTAACATCATAAACCTGACAGCATATAGGGCTTATATTTCACTGAGATTTGTAACATAATGATATACACCAACAGTGTCAAGGTTTCACTCCAGTATGTCGTTTCAGCTTATTTTATGCAATTTTAAATTATTGATGTATTGCTGCAGGGCTCTATTCTGTTAATATGAGATAAGGTTTTTCGACACACACCATAAACTCAACTCTTATCTGCATAAATTGTTTGCCCCTTCAAATTTCTCTCAGGAAAAAGTTTAGAACTTTCCATGGGAAAAACATGATGGCTGAAATTTCTGCCAAAGGGAGCATTCCCCTCCACAAACTGCTCATGGCACTGCAGATTTTCTACCAGACTCTACTCCTAAGCAATTACTATTGAGCAAAGTAGTTAAGGTGGTTCCCCTAATCTTCACTAGTTTCACAAAACTGGTTCTGCAAGATGAGCTGCACTGCATGTCTCAGAGGCAAACATGATGGCCTGTATATATTTGATGAACGTCGCACCAGCAGTGTGGAAATTGAGCTTTCTCACAGCCCCAAAAAGCCTGCATGGCCTGTATGTTGTGAAGTAAAGTTAAGCAGCAAATGCAGGTTTGCATTTTTGGGCATCTGTAGGGGCAATGTGTGTAGGGGCAAAAGAATAAAGTGAGCAGGCTCATGATGCATTCCACTCACATTTACTGTTCACCACTAGAGCAATTTAGGTGCAAGCAAAATGAAGGCTGATATGGTTCCTATTCTGGCACTATCAACACCAGCTGTACACTAAGCCCATGCTAGAGGCACGCACATATGCCACGCTGCTGAATTAAATCACATGGGAAAATTTTTCCCCATCCCTACCCATTGCTGAGTGGTCATGCCAGCATGTCCAGTATGTCACCAAGCTTAGGTACGTAGAAGTCAGGCAGTTCATCGTGCTTCCCTTCCGACACCAGTTTGCGCACATCATTGAGCCCATGAATGCCCGAGCCCACGAGTAGAGTCTTCATTCCAGCTCGGCGACCCATGAGGATGTCGGTGTTAAGCCTGCAGAAGCCAAGCAGTGAGCAGACTTCACACAGTCAGCCAAAGCAGTCAGATACAACTGAAGGACGAAGTGGCAACTGTCACTCAGAGGAGGCTCTGAAGGCAATGGTGTTGGCCTGGTTTCATAACATCAACCGCCATTCGCCTGGCAGCATGTCATCGCAGGTCGCTGGCGGGTGCAAGGCATCGGACCATAGTGTCATAGCAGTAAGTTGACATCACTGGAGGGCCTGCTTTAGCAAGCATGTGCCGCGACATTCTACAGCTGTGTTTCTTTTGGGGCATTCATTTGCAAAGTGACGGCAATGGCTCTAAAAGCCGATGCTTATGTGCAGAGTTGGTTGCAAAGATTTATGATTCGCAGGCATTCCAAACAAGCTACATTTCGCTGCTGTCTAAAAGGCCCAAATGCTTCAGCCTTAAAGTTAGAGCGAAACCACAAGGTAGGCAAATGCCAATCGAAGAATGCCAAGCAACCAGTGGAATTGACTTATGACGTTGTAGTCATCCACAACGTCATGACAAAGCAATGTATGCGCAGAGTTGATTGCAATCCATGGGACTTGCAAACTAAATTTAACTACAGTCTAAAGCTCCCAAACTCCTTCAGCATTAAATTCAGGTGCAACCCAAGAATGGCGCGAGGACGTGCTGATAATATCAGCCATCTACCTTGGATGTGCACAGCACAACACCTGGTTCATCGCATTGGTTGGAGGGCCTCCTTTAAAATGCATTTTGCAGCTGCATCTGATTATAGTCTGTGCAAGCGATAGTACAGTGCAGACCTCGCATCTACACGTACTGTGCATATGTATGGTATGAAAATTAGTTTTCACACAGCTCCCATGGTTCATGGAATTTTACGATAAAAGCAATCACAGCAAACCAAATCAGAGCAAATAGAAGAGGTCAGTCCAATGGTGCCTTTGCCATTGGTTTCTGATAAAAAACATTACTATTTATGAGTACAGAAACTATAATTTGCGGTCGGCATTAAAAGCACAACTGCTGTTCCATTAGGCCATACACACGTGAGAGCATTTTTGCATTTATCCCATATTGACTAACTATTGGCAGGATCGAATCTGTGAGTAATGCAATGCAACTAAAAGAGTGTTAAAACTTCTCTTCGAATGTGTGGGGGAAAAGGAAAGGAGCGTTAAATATGCATGCTCAGTTGCGATTCTGAGAGAATACTAATTCATAGATTCTCATCATCAGTCATGGTTAAATTTTCTCCTGGTTGGTTGGTTGGTTCATAGGAAGGGAAAGGCGCAGTATCTGTCACACTTGCTAGGTGACAGATACTGCTAGGTGCTAGGTGCTTCAACAAACATTTCAGGAATTTTACTGTACCAAAACATCTAGTATGCGGCAAAACAGGCACCACCAGACACACAATGAAACAAAGCGTGCGACCATTGATACACTGAATGATATGCACAGCTTTTCAGTACTGAACTGAATGCGTACAGGTTAATAAAAGGACCGGGTGTGTCAGCTGTTCCGGAATTGCTCGAACAGGATAGCGGGGTCGGATGCAGCTGGGCATCACAAGAATTCGGAAAAGCGGCATGGTTCACCACAGTCTGCCATTCCCCGTTCATTATGCTGAGATTTTGCACTGCTAATGGCAGCGATCAATACTTGGACCACTTGCATAGTCACGGTGTGTTGTGCATCTAAGTAACTGTTGTATGTGAAGCATCACTATTTTGCAAGTACATAGCAGTCCAGGACTCCAGGTACAGAAAGTCGGATTGGCCTGTTCGAGCAGTGCAAATAAATATAGGTTAAAATTAATTCTCATGGATACTGCAGAATGCCCACTTTTTCGCAGTCATGCAGTGAAGAGAGTGGGCTTTGCTCAAAAAAAATTTGGCAGAGTAGTACAGTTAATTCTATAATACAAAGTTGCACTGAAGCATTCCGACTATAGTCGGATACAGGTCACAAAGAAAGCAGCATCTAGCTATCAAAGGACCCCCCCTCCAACCAATAGCTGCCGAGCTATACCATGACGTCACGGCCAACCACCTTGTACCTACAAGTAGCACTTGGAATGTGGTTTCTTCGAGTGAGTCCGTGCGGAAAATAGTTCCTAAATGCTTCGTGAGTTCCAGCAAAAATACATACCTGTACTCCATTCGATCGATAGTTATTTGTTCATCGGAGTACAGCAAGTAAAATGAATTCTGGTGGAGAATTTCAGAAGCGTCGAGTTTTCACGATACTGCTTTGTTGTTCTGCGCTTCACTGCATCTCTTTTCCGCCATGGAGCCCTACAAGGTGACGCCGCTGATGACACTGACCAGCGCCTGCACTGACGGATGGATGTGACAACTGGAGGTGGGAGCCTGTGTGTGTTTGTTTTTTTTCCCATGTGCGTCGCGACATCGCACATTTGGAGTGATGCCACTGGCTGGAGGGTGTCCTTTGAGGGCTGTTTGCCACTTTTTTCTTAACCTGCATCTAACTATAGTTAATTGACTGTTTATATGCCAAATCAACAGGGAAAGGGGGGGGGGGGGGGCATGTAAACTTCGCAACATGTCGACCTTTCTGTGCCTTGAAATTAGTACATGGGTGTTTTTTGCAAAATGTGGACATCACAGCTGGTATCTAACCTTCAAACTCAAGTTCAGCAATACAGTCACTATCAGTTCAGTTCAGTCGTGTCCGACTCTTCGTGACCCTATGGACCATGTCACGCCACACTTTCCGGTCTCTCACTATCTTCCTAACATCACATAACTTCATCTGCAGCGCCTCGAGGATACCATCTAACCATTGCGTATGCTGCCTACCCCTTCTCCGGCGACCCTCAACTTTTCCCAACATCAAATCTTTCTCCAGCTACTCCTCTCTTCTCATCAGATGACCAAAGTAGCTGAGCTTTAACTTTAGAATTTGACCCTCCAATGAGCACTCAGGGTTTATGGTCGACAATATCGACTGATTTGATCTTTTGGCAGTCCAAGGAACTCTCAAGAGTCTCCGTCAGCACCACAATTCAAACGCGTCAATTCTTCGGCGGTCAGCCTTCTTCACAGTCCAAGTCTTGCATCCATACATCACAACTGGAAAGACCATAGCACGAGTTATACGGATCTTGGTTGCTTTTGGTTGCTCTACTTTTTACTAGGCGGTCAAGGCTAACCATGGCTCTCTTTCCCAGAAGCAGGTGTCTCCTAATTTCATGGCTGCAATCTCCTTCCGGGGTAATCTTGGAGCCCAAGAAGAGAAAATCTGTCACAGCTTCCACTTCTTGTCCCTTGATGCTCCAGGACTTGATAGGGCAAGACGCCATGATCTTTGTCTTTTTAATGTTCAGTTTAAGCCCAAACTTCTCACTCTCTTCTTGTAAGCGCATCAGAAGTCTCTCGAGTTCCACTTCACTTTCTGCCATTAAAGTGGTATCATCCGCATAGCTAAGGTTGTTGATACGTTTTCCAGCAATCTTCACTCCAGCTGAAGACTCGTCCAGACCGGCCTTCCTCATGATGCACTCTGCATATAGGTTAAATAGGCAGGGCGACAGTATGCAGCCTTGCCTCACACCTTTCAAAATCGGAAACCAATCAGTAAGACCATGCCCGGTTCTGACTGTGGCCTCTTGAGGTTCCTGAGGAGACAGATCAGGTGAATTGAAACTCCCATCTCTTGGAGAGCTTGCCACAATCTGCTGTGATCTACGTAGTCAAACGCTTTCGCATAATCAATCAAGCAGAAGTAGATGGGTTTCTGGAACTCTCTTGCTTTTTCCATGTCACTATAGGGACTATGCAAATAATATTTCATTCTGTTTATTTTTTTATTCTGACAGTGGCATGGCTTTCCCTGGTGATGTCAAGTTTACTTGCTCAAATACTGATATTGTTCACAAGGCACTGTTTGCATGCGCATGGAAAATGTCATGCGTTGTGAAAGGGTTGCATTCACGTGATGTTTCACTCCCTTTAACATGTAACATTTAAACTTTCTACATTTTTTCCATTCACAAACTCGTTTTAATTTGTGATAAGTTTTCACTAGAAACAAGATCTAACAATGTTTGCAATGATGGCATTAAAGGCTCCATTCGCTAAAAGTCCGGCATTGGCGGGCGGCACCGGTTGTGAGCGAAAACCCATGAACATGGCATCAGTAGGTGGCACCTGGCATGGACACATACTGACTGGACGTACGGTTGCCTGACATTACGTTTGGTAGCAGCTGCCAACTCGTCGAGCCTCTCCTTTCATATAGGAGGGTGAGATCAGAATAAGCCTGCTAGGAGATTTGAATTCATGTTAACCCTAGGCCATGTAAGCACATTTATACGTCTTGGATAAAACAAGGCTTTATATTTGGGCATTTGGGCTGGTAGCTTCTGCTACCGGGTCATACCCTTAAAGGCAGAGATTAAGTTTGTGAGTGTGTCACCGCCCCCCCCCCCCCCCCCCTTTTTTTTTTTTGCATTTGGCCTATCGAGGAGTGTATCTGTGTGCTTTCCATAACACGTTGCAAGACTCCTGTCTAGGTTTCAGTATTGCAGTAGTGCTTCATATTTAATATCAGAGAAAAGAAAAATGTAATGAACATGACAAGGTTCCAATAGTTTCCCATGGACTGGGAAAAATAAGTTGGCTTTCTTTTGAGTCTAATGCTCTCTATGCTCCTGCTGCCAGCGCTAAAGAACCCACTGTTTTTTCCCCCAAAGTATCTGAGGAAGAACAATACCTGTCTCCAATCATGACAGTGTTTGCAGGCTTCAGGTCTGGGCAGACGTACTTGATGCAGTCCACCATGTATTGTTCTGGTTTCCCAACAACCGTGGGTTGGCGCATAGCAGCAGTAGAGACTGCAGCGAGCATGCTGCCAGAGCCTGTAAAAGCACAAGAATTAAAACGTGTTAACATAACTCGCAAGCTGATAAATACAGCCAAGCACTATGCACAGAAAGTGAGAAAATACCCTACCACAGGTAGCTATTAAACATATTATTCTGCAGAAGTAAAGGACTAAAGGGACTCCACGACGAGAACTTAACGAGGCCATGTGCATCATTAGCTGACAATTCAAAGCACTGAGGGTAGATTTAGTAAACTTTCAGGGTGCTTGCCATGAGAAACCAAGTGGAAAGCAATGGCACATATATCCCACCAGGCATTGTCACAAACCAAAGCCTCCCCAGATATGCAAATTGGCAGCTATACTGTAGCATTGTGAAGGACTGAGTCAGCACATGAGACCTCGCATACATTGGTCACCAAAGGCCATCCTTGAAATTGATAACTTTATTGATGCCATAATTAGCAAAGACACTCATGTTTCTTTTTTGTGGATGATGCCATTTACTAAGTAACACCCTGAAACTGCAAACAACTGTAATCACAGGCGTGTGCGAGGTGGGGGTCATTTTGTTGGACCTGTGTTGTCATCTTTAAAAGTGCAGATGTATTGACCATACGGGTTTTTTGACGATACTGGTGGCTAGGGACCTGGGAAGCTGAGGACTCAAGCTACAGCGCTATTTTCAGTTCTGCATCCATGGCAAAGCTAGCTGTTTTTTTTTATTAAGCATGCAGTCAAGTTTGTCCCTTCCACTTCTATCTCACCACTGATCATTAGCATCATTATCCCTTTTTCATAAAATTTACCACAACAGCTACCTGAAAGAAAGATTACTAACAAGACCATCTTACATATCAGTGCGCATTGATTTGGGGCTCCATCTAGTCACACAAAATGTTTCCATGACTCATTCATACCTAGAACTTGTGTCAGTTGGAATCACCTTCCCCATGATATTGCATGTATAACAGATAATGACGCATTTCGCAAAGTCATTGTTTTTCTTTGAATGTATCTATGCTTGTTACGATGTTGTTTGCCCTTTACTTCCTGACATAGTTTTTACTCATCCCCACTGCATTTTGAAGTTTTGTTTTCCTTTTTCTTTTTGCGCATGTTTTTTGTGTACTTGCACTGTATATTTTTTTGTAACTTTGCTGTACTTTCATATACTTTTATGTATCCCACTCCCCTCTGTAATGCCCCCCCGGGCCCTGAGGGTAAATAAATAAATATTTTGTATATGTTGCAATTCCATCACATCAAGATAAATGTTTTATAGCCATTCTTTATCCTTGTGCTATATTTCTTGGGGACTTGTCGAGAAGGGGTTGGGGGGGGGGGGGGTAACTATGGTGAAACTTGGCTCTCCCTGATACAAAACCCTGCGCATGCCTATGGCAGTACTGTTTTTCTCACGTAACCACACCTTTAAAATGGAAAGTAAACCTTCTCTCAGTTGTGCTTATGGCTTGGTGTCCCATTAATTGTGTAGCCCACTTAATTCCCACTCACTCATTTTGGTTGACATCAGCAGTGCATATTGAAAATAACTGAACACACATGAAGTTTCTTAGGTACAGCTACCGCCATGCATACTACATCACTAGACCTAAGGGTTGTAGTTGCCTGCATTATTGTGTCATTGCCCGTTTCACAACTGTGACACAATATAGGCTCAGATCCTCTTCTTCATATGTGGCCTCCCATTGCTGCGGAAAGCCACATCAACATCAGTTTCAGTTGCTATCAGTACACGGCAAAAAAAAAAGAAAAAAGAGGGTGTTTAGACAGATCAGTGCTGCGGCAGTATGGTAGCACATTCGGATTGTAATCATTCTGAGCAGAAACATAACATGACTGCTGCAAGTAATTTGATCCACCAATTCCTGTTTGATTCTAGTAAATGTTAAAGAATGCTTTAAGCATTAAATTTTTCCATCATTTATTTAAAAGGCATCGATGAATTTCGCTTTTCATACTGGTAATTCCAAGAAATCTATCAAACTTCCCCATAGCAAAACCTGCAGCAGCAAATTGTACATGTTCAACTGCGTCAACATGCACATGATGGGACACGTCTCACACACTGAATGCATATACTCGAACATCAGCCACACACAGACCCAATATGGAGCCTTTTTACTTCCACGGGCACATTCTCTCCTCTGCACCACCAATGCAACTTGAGAATTGCACTTTTACCTCCTTATGTCCTACAAGCACGCTTGGAAAACTGGGACACTTCTGCAGTAGCAGGCTAATAAAATTAGATGAGAAATTAATAATAATAATAATAATAAATGTTAATAACAAATAATTGGATTAGAAGTTTGTGCACACACACTAAACTCAGTGAGTGTGGTGAAGTACTCAAGAAGGGTTTTCAGGACCATTTAGGTGCTTACAAGATGATGTCATCAAAGCGTTTGGCCGGGATTTGCACTGATGACACACAAGAGGTGCAGACAGATTACTGTCCTGTATTCTTATTGAGCCTCTGTTTTGTTTACTAATATACTAGCAAAACAATAGGCCTGACATGCCTTATTCATTGTAACATATGCAGTACTGACCAGGTACGACGATCTCGTGGTTGGAGCACGGATATGTCTGATCTGTGTTTGTCGCAATGAAAAGGCAGTTACTGTCCTTCAAGTATGTTGCGGCCTTCAGGCACTTGTTGAAGCTTATGTGCTCGTCGAAGCCACAAACAACTGCTTTCACCTGCAGAAGGAATGATGGTTTAGTTTAGTGAACCCTAAAGCCATCTGTCACCATTCACCTATGCATGTTCCAGATAATACATTCATGCCTACCTTTTCATGCTGCATGTTTACATTTGTATCACAATGAGCATCACAGGGTTCTAGCCAACCTAAAGCTATCTCTAAGATGTGTCACCTGCTTTCAAAGTTGGCTCTCAAGGCACAAAACACACTCAGATGACTGCTGAAAGGAGCATGAGATAATTTTGCAACAAAGTGCTACATAAAAGTATGTGCATTTTACCTTGCCAGGGAGAAAAATTTCTCACAGCATGGAAGTCATGAAAAAGATGGATTTCTTTGCTTGTTAAGCATGCAGCCTGCAACCAAGCATGCTCATAACAGCTCACAGATTGTACACCCTGATTTCTGAGTAAGGGAACCGAAAAAGAGGGCCTCTCTTGTCACTTCCATGATCTGAAAACTCTATGTGGGTATCTTTACCGCTTCAGAAGAATTAGCCAGGACTTGTGAACCCCTTATGTAACACCCCTTCCTGGGGCCTTTAAGGAAATAAAATGAAATGAAAACAGAGATCCATGCGATATATCAGACCTATGTTCACAGGTGTTGGTATCGCTTCATAACAGCATCAAAGAGTCAGCGTATTCAATTTCCAGCTCAAACTTGTGTGGTTGCAAGCACACAAACATATCAACATTGACATTTTCAACCTAAAACATGAAAATGAAATAGCATATTCTTGAGTTCTAGCACTTATGCAAAGCATAAGGATGACCTGCAGTGCCACCAAGAACAGCTACGAATGAATAAGGATGGCCCCTGTCTCATGGTCGACACTTCAACAAGACACCTGGTCTGCACCAGAGCCAGCATTCTGGCAACAGGTCTTGTTTTTGTAGCGTCCGGAAAGATGGAGACTGAGAAAAGCAAAAGGCAAACAAACATATAGGTGGCAGTGCCTCAGTCATAAAGCCAAGCCAAATCCCATGACAAGGACACGGCCCCTTGTTGAAGTTGGCAGTGGACCAAGGCAATGCCACCTATGCTGGCTTTTACTTGCTCATGGTCTCCATCCTCCTGCTCTCTTGTGTTCGGTGTGCCAGTGCAGTGGTACAACACAATAAATGAAAAGTTATAGCCGGCTGTGGTAACATACGCCAGTCTCCAGTTTAACGTCATCAAGGCACCACTTCAGCCAGTCTGGAGCAGTCGTGTCTGGCTGCAAATAAAAATAATTCAAATTATGTCTCACCACACTTAATTACATCACATAAAGATTAATGAATAATCAGGGCGTCATTGATGTTGCCATAATCACGTGGCTTTTCAAAAATTTAAGGGAACGTTTACCAAGTTTTTTTGCGACACATATATGATATGAATGTGAAAAGGGATCAAATTTACAGCTCAAGTTATGTAATTACACTTGGTAACAACGTGGCATAGACTGTACAGCTTACAGGAGTACCTCACCGCAAGGTTCATAATTGTCTCATGCATGCGGCCGTTATAGCTCATTGTTCCCCGCGGCTGGGTATGGATCATCTATTGCTTTCCTAAGCGCATAGTAATAGGACTGATATGGATGAAGGCGCACTCGGAGAGGTATAAAGGCCTCAGAGACATCGGATAAGCACGAGTCGTATACATACGTACGCCAATGGGTAATGTCGAAAATCCTGCCTCGTTCAGTTCCTGCTGAAGCCCGGTAGTGCCGACGAGATAAATTTTCCCAGAGAAATTTCTCTGCTTCAGGTATAGCACGACGCAATACGGGGCCGTGATTATTTCGTCCTGTTAGCAGATCCGAAAAATCAATTGTTAGAATAATGCACCCAGCCTGTTATCCAAAAGTCACGATGCAGAACAATATAGGCGCCTCACGATATTAGCTTCAAACTTCAGCTGATGCATTTTGCTGAGGTAGCCATGCCGCGACTTGGAGCTGTTGTTCGTCACGAAGCGCACTTTCTTACCCTGAAACAAGAAAACGCCGAAGTCCCGGCTGTCACAGGAAATTATCAAAACGTATAACAATTTGTGCCCAAATATTCACCATTTTTCGAAGTAAAGACAACGCTTCCGACGAGCCAGGGATAGGATTATTTGCTCGCCATAAGACTCCTGCAAGCACAATGCAAAATTTGTTTCTGAATGAATGAAACCATTTCGAAATTGCTGCCGGGAAAGGACCTCAAGGGCAAAAGTGACATTTCGCCTCTAAGCTAAATGAATCATGGAGCTATCTCGCGTTCACGTAGCTAAACGACATATAAGCTACTCACCATCACAATCCACGAGCACATACGTAACTGAATTGAGGAAATCATTCTTTACGATATCTTTCGTAAGCAGACGACAACGACCCAAATCGGCCATTTTTCGTCGTGACGCAGGAGCCATGTGATCATATGTGACGTAAACGTAGATGATCATGATGATGACCATATGACAATAGCCTACATATATGTGCTAAAAACTCGCAAACCTAACGAAATTAGAGGAGGTTTCTCTTAGAAGGATAACAGCTGGGTCGGCCCTTAACCCGCCGGTAGCATGCCGATGGGAATCTGAAGACATCGGACCACGCATCGTACCCACCCATAGAGGAAGAAAAGTTTTTTGCTTCCTCTATGGACCCACCACACCAGCTGATGATGATGTGGCTTCTTCCTTTGAAGCGGGCGGCCACAGTTCCTGCGTCCTAGCCGTAAGTTAAAAAAAAAAAAAAGAAAAAGAAACACAGTTATTTAGGCATCTTGGGGTATGACGGACGTTTCTCGCGCTACCCTTCCTCGCCATTGTTGCAGGCGAACCTTTGTGATGGCACGGCCACGACTTCGGCAGCCCGCACAGAGAGAGAGGGCAGCTTTTTATTTATTCCAGCGGATGAAGAGGCTCCTCCGTCGCTTGGGATGGATGGCGGGTGCCCCGCCTCAGACGCAGGCCGGCAGACGTTGTTGGCCAGCGGCGTCCCAGGCCAGCTGGATGGCGGCTAGCTGGAGCCATTGAAGGACTCTGCTGGAGCCCAGGGACCGAGCAGCGCGCAGCATGGTCTCCCAGAGTTGCGGCGTCAGATTAATTTAGACCCCTACCGGGAGAAAAGGGGCAGTCCCAGAGGATGTGTTCGAGGGTCCCTCTCGAGTCACAGTTTGCACAGAATTCAGATCTTTCTCCTGGGAGCATATGGCTCACTAGGAGCGGGTGTGGGAATGTCCCAGTCATAAGGCGACGCCAGGCGACGGCCTGCCTGCAATTTAGGGTAGGGGCTGGCGCAGCAGCCACCCGTCTACTGAGTCTATAATGCTGCAGAATTTCTGTTAAGATTTGGCACACTCTATGCTCACCGCTCCAAGCCCCCCCTCTCTGCCGCCGGCTCGGTGGTAGAGCCCTCGAGCCATGACATGGGCGGATTCGTTGCCGGGAACGCCAGTGTGCGCTGGAGTCCAAATCAGCTGTATAGTTCGCGAGATTGGTGATTGCTGTAATATTCGAATTACCTGGGGAGCAATCAACCCACGACTGTAATTTCGTATGGCAGTTTTGCTGTCGCAGATCACGAAACGCACCTTTGTCTGGGCGCAGGCTAGAGCTACAGCCACTTCCTCAGCTGCCTCAGGAGATCTAGTTTTCAGGGTGACCGCGGTGATCGGTCTACCCGACCCATTCGTTACCGCTGCAACCATAAAGGGGCTTGCCCCTCCGGCAGCATCTACAAAGGCTACTTCCTCCGGCGGCAAGCGGCTAAATTTCTTACTGCGCATTTGAGCTCTTTTTTCCCGACGCTCCGTATGGTATTCGGGATGCATGTTTTTTGGCAGCGGAGGTATCCATAGCCTGTTCCGTACAGCCATGTCTATTTCAGATTTTGTCTGAGCGCCTCCCCAAGTGTCGAGGCCCAATTTTTCTAGAATGGATGGATGGATGGAAACAACTTTATTTAATAAAAAAAAAAAGTCTTCCAGAGTGGTCCCCTACTAGTCCAGGAGTTCACGGGCTTTTGCTTCACATAGAGCCCGATCTACCAGCCATTTCTGACCGGCGGGTTGAGCTGTCCGCAAAGCAGCCTCCCAGGAAGAAAAGGTGGGATGGGGGATGGGGGGCACTGCCTGGGGGGAAGGACATTCCCACAGGTAGTGGAAAAGTGAGGATTTTGGCTCGCCACAGGTGTCGCAGTGAGGGCGGGCAAGCCAGGGTGAAGGCATGAGAGACGGTAGGGAGAAATTAAACAATCCGTCTGCAACAGTGGCGTAGCCAGAAATTTTGTTCGGGGGGAGGGCTCACGTTGCAGCGCGTCCTCCTCCATATAGAATTTGTCGATGGATCAAATATGATTAATTCCAGCCAAGAGCCAATAGCCATTGTGTATTAGGTGCCGCAAACGAATTCTTGAATGCCACGCAGTACGCACTGCCAATTGACAAATGTAAAATAACTTTATTATAAAAGAACATATATGTATGTGACAAACATTGTGGCAGAAATAACTGACATCAATGCTTCCCTGATTCTGTCTGTTGAATAAGTACAGAAAATATTAAACGAAATCTAGAACTATATCAGTTCGAAACCAGCAAAGCAGTGCATACCGCTGATATGAAAACGTAAAGGCCAAGAAATGAACACTTTGACGGGAAAAGCTTTATTGAATCTGTCATCCAAGACGCTTGTTTACATTTTTGTACACGTCCAACGGCCAATGCGCTGTCCTTTTTTCCATTTATTGCACAGGAACACCTGTCACCGGTCGTATACTGTGGGTAATTTAAGTGAAATTATAGTCGCAACAGAGAGCGCACAGAAAAAGCAGGAGAGTTCCGAAACATATGTACATACAAATGCGGAGATATAATGGAATATTATAAATGAGATGATACAACTTGATAAGGGCAAAAAATTACCACTGGAAACAAACTTCACTATATGTATGCACAAAACCTCGCAACATGACATTTAAATATACGTACAAGTCTCCAATATATCTATGCAACTAAGCAAAGTCACTGCATATGATGCGTCAAACAAGGCACATAAACATGTTGCGCAATCACAGATAGTAAAGTTTAAGCACAGAAAGACAGACAGCCCCATAGCCCCCCCCCCCCCCCCCCCCATTCTGGTTACGCAACTGGTCTGCAATTGTCGTCATGTAGCACTGGATAAGGGTAACGAGGTGCTGTGGGGTGGTTGCAGTGCCATGCGCTTGTGTTTGTAGAATGTGGTGATTTGGTGGTATGTATAAAGGACCGATGCGGCCTCCTGCGCGGAGTTGGGTGCCTGATCATCCGGGGCTCGGGTAGAGAGTTCTCGAGCCAGCGCATAAACGCGCTCATTACCGGGGATCAAAGCATGCCCTGGGATCCACGTTAGATTAACCGTTCGGTCAAGAGAGGTGGCGGTGGTAAGAATATGATGCGCGGCCGGTGTCGCCACGCCGTTTAGGTAGTGGCGGTAGATAGATCTGCCTGCGGCGGTTAGGCGGAGCCGTTCTACCTGTGAAGTGCGCACCGCTTCCGCGATCTAGCTCATCCCATGTGTTATGGATGCCCAGCTGCAGGAGGCTAGCGGTGGAAGTACAGCGCGGGAGTCCAAGGGCTCTTTTAATACTTGTGCGGATGAGGCTCTCTAATTTATGTCGTGCTGCTGCCTTAAGGGGTAAGTATGGCGTAGAATAGCTGATTCGACTAATGATAAATGCCTGGATTACGCGCAGAAGATTCTTTTCCTTTAGTCCTCTGCCTTTACTCGAAACTCGGCGGATGTGGCTAACTGTTTGAGATACATGCCGCTCAATCCTCTTAATAGTTTCTCCGTTGTAGCCATTATCTTGGAGAAGGAGACCTAATATACGGATCTGCGATACCCGGGGAACGATTTCCTTGTACCGAAATCTGTATATCCACTTTACGCTCGTTCCGCAGGCACCGTGGATTGTAAATGAAGAGTTCTGATTTCTCCAGCGAGCATGTAAGTCCACGTTCTGCTACAAACCGCACGATCGTGTCCACCGCCTCTTGTAGCGTGTGTTCAATTACGGCATCGCTACCCCGACTGATCCATAGTGTAATGTCGTCAGCATAAATACTAAAATTTAAATGAGGGTAACGTCGTAGTTGTTCTGGTAATTTTGCCATTGCTACGTTGAAGAGAAGAGGCGAGAGTACAGAGCCCTGAGGAGTATCCCTACTGCCCAGAGGGAAAAGTCATGATGAGCTATCGCGGAATTTAAAGCGGGCACTACGCCCACTCAAAAAGTTTTTGATATAGTTATACGTTTTTGTCCCCACATTCAATGCTGATAGGCCGTCCATGACTCCCTGGTGCGAGATATTATCAAATGCCTTCTTTAGATCGAGGCCAAGGATGGCCTTAGCATCTTTACTCTTGGGCCGGATAATGTCATGTTCCAACTGGACCATGAGGTTCTGAGTTGAGAAATGAGAGCGGAAGCCTATCATTTCCCGCGGGAAAAGGTCGTGTCTATCAATATACTTGGTGAGCCTGGTTAGGATAACATGCTCTAGTAGCTTTCCCAAGCATGATGTTAGGGATATTGGCCGTAAATTGTCTATCCGAAGTGGCTTACCAGGCTTGGGTATGAGAATTATGTCAGCCGTTGTCCACTGCTGAGGTATTTCCCCTTTCTCCCAGCACTCTGTATAAGCTGAGTTAGTGCGGCTACCGATTTGTCATCTAGGTTTCGCAGTATTTTATTAGTGATACCATCTGGGCCCGGCGCCGTGTTGGTTTTAAGCCGAAGAATCTCTGCTCTTACTTCTGCCGTGCTAATAGGGGCATCAAGCTCATCATTGGCGTCCCTTAAGTAATCTGGAAGGGGCATCCTGCTTGTATCGCCAACATACAAGTCTTGCAACTGTCGAAACTTCTCGTCATCTCCTGGAAAGGAGCGTTTCGATTGTCACGAAGTCAAGCAGCCAAGCGCTTGCAGGAAGGTGGTGCCGTCTGTATGCGGCAGGGACAGTCCGATGCAAGGTGGTTTCTTGAGTTCTAACGGCCGCTACACATCTGCTCACCACATTCAGACTTGCGAAGAATGGACAACCCCCAATACCAACGCCAAGCGCAAGCTTAGTGCCCTGCTTGACTTCATGTCGGAGTCTGGCGCCATCAACCTCATCTAACCCACTCCCTTCCCCTCTAGGCCTCAGGTCATCCTCATGAATAAAGGGTATGAATGAACTTGAGGTCCGTTGGGTCCGTTCGATTCAGCTGCACTCTTTGCACCAGTTCCGCAACCGGTGGCGGAGAGCCGGCCGCTTTTGCGATGACAGCCACCGACTTCTGCGAGAAGGCGCGACGTGCAACAGGGGTGTCACGTGGGATACGGTAAAAACGTCCCCGGAAAAAACGTCCCCGGAGCAGTGTCCCCGGAAAAAATGTTCCCGGAAGAAACGTCCCCGGGAAAAATGTCCATTGGCGAAGTAGGAAAGAATGTCCCCGAACGGGGCTGAAGTCTTGCGCTATAGGACGTAGACTGCGTTTCCCGTGGCGAGCTGCAATGATGAATGATGAATGATGCATGTTAACTTTATTACAGCGGTTTCACCTGTCGGCTTGGAATTGACCGCGAACATCGAACTGATGCGGGCATTCATGACAAAAGAAAATTATGGCAGCGGTAATACAATGACAGCGCCTCGTCTTCACTCTGTTTGCTGGGAAAAGAGGAGCTGACCACCGGCTTTACCGGAGAAGCTTGGAGCGATGCATGCTTTGATATGTCCATTATGCACGACTGGTTAAGCCTCGTTCTGCTTATACCATCATCACCCTTATCACAATTCTACACCAGCATCGGAAGAACGGTTGAACCTCGTCGTCAGAATGTCTGGAAAGTAATTCTAGTGACGTCTTTTGCTTTGGGCGGTTCCCTGAGACGCCGATCCGCTTGTACCTTTCTAAGTGGCCAGTGTTACCAAACTTATTAGACCTGCCATATATGATTGCCTAACGAGCTGCAGAGCTCGGAACCTTGCAACATATAAAGAGCCAGATGGCTTTCACCATGCTTTTACGCAGTTCTTGTAAACATTTCGGGCCCCCAGAGGACGCAGGTTCCAAATGATGATTGCATTTAAAGGGCCACTGACCAGGGAAGGCCATTTTAAGCAAAGGAGCCCAGTGTTTCGATCAGGTACCGGAGATAGTCTGTGCAAAATGCTACAGTGACACGCGCGCCGCAAAGCATCGAAAATACAATTCAAAGCTCTCTCATGCTCTCCTTTGGGAAGCCAGCTTTCCCGTTTCCTGCGCTGGCCCGACGGGCCACAGTAATGACGTACGTACCGCGGACGACGTCCATTGGTCCGTCTCGCTGACTGACGGCAGAAGGATGGGTGTCTACCGCTCGCTGCGCGCTTTTCCCTCGCCACGCGACCAGACTGAATCCAGTGGCGCGCGCTCCCTCGGCCGTTTTTTTTTTTTTTCGCGCTCGCGGAGTGCCACGCCCAACCTCCCGCCAAACGCGGAGGAGGAAGGGGAATTTGTCTTGCGGACACGGTGTAAGAATAATCTTGCGGAGGCTAGACGACCTCAGCCAGGAGAGTGAAAAACCTTCGGGAGGGAACGGAAGGAGAGAAGCATGACAGAATCGGGTGATTGCGGTGGCTGTAACTGCGTTATTAGTTACTCTTTTCAAAAACATTTTGCGGCCTTGCGTTCTAGGGGCGAAGTCTCACAGTCACCGGGAAGAAAATATTTTCGACCGGAGGGTGGACAGTGGGCCTTTAACTAAAAAAAATGGCAAGGAAGAATGGCATACAATGTTTATTTATTTTTTTTATGTGAGTTCCGGAAGAAATCTTTTTTAGGGCCAGTTTTGGCCTTTGGGACGTTTTTTCCTAGTTGCCGCTTCTTTCGGGGACGTATCTTCCGGGGACGTATCTTCCGGGGACATTTTTTCCGGGGACGTGTTTACCTACACCCGTGCCACGTTCGCTGCTCAGCGCGTAGCGGTACAGAGGAGGGGCGCAGTTCCCTTTGGAGCTATTTTCACACGCTACTGAATAGGTGGGATATTTAATAAAGAGGCTACTTATTCCAGGTGCTTAAACTGATCCCTGCAATTTCTTTACGTCTCCCTGAAGACGCCGCGAACGTGCAGTGGGCAATGTTTGAATCGCCATTTAAAACTTTCAACGTTTCTTCTTCCTGCGGACAGCCATAAATCGTCCAGATGAGAGATTTGTACTTAACGTTTACAACGAAGGATGGTGTTTTGCATTCGTTCTTCCCGTAAGGTAATAAAGGCTGCTGCCTTTATTACCCGGCGTACCCGGGTTCGAACCCGACCTCAGCGGCTGCGTTTCGATGGAGGCGAAATGAAGAGGCGTCGTGTGCTGTGCGATGTCAGCGCACGTTAAAGATCCCCAGGTGGTCGAAATTACTCCATAGCCCTCCACTACGGCTCCTCTCTCTCTTTCCGCTTCCTCTCCCACCTTCCTCCCTTCCCTTACGGCGCGGTAGAGTGTCCAAACAAATGAGACAGTTACCGCGCCCTTCCCTTCCTATAAATCAATCAATCTCTTCACCTCGGCGGCTGCGTTTCGATGGAGGCGAAACGAAGAGGCGTCGTGTGCTGTGCGATGTCAGCGCACGTTAAAGATCCCCAGGTGGTCGAAATTACTCCATAGCCCTCTACTACAGCTCCTCTCTCTCTTTCCGCTTCCTCTCCCACCTTCCTCCCTTCCCTTACGGCGCGGTAGAGTGTCAAAACAAATGAGACAGTTACCGCGCCTTTCCCTTCCTAAAATCAATCAATCCCTTCACCTCAGCGGCTGTTTCGATGGAGGCGAAACGAAGAGGTGTCTGTGCTGTGCGATGTCAGCGCACGTTAAAGATCCCCAGGTGGTCGAAATTACTCCGTAGCCATCCTCTACGGCTCCTCTTTCTCTTTCCGCTTCCACTCCCACCTTCCTCCCTTTCCTTACGGCGCGGTTGAGGTGTCCACAGAAAACAAATTAGACAGTTACCGCGCCTTTCCCTTCCTATAAATCAACCAATCCCTTCACCTCGGCGGCAGAGTTTCGATGGAGGCGAAACGAAGACGTGTCGTGTGCTGTGCGATGTCAGCAGACGTTAAAGATCCCCAGGTGGTCGAAATTACTCCATAGCCCTCCACTACGGCTCCTCTTTCTCTCGTTATGCTTCCTCTCCCACCTTCCTCCCTTCACTTACGGCGCGGTTGAGGTGTCCACAGAAAACAAATGAGACAGTTACCGCGCCTTTCCCTTCCTATAAATCAACCAATCCCACCTCGGCGGCTGCGTTTCGATGGAGGCGAAACGAAGAGGTGTCGTGTGCTGTGCGATGTCAGCGCACGTTAAAGATCCCCAGGTTGTCGAAATTACTCCGTAGCCCTCCACTACGGCTCCTCTTTATCTCTTTCCGCTTCCTCTCCCACCTTCCTTCCTTCCCTGAAGGCGCGGTAGAGTGTCAAAACAAATGAGACAGTTACCGCGCCTTTCCCTTCCTAAAAATCAATCAATCCCTTCATCTCGGCGGCTGCGTTTCGATGGAGGCGAAACGAAGAGGTGTCGTGTGCTGTGCGATGTCAGCGTCGCTGTCGTGGCTGTAGGAAGAAGGAAAAGAAAATGTACGGGCCTGCTACTGGCTCTGTAGCTGAGCCACCTCCGCTGCCTCGTGCGATAGAGAAGAAAAAAAGGAAGAGGGAAAGAAAGACGCGCGCCGGAACAACAGCCGTCGCCCACCACCAGCGGTGGTGTGTGCAATGACGACCTATAACAGATAAAAATTCGGTGCCAGGCTAGCCCCCGCCGCAAGCGGCGGTGACCCACCTGTACGCACGTTAAAGATCCCCAGGCGGTCGAAATTACTCCGTAGCCATTCACTACGGCTCCTCTTTCTTTCTTTCCACTTTCACTCGCACCTTCCTCCCTTCCCTTACGGCGCGGTTGAGGTGTCCGCAGAAAACAAGCGAGACAGTTACCGCGCCTTTCCCTTCCTATAAATCAATCAAATCATACCTTCCTTATGGCGTGGTTCAGGTGTCCACAGAACAAGTGTGACCGATCTGCGCCTTTGCTTTTTAGTGAACCAATTACTATTATTATGCCTTAATTGCTTTTTCCCGATCTTTTGTGCACAGCGTTGACGCATACGTTCCTCTGCCGGAATGTGCGAACATCTTGTACGCACGGAAGCGCAACGCACGAGCAGCCAAGCGTTTGCTTGGTGGACCGTGGAAAATGACAAGGCACTCTGTCAATCCTGGCTGCGTTGCGCGCCATCTGCTGGCAACATCATGGCGGATTGCTCAGCATGCGTTATGTAAGCTCGGTGGTGCGAGAATTGCGGGTGATACATACCAGAGTAAAGTACAGCCAGTGCAACTCACATGACTTGCACTCAAGGAGGTTATAATAATTCTATTATAGCCTCTTTGGTTGCATTAAATATGATACTTATACAAATGGAAGCTTCAAGCCATTTAGGAAATGCACGTAGCACCAGATTAGCCGATTAGCTGCCAACAGATGGATGGTCCAGGCTATCCTTTTGAATGCTGTCTTTTGTCATCGTTTTACACGTATATGAACATTAAAATAGCATTGAGATCAGCACAAGGACATGCTAAATTGTCTGCCCACGCGTAAAATAGAATACATAAATTTTTACATTAGACATTCTAAAATACTGCCACTTTCATATTGAATTTTTTAACAGGCTATTAGGTTAGGAATAAATGCACCAAACATATACATGAAATCTAACAAGCGATACATTTCTTTGACAGTACACAGTGACATCAGTTATATAGGACACACAAAGCCTGAAACCTGGGGTGGTATTACCGAACATGCTCAGTTTGTGTTCAGTTCGGAACACTCTGTGATTGGTTGGATGCAGAAGACGCGTAAGTGATGACACACTCACTCTAAGTCTCGGCTAGTACTACAAAATATGTACATTTTTATGTTACGGCACCCCGTTTCTTTTGGCAAAATTTCACCCCAGAACTGCGTGTCAGCTGATGTAAAAGCGTTCCGTTTGCGTTATCCCAACCATTTTTGCGTTCCATAGCTCTCTGCGTTGTCCTCAAGTAGAACACTAAAATGCGACTGCTGTATATACTTTCCTCTTGAGCGATACCGGTAAGCTGTTAGTCATAATCTGCAAGTGCCTGCCGAACGCGCTCCATCCCAATCTTATTTCCATTTTATGGTGTGGATCTGCAGTTACTACTTGCCCTAAGTAGGCCTATTCGCCTACTACTTCGTGTTTCGCTACCTAAAGTAACCATGGTCAATTTTAAAAAGAAATTACGTTTCGGGAGCGCTACGGCTCCCTTGTTCACAATGAACAACCGGCCGGACGTCCCGGGATTTTTGTAGCAGTTAGTACTGTTCTTAGAGATTTCGCGTAGATAGGATGCAGTGTGCCATCATTCTTGTTTATTGTGTTAGATGTCTGGATGATTAGTGACTCAAGATTTCGGCGGGCTGATACGTTCTTTTCCGTTGTCATTATTTCTGCGTCATCCCAGTTAATCTCATGGACAGTCTCTTGCGCATGCTCTGCGATTGCGTTCGTTGTCACTTTTCCTTTACGTACATCGTACTGATGATCTTTCAGGCGTCTCGTGAAATCTTTCGTTTCGCCTACGTAAACTGCTGAACAGTCTGCGCAGGAAATTTTGTAAATCACGCCGGGAAACTTCGCACGTGGGAGCTGATCTTTCACATTTACAAGCTCATTTCGTATCTTGCTTGTCGGGACATGTGCCACATTTACGCCATGCTTGCGGAACATCCGTGCCAGTGCCTCACTGATTCCTGATACGTACGGGATAGGGGCTCGTTTCGGTTTCGGTGCGTTGGCACTTTCGTCTTCCCTGGCTTCTTCGATGGAGCCAATCTTCTTTGCGTGTTTCGAATGAACGACAGCGAGTAGCCGTTTCTTTTCAAGTCATTTTCGATGGTCTTCATTTCGTGGTTTAGGGCTTCGTCTTCACTGCATACTTCCCTGGCACGATTGATTAGAGACACAACCACGGACCGCTTATGACTGACTGGGTGCGCTGAATTAAAATCAAGGTACCTTCCGGAATGCGTCAGTTTCCGGTAGACGCGAAAACTGAGACCAGTCTTGGGGTACGCGATACCACAGTGTCGAGGAACGGAAGGCAGCCGTCGGTCTCTTCCTCAACAGTAAAGTTGATTGAGGGCTCCAAGGCGTTGAGGTGATCGAGGAAAGTGCTCATGTGCTTTCGGTCTATGACACAGAAGCAGTCGTCCACATGAAACACTTTTGGTCGTGGTTGGAAAGTGGCCAAAGTTAGCCGCTGTGACCGAGATGGCTGCCCCCATTGCTGTGCCAAAAGTCTGTTGGTAGAAGTTGCCGCTGTACGTAAAATACGTGCTGCCGAGACAGAAATGTAAAAGTTGGCAAAGTTCCGCTGTTTCAAAAGGCGTCCGTTCTTGCCACGAGGTATCATTCTTGAGACGCTGTTTGCATGTTTCAACTGCAAGATCAACAGGTACGCTGGTAAATAGCGAGCAGACATCAAAAGAAACGATGTCCTCTGTGTCTTCTAGGGCGACCGCTTTGACTTTGTCGATGAAATCGGATGAATTCTTGATGTTCGTGCCTGTCTTGCCCACTAGTCGGAGCCAGAACGCCATGAAGGTACTGTGACAACGAGTGCAACGGCGACTTTCTAAAATCCACTATTGGGCGCAGGGGAATCCCTGGTTTATGCCCCTTTGGCAATCCGTAAATGGCGGGCGCTGAACCGTTTGTACATAGTAACTGATAATAAAGCCGTTTCATAGACGGAGGGAGGCCCTTGAAAATTTCTGTGAGCATTTTTTGAAGAGACGTCTGCACTTTTGGAGTAGGGTCTTTCGGGATTCGGCAGTAAGTGGTCTCGTCTTGAAGCAAAGCCTCCATTTTTTCATTGTAAGAAGACCGGTCAAGGATAACAGTAACATTTCCTTTATCTGCCGGTAGGATGGCTATATCCTTGTTAGCCTGGAGGCTTCTGACTGATAAGCGTTCACCTTGACCAAGAGGGCGGTTTGATGACGTCTTCGTCATGTGCGACAGCACTCCTATCGCCTTCGTTCGAACTTTGTCCTGAACGTCTCGTTCCAGCAGTCGAACCGCTCCTTCTACGGCGCATGCAACTTTTCGTGGGTCCGATGCCTTCCCTTGGTTGAAATTCAAGCCTCGGCTGAGCACCTTGGCTTCGGAAGGGTTGAGTTCGTAGGACGACAGGTTCCGAAACACAGAACCTGTCGTCCTGCGAACTCGACGCTAATCAATCACTAAGGAATCGGTCAAATATTAAGGATCCCCCAAAGCTATACAGCTTTGTTATAAACTTCTTAGTCAAAAGAAAGCCCTTTCCTCAGCCAGCTCAGCAGAAAAGATTCTTTTCGTTCACCTACTAGAAACGGCACCGGTTGCAGCGCAACTGCGGTAAACAGAAACCATACCCGACGGCATTAATGGCGAGCGATGCGGCTAAAGCAAACTAAAAGAACAAGAATGAACGCTTTATTACAAAGGGAGGGATATGCTTCACAGAATGAAGTCTGCGTGTTGTCGCAGCCACTAAACAGCGAGATGTCAGAAAAGCAGCAGATTCAAGCTTTTGAAGTTTAGAAAATCTGATGCAGCTATTTAGACAATGCCTAAATAAGGGATATTTTTGTTTTAATGTTCAATTGCAATTAACCTTGTCGGGCAAAGCACAGCAGCAGCGCGTGTGTTGCAAAATAATCATTTATACAATCTTGCATACATTGATGAATGTTTGCTTTCAGCTCTGCATAAGTACAACCACCATTTATTCCTTGAATATTTGATATGCTGCAGTAAGAAACAAAATTGATAGGGTAAATCATGAAAGACTCATTACCTTAGCCAGCACATTCAATTTTCACGAAGGTGTACAATATGTACTTTTTGCCCAGAGCAAAGCACTTTACACTACTCATCTAAACAGGATTAATGGGTTACGTTGGACAAAGGTGTTGGGCGTACACCCCTCGTGTTCAAAAGCAACTCTTGCCACACAATTCCACTCATTCAGAAGTGACGAGAGATTGGTTGTGTCGCGGATCTCCACTAGAGAAATCTTCAAGTGCAGACTAGCTTTGGTAATCATTTGGAGTTGTTTACGGGCTACCCTTTGTAGGTTGAGACTCCTATTGCCTTAAAAAAGCGAGGGCACGCACAATGAACTAGACTGAAAAAATCCAGTGACCGGAAGCTGGCCCCACCCATCACAACATAGATGAAGATTGTTGCTAACAGGCATGGGGTGCCGCTAGTTTTTTTGCCTCAGGTGGCACCCTCGCATCTACGTGAACGAGACAAGCGGGTGTGCAAAAAGTACACCACGCGTACGTGCAGTGCACTTCAGGGGTGGTATACTAGCCCCTACTTCCTTGCTCATCACTGACCTGCAACCATGTAGAGAAGGCACATTCAGCATGGAATAACCAGGAATAAGAGCAGACAACACTAAGCCCCCAACCCACAGGATGAAGAGAGAAGGCCAAGGTCCCTCCATCTTCACTCGCGAGCCCTTTCATATATCTACTGAAAGCCCAGATTAGACACTGCACAGCTGCTTCCATTAAGAGAGCTCCTATATTCCACTAGCTCGAAGGCTGCTTCTATTCGAAATTTTCCACTGAATGAGCCCTACAATACTGCTTCAAGCTGAAACTTCCTGCACCCACCAACTATCCACCTAAATGTACAAAACTCCACACAAGAGGTTTGTAAACGCAGTTTATTTTCAATTTGGTTGCAGTTGACTTGCGACAACATGTAAATGCGCGAGCACAAAATACTCGGTTTGAAAAGGAAACTTTTGGTAACAATTTCAAACAGCTGAGACATGCAAGAAGGGAGAGTGGGTACATGTGTCCTTAAAAAAAGATTTAAGCCACGTCTAGATTACTGCTGCTTGCACTCTGCCGGAGGCTCCCCTTTCTTGGTGCTCTGTGAAGCAAAAGACATCACAACTGAAAACAAAACAGCACAGGAATCAAGTTCAAGCCTGCCGTGGGGGGTACGGGAACACAAGCCATGTACACTGAATCCAAGCTTAGCCACTAGAACCTTGTGCATAACACAAAAGGCAAGGGGTTTTAGAAAGATCAACAACACCAAAATAACACACTAGAAAATGCTGCCTTTGCCACCCCACATTTTGAGCAGGCCCAAGTTGTAGTTTCAGGCTGGCACATGCATTAACTAATGCAGAGGCAAAAAATAATAAGCACAACAGGCATATGCAAATGAGGTCTTCCCATTTTAGAGTAAGTGCAATGTAACCCAAAACGAAAAAAAAAAGTGCACTGCATGAACTGTTGCACAGAAACAAGCAATAGGTATTGAAATCCCTCTCCACTAATGCCAGAATGCTTCATCCATTCTAATTGACTGTGTCCCAACAGATGGGCTAGCTACTTACGGAGGCCAATTAATTCAACTGCATTCTCAACATTGCAGTAGCCGTGCAAAATTTTAGAGGAATGCCTGTATAGCTGTTCCTTCCCGACTAGATGAATGACAGTACTGCAAAGACATCAGCTGCAGAATACAGCTCCAGAAATGTTCCACTCTGACGAGCAAAGCATAAGGAGAAGAGGTTTACATTTACTGCAATGAGGTTTTATACTGCACGTGCGTTTTAACATACGGCTGTGAGGGATGTCAATGGAAAGCTCCAGATAAATTTAGAGCTCCCAACAGTTTTTGAACATGCATCAAAACCTGTTTTCAATGCGAAAGCCTTATCTAATGGCTGGCTGGCATCACTAGAATGTGTTGGCAGAGTGCGTGGACAGTGCCATCCGAGCATGTCCACACAAACTAAATTTCCGTGACTTCACTGTTCATTTATTTACATAATTGGTTTATTAAATTATTCAACAAATCATTTACCTGAAGTAGTCAAATACCCACAATTGATGGGTCATTTTATCATTTAGGTGAATTTGTTACTCATAGTAAATTATTCAATTCAAGCAAAGCAACAGCAAGAATGCTTTCACATTACTACACCCAGTTGGAATTTTTTGTATGTCACCTTCACCAAAATACAGCCACTTGTCCACTTTATTTTTAGAACATACTCTGTAATGCCTACAGTTTAATCCACACATTCATAAAGTTTTGCAACAACCGGCTATAACTGAAATTTTCCTCTTTCCAAGAGGGACCAATCAGATGAAATGAGGCTAAGTACCCTAAGTACTTCATGGCCAGAGACATCTGGTTTCCTCTTTGTACTCAGAAGATGACTTGGACTGCCAGTGGCTGCTTTTAATGCGTAGAGCACAAAAGCCTAGCACAAGGTCAGCCAGCAAGCAAGAACTGCTTCTGCTGGTGCTTCATTATATGGTGTTAAGCCACTCCCGTGCAACAGCCACCCAAAGAAGCAGAAAACTCATTTCCTCACCTTGGGTGTGAAGTCTGGGTCGTTTTCATCATCTTCATCAAGGAACTCATTCAGGTCATCATCCTCCTCATCATCGACCTCTTCATCTTCATCATACTACAAAAAAAAATTACCGACGATTACGTTACTTCCTAATGCAAAATTTGAGCGCAGCAAATAAGCTGTTTCACCTTTTCGATAGATTGAGGCAAAGAAATCGAGCAACACATGTATGCGCTATAACAGAATTTTTTTCTCTGGCAGCACGTTTAGCAGCAGCAGCAGACGGAGGACTTCCACCGGTCGTCTCGCTCATGGCTCAGAAAGAACTGGCAGATAATTTCGCAGTGGCGAACGGCAGCGGCAATTTCGGCTCGGGCGGTGCACATATACAGATCCGCCGCCACCGATCTGGCTCTCTGATTGCCACCGCACAGGGGTTGCATTGGAGGAGGAGCGAAGAAAGGAATTAAGTTCGAGCCGGCGCTTTGACAACCGGAGATTCGCAGGAAGAGCGGCGTGTACACCCAGCGGCAAACGATGGGGGCAGAAGCGCGCGCAGCAAGCGGACAACGCGATAAAGGGAGGAGGGAAGAGATAGCAGCGACTGACTGATGCTGCTGACGCCGATAGTGAGTCAACCCCAGCTGCGGAGTTGGTTTCAGGGACAACGCCGCCGATGCCGACGCAAACAATATGATACCCTCGCTTCCGCAGCCCCAAGAACCAGGTCTAGCCGTGGGAAGGTGGTCACGTATTCGTCGACGTGCCAGGGCCTACGTGAAATAACCGGCGCGTCGGCAACTGAAGAGCACCCTATCTGCCACACAGGAACAGGGGGGGGGGGGGGGGGAACCCTCCCCCCTCTTTCTGCATGGCGGCGACGGTGTTCTATGCAGTCACGTTATCTGGACTCTCTAGCGGCGTCAGCGGTATCAGTCGGTCGCTGCTAGCGCTGGGGGGATGAAAGGGGGGCGGAGCTGGTTACGAGGCAGACGACGACGCGAAACCCAGAAACGGACGCCAAAGAGCTGCGCTCTAAAAAGTTGATAAGTCAGGCAGTCCCTCCATCACTACTACAGCACATTGTATAAGCAAGTGATTCAGCACTCCGATCCTGTTGAGAAACCAGCGAGAACAAGACTGAAAAAACACTCAAATTGTCCTCTGCTTGAAGAGTTAAATGTTTTGCCAAGTTTTATGAAAAGCTGTGATCATTATAAACAAGTACCAACATCAAAATGTTACCTACAGAACATCAAGCAATTTAAAAAGAAGTGCTATAAGACCTATTTTGAAGTGTTCTGCCATTGAGCCACTGTCATTCCTCATTCAGAATCGCAACCAAGCAAGAGGACATGCTCGGGGCGCAGCGAGCACCACTGCAGGGGCCCCCAGTTGCCTTTTTTCATTCACTACAGTTGATTAATTAGTAAAGACGAATTAGCTATTTTTTAATTATTGGCTTGAGAGAAAAAGTGTCAATGCAAAAGTTGTAGATCTTGAAAAAAGCTAGCTACAGTGTTTTCATCAAACTAGCATTTCCATAAAGTGATATTTTTAGCAGCCGAAAACGACGCCTGGACAAAAAACTGACTGCGGTGTTAGCTGGGACACCCAGTATATACCGGGTGTCCCAGCTAACTTGAACCAAGGGTTAAAAACCAGTTGCATACAATTGCCAACCTCCTTGTGCTCCACAGGAAAGTTTTTGTTTTGCAATTACTTAATTAGCTGATTACGTCAATTTTTCTAACTTACTAAATATTCACCTTAGACCGAAAATGTGAATTGGAAAGTTGTAGAGCTCCTTCAGAAACCCCTATTCCATTAATCGCGATAAAGAAAGTATCATGTGTATCTTTTTCCGGGCTCAAAAGAAAGCCTGCGAAATACAAATAATACCACGTGACTAGCGCATTTGAGCACCACGATTGTGATGCTCTCAGTCTTGGTTTGAACGAACGAAATCAGCTGTGGCCGTGACCCGATGGTCCGGTTGCAGCGGCAGGCTGAAATGTTGGCGATGGTTGGAGCGAGCTAGAGCTCGCCCATTGCCACCGCGATCTTGGCAAGACCTGCGCACCTCAGCAGCCTATGTCACGACAGGCTGTCAATGATAAATTACGGGAAATGAACGCGCGAGAGCGAATTTGAGTCTAGTCACATGATGTCATCTCGCCCCTTTATCCAAGTCTGTACACTCATTCAGTGGCTGATACCTTATCGCTCATCCCTTTGTTGTGACGCAGGGTGATGGGAGAGAAGGCGATGCAAAGGCCTTGTTAGAATCTCTGTCTGCGCGCGCTCGCTGCTACTTGCACAGTCACGTGGGCCGGCTGTTTGGCGCGGGTGAAGAAGCCACTGCAGGCATATCAGGCCTGCTGCTTTAACGAGGCAGAGGAGACATGGCCAAAGCTAACTTCGTTCGCTCAAACCACGGCTGAGAACACCACAATCGCGGCGCTTAAATGCGCTAGTCACGTGTTATTTGTATTCCGCAGGCTTTCTTTAGAGTCCGGAAAAAAGATAAGTGACTTTCTTTATCACAATTAATGGAGTGGGGGTTTCTGAAGGTGCTCTACAACTTTCCAATTACCATTTTTGGTCTAAGGGGAATATTGAATGAATTAGAAAAATTAACATAAAAGTATTTGTAAAACAAAAAATTGCCTGTAGTGCGAAGGAGGCTGGCAGTTGTACGCAAATGGTTTCACTGACCTACCTCATATATTATTGTATAACCCTTGGTTCAAATTAGTTGGGACACCCGGTATATATACATACATACATATAATGTGTATATATATAATTCTCATTGAATTTCATCTTTTTACATGGGATGTTGTCTTATACAGGTTTTTTTATACGAGAACTGGTGAAACCATCATATTACTGCTGAATACAGTAAGCTACTGCTAATTTGTCGCTTAAGGGACCAGACAAAAAAAAAGAGAAATTAACAGAAAGCTTGAATTATCGAATGGCCAGAAAAGCTGCTGAAAATCGTTTACATGAAGTGCACGATGCTTGTCTGCATTGGAGACTAAGCCCTCTTACTGCACATTCCATGTGGTCAAGCACGGTGGTGAAGCACGTAGTGAATTTGGAAATTGTCGAATATGAAAAGAATAACATACTCCCTTTGTTTTTAATATATCAAGTACAGTCGTGCCTAGTTAATATGAAAGGCTCAAATTATGGTCAGTTTTTCAGGGGACCAAACATTTTCAACAAATTTATGCCTCTTTAACGGAACCTTGCTGTCCTGACAGTATATACAAGAACGAAATGCACAGAGACTATTGGCGTCCATGCATTTTTGTCTCTTTAATATGAGTGGGAATGAGAAACAAATATTCACTGCCCCACTGTGACGTTTGTTTATGCACTTTAAGCGCAGGTTAGTTGAGGAATGCAACCAAAAAGTACAAATGACTTGGTGGCAGTTTTTGTGGTTTCGTGTTTAATGCAAAGTTTGGGTCTATGCACTTACCCTTTTCCCCACTGCACGAAATGGCTGTGATGAAAACTTTCTGCAGCTTATGTAAACTAAAAGGATAAATTCAGTGTCTTCCACCCCACTGAGTGTCCTGTACGTGAACAGTTGTAGAAGCTAAGCAATTTATCTATGCTACGCCATAAAGCTGCCATACAGATCATGGTGTACCGCATTATTTCAATAAATGGAGATAATAGGCTTGTACATCCGAAAATTAATTTCAACTTTATTGACCACCTCCATGCAGAAAAGCTGGCTTTAACCACAGCGTGCTTTTTCCTCGCGATTCGTTATGGATGACTCTTCATGGATAGCTTTGTTAGAGAACCAACCTGTCCATATTAACGTGGCACGACTGCACTCTCACATCTTTAGTTTATACAACAGAAAGACTGGCTATGCAAGACTGACACTGCAATAGAGGACACTGTGTAGTTTTGACCACCTTGGTTCTATGAAATCCTATGGTACATGGGCGTTGCATTTCACCTCAAGAAAAAAGCAACTGCAGCAACCGGAATACAGCCAGCTCAGTAGCAGTAACCACTCAGTAACCACTAAGCCATCACAGTGGGCTCCTTGGAATGTAACGCTACTCATGTGAGCCCTGAGCCACCAGCAAAACAGGTTTTCTGGAATGAAAGCATTTGCATTAAGAACCTTATACAGCCTTGCCAAACAAAGCTGCTACTAGTCAACTGCTACCCAAGTGCCCAACACTGCTCAGCGTGCAAACATTTATCGCGGAGTGCCCCTGGCTGCACTTAAAGGGTTGTGGCACACCTATGTCAGAAGTTCCGTCCATGGGAGCTCAATAAACATGTCAAGCGACCTGCAACCCTGCAGGCATGGGTCGATCCCCCATCGTACATCGGGCCATCAGAAGCAACCCGGCTCTGGCGAACTTTTCTTTCTTACTTCAAGGAAGAAGGACCAGGCCATTACTTCGCGGAGCCGACCTCGGGACGACCCTACCTCGAGGAAGTGGACACCGGTCCCTCATATCTATCCCAACCTTCACCCCCACCCCCACCCCTACATCCATGAAACAACTTAGTTCTGCCGCAAGGGAAACGCCTAACGTAAACAGAAATAAAGACGTAAAAAGACGTAAAACATGTCAAATAGTGCAACAGTTTTGCAAATGATTTTCAAGCACATTCTTTCACTTTTCAATGCATGCAATCATTGAACACTGCCCAGTGCACGTTTAATTTTCTCTGGTGTAAGTGTTAACCTCCAACTGCACTTTATTATAGTTCACATTAACACTGGCCTGTTTGAATATCTGCTTCTGACACTGCAAGGGTTAGCAGCATCAAATGAAATGCAAACTTCGGCTCAGATAACCAATTATTTTGCTGTAATTACACCCACCAGGCTGCAAAAATACATTACGCGTGACGAGCCATTTCAAAGGTAGTGTGGATGCCTATTAATGCCATGGCCACTACCTAACAAGACCTCAGCGAACAAGAAATGGCACCAAACGAATGCTAACCAACAGAATGATCGAAATCAGAATATAAGAACCTTTTGCAAGGTGTTGAAAAACAAGTAACCTAGCCACCCGAGACAGCACAGTCCTTCCTCTAAGCAGGTCACGAACCTCGTCCTCCTGGAGGGCCTCCCCCGTGAAGTAGAGCACTGCGCGAGGAACCACTCGCTCCTTGAGCACGTGGCCGATCTCAAAGTCTGCTGCCAGCAGCGCTTGAGTGTCCTCGTCCAGCTGTTCGCCGGCCGCCTCACTCGGAGGGCTGAAGAAGTTGAAGAACGAGTCCTTCTGCACAGTTTTGGTCACAAACCGCACCGTGCCCTTGCTCTTGTGCTTCTGCTTCTTCTTCAGGGTCTTCACAGTCACATTCTTGCCCTTCTTCCAGTCAATCGTGCACCTGGAGAGAGCGAGAGAGCATTGGGGGAAGAAAAAAAAAAGGGAAAGGGGACCAGACACAGACTGTTCGAAGCATGCTTCAGGCCAATGTATGCGTGTTGTAATTACCACCACGGACGTTTTGCAAGCATGGTGGCAAAATGAGAACCGCACATTCTTTTAGTGTCGCACCGTTTACAAGTGGAAAAGGCTGTTAACAGCAGCCTAACCAAGTGACGCAGTGCAAGTCAATGCCACCTGTAGCAGCAAAAAGGCATCGACACCGGGCAGACACATCTTGCAACACAGCTCTATGGGCACCTCCTAGCCAACAAACGGCGAAGCCGGCTGAAAACAATATTGAGCCACACCTAATACAAACCACTATTTTCAAAACCGTCGACTTTTCAAGGTTTTCCCCAATTATTTCAGGTCAAGTTCCCTGACGAGTGAAGAGGCTCAAAAATGTAGCTGCTGATGATAATGAGCATAGACAAATAATTTCCAACAAACAGCAATTTATTAATCATAAACTGCAGTTCACAATAGTGAAAGGCTTTTATTAATGGTAACGTGCGTACAAACGTCACAAGTTCACTGAAAATTAAAAGCGCACTGACGCCAGCCTCAGCAGACCTCTTTGATACTACCAGTTGCAAATTTCCTATAGGCCCCATGTATCGAAAAATGCCAGTTTCAATTGGTCAAAATAGGGTGCCTCGATGTGAGGCACCTTTAAGGGGGGACACTGGTCTTAGAGCTATTTTCATTATTTTAAAGCCAATCCTGATAAAATCATACCCTTTTGTTCAGATTTTTATGCTGATTTCAAAAATGTAACTTGTTTTTCTCTATGTCAGTTAATTCCCGAGATAATAGTATTAATTATCCATTTAATTAGTACTTCCGCGCAAAAAAAATGCCTCTATAAAACATCATTTTTAATGCATGGCAGTACAGTACAATGACCAAAGAGTGCAATGATCAAAGCAGTTTTTCCATTTTACCCTTATTAGCAATTTTGCTGCACTTTGAAAGTTGGCCTTCAAGACGTGCCTATCATGCTTCAATTAACTTGGCAAAATAAAAAATTTTTGAAGCTTGAATAAAGAATTCTGCTTCGATCATTGCATTCACTGCACCTTCAGCTTTATTTAGAAAAAGGAATTACATCTCTATCTGTCCTAGATGCAGAGATATCGACGAACTAAACCAGCCAAGTGTCCAAAATTTGAGTTTTGAGAAAATGGGAAAAAACAAACTAGGCACAATTTATTCAAAATTTCAAAAAGATATATACATATTTACACTTGCAGACAGCTAATATGCACCAGGCATGTAATCTGACTGCTTGGGCTGACTAGAATGCCGCTTTTTCAGTGCCCGATGCATGTTTTCCGCAGAGGCACGCTTGCGTACTGATTCGGCTGTTCGGCGCCTGTCCTTCTCAGCCATCCTCCTGATATTCTGGACGCCAGGGTTCATATTTAGCTCACTCAGTATTTTTGAGCATGCTTGTAGGTTTCCTGCATTGAAGCGGACAACAGCCTCCGCAACAGCTGCTTGAACGGAGAACAGTGACGCATGGCGCTCCTTTGGTGCGAGTGACCATATTAGGGAGTGCAAGCTTTCATTACTGTTCTGGGTTTTTCCCTGCTGGCACCGCTCCAGCAGCTTTGGGTCTGCCAAGCGCTCATAAATAGGCAAAAGTGCTTTGCACACATGTGGTGGCAAGCTGTATCTGTGCTTGGGAGCAGGCTCTCCCTTGGCTGCAGCAGCATTCTGGCGGCACCACGAGTTTGCGCCTGTCGGGTAGAGGGTGTGATTTGACACGGTATCATTGGAGGTTACGTGATGATAGGTAGCCATCACTGCCTTATGCATTGCCCCAACATCTCCAGCATGGGACTTCAGGGCCCAGCTGTAATACGATGTCAACTTGGTGACAAGGTCGCCTGTCAGCTTTCCTTTGCCACTCAAGCTCTCTTTTGCATCACCTTTATGCTTGGCAATTGCATTGCGTAGGGCCGTTCCCATCCGCTTCTGCACATGGTTTGTGCAGTCTTCTTTGCTGATTTCGATGTAGCCGTACACAGCTGATTCTTGCAATGCAAGAAATGTGCGGCTATCGCCGTCTGAGAGCATGGTCGTGTACCTAAGGCCATGTTTCTCCAGTGACCTTTCAAACAAAACAAGTCCGGCCTGAACTTCCATTTCACCGGACTTTTTGTCCGTGTTCTTTTGGCACAAGTGGCTTTCTTTCCACGCCTCATAGGACGGGTCACCTTCTTTGGGCCCACGCTCACACCCAGCACAAAAGTTACTGAAAACTACATAGTCGAGCACCAGTTCAGTAAAAAGTTCTACTACGGCGCCGACACCGATGTGGGATGAATGACCCCGGGTCATCCATGAACCATCGAAAGAGACAAATGTTCCCGGGGTTGTCAAGGTTCAACTCGTTATAGAGTTGCCGAACAGAACGGGCGCTGTCTTTCAACACTCCTTCGGCTGCGCGTGTTGCTGCGGGCGTCAGCTTACTCTTTACGTAGTCCTGCCACGTTTTCGTGTGCAGGCCACGATGAGATATGTTCATCGCCGCAAACACATCATTCAGCGCCGTTTGCCTATGTCCGGTACTTTGCATCGCGCGTGCAGCAAGGATATTCACGGCAAACGGATTTATCTTCTGGCTGCCTTGCACGCGCGGCGAATTCCATGCCGATGAAATGTCCCCGCAAATCACGCACGCGAGAGAGAGTTTAACGGCTAGACCATATTCACGATTTCCTTTTGAAATATGGACATCCCCGCCACACACTTTGCACTTCACAGCAGACAACAGTTCGTTCAGCGACTCCAAACTCACAACAGTGAACGTCGTATCGACCGCACGGCAACCGCCGGTCGCGTCAAGAAGACGGGCGTCAGAAGTGGCGATGAAATCCGCTTTCCTCTTCGTCGCTGCGGTTGAACCCAGCTCCTGCAGCATTCCTTCGGCTTTTCTTTTCTTTTCAATCAAGTCCGAAGGCTGCAGCATCGTCGTGTCGTGGCGGACGCGTCCGCTGGGCGTAGGCGCCGCCGAGCTCGCTAGGCCTATTTCGTCCGCGGGGACTTCTTGACTTGCCGCTGGCTCCTGCACATCCTCGGAGCTTTCGGGTGCCGCAGCACGGTTCCGAAAGTTGTCGCCGCGCGCACTCTTCTTCTTTTTGCCGAATTTGTGGCGCGAGCGGAATTTACTGAGGGGCATCGTCTCGCCTCGGTCTCGACTCAGAACAAAATGGCGTCTCGGACGCTTTCAACGGCTGCTGGCCCGCCGCATGCAGACGACGTGCGATAGAATCAGCCAATCGGATGGCTCAGTTGCAGTCACGTGCGCTCAGCAGCGAATCAGACGCCGCGTTTTCGTTTTTCTTTGTGGTTATTTTTCTCAGTGGCCATTGAGGGCAGACAAGCGCTAGCGGCGGGAAATTGAAACCCAGAAAGCGCTCTTTCAAATGAGCCTAACATGGCCGAGATCGGTCCGGCGGAACGGCAGTTGCGCGCAACGAAAAATGTGCCGTTTTATCGTCTGCTGCTGCGCAAATTCAGCCCGCGCGATGATTTCAATTCGTTATTATGCTGAAAATACTGACTTCTGGAAGAAGAAAATTGGTGAACTTGTAGATTAATAGCCACAGATTCCAAAAATGCCATTTTCAGAAAATCGGTTTTTTGGTCATTTTTTGGTCCCAAAGACCCGTGTCCCCCCTTAATGAGTTTCATACATCAAATGCAACACTGGCAAAGCTACAGCTCTTGTCTGCAATCCCCGTATCCGCAATGAAAAATAGTGCCTGCTCTTGACGAGAGGAAATAATAGTTTCTTTGTCTGCAAGCTTGTACATTTACCATCAACTTTTTAAAAATCACCTATTTTTTAAAAAAGGATTCGGCGAATTTGTATGTTCTATTTGTTGTTTTCTTCACGTCTCGTTTTCGCTGCCCTGCAACCCTGCCAGCGGTGCCCTCCGTGCTGCACAACGCACCGACCTCTACTGCCTCTTCGGAGCGGGTTTTTTTTCACTAAGATCGGCACTGCGCAGATGTCCAGGCACGCGAAGTAAGTTATTGCAAACGTGTATGGTCGGAATAGAGCCAGTTTGCGCAGAAACCATTCTGCCACAGAACGAGCGCATAGTGATATGCCTTTTTTTTCTTCTTGTGGACTACTTGGGTAGCTTTTGCTGCGTTGCACCTGATGTATGAAATGGAGTACAGGTGTATAACAGTGGCGGCGCACGCAGCCATTAAAGGAAACTGCGTCCAAGTCGCAAACTTTCAGGCTGTTGATAAATGCGCAATCAGCTGGAAAATAAAATTAGTGGAAGACTTGCAGTAGCAAAAATTCTTAAAGATAACAGTCGTAGAGTTAATTAAGGAAAGTTTTAGAACAATTAAAAAATTAAAAAAAAAAAAACACTTTTGCTGCGTCTATCCTTTTGAGCTCATGCACTCAGATTATTAACACTGAATTCTATCAGGAAATGCGGTAAAATCGGCTTTCAAATCGTTACGGCAGCCACAAAATGTAATAGTTAACAACCTAATGCACACAGCTCCACTTGAATGAAGTTTTAGTGCAAAAATTATTCTTTTGGGCCGAAGAAAAAAATCAACTTATGAACAGGAATGACAGGCCACATCTCTTTGCACCTTTTCACCAGACAGACTCTTGAAAAGCCGCCATGAAGTGAGCCTAATATTGAGCTAGTTCATAAGACTTTTGCAACGTTTGCGAAATGAAATTGATAACAGACACATCCATAAATGGTGGTAGGCCATTGGGCTCACTGACATCAGGATTCTCGCATATGGTAATAAGTTATTTCAATCGAAAAACTGATAACATGGCTAACTTCTGGGCGAGCAATTAAAAATGTAGATGTGCTTTCGCACTTTGTCTTGCGCAGTACTATGGTAACTTACAGCGTAGCACACAATTTTCTCTTCACAGGTTGCAATGAGTGTGGCTATGCAGAAAGAATTCCCTGCAAGTAATATCAATGCAAAATAAAGAGCCTTAGCCCAGAACAAAAGCACAAGCAAGAACACAGCCACAACTACACCACTGCAAAGCACGCTTCAGAGCCTGGTTTGGTCTGTAGAGTTTAACAGACCTAAGTGACTCTGGCTATGAGATGCCATAGTGAGAGATGCCACAGTGGTGGAGGGATCCGGAAATTTCGACCACCTGGAATTCTTTAATGTGCACTGACATTGCACGTAACATGGGCACCTTGCTTTTCGCCTCCACCGAAAAGCTGCCGCCGGCTTCGGCGACTGCTCGTGCCTTTTATAAACAAAAGCAAATAGGCAAGGGAATTGAAAATGACGCAGTTGTGGGCTTTGGAAATTTCAACCGGAAGTTCTTCAATGTGCACTGACATCACACAGTATATGGCCGCCTGGCTTTTTGCCTGAGCGGAAAAGTAGCCACTAGGTCCGTTCGTTTCACCTGCACTACGTGAACTGGTTCACGTTGTGCTGCACTTCACCATTCGTTTCAGCGATACAAGATGGCGCCCTCTGCACCACGCCGTTTGTTTCAAAAAGTGCAGACGTCGTGCAGGTCGAGTTCACGAAAAGTTCAGCAAAACTGTGCACCTCCTCAGCGGTCAGTGCTGAAAGAGTGCAGCTGCAGCTGTCGCATGAAAGCAGACGACAGCTTGCTTAACGATGGTTTGCGTGTTGCGATAAACAGTGAAGCGACCCTTATTCCACTCGTCGAGAACGGTGCCTGTGTTTGCCAAAGAAACGACGACGCGTACTTCAAACCATGTCTACCAAGTAAGCACGTGCATGCGTTATGTGGTTCATGCTGACTTCAATCGTGATCGAAGTTTGTTTGCGCTTCGTGCCAGCTGCCGCATGGTGCGCGCATACACATACAGTCGCCGACCGTTTTTTCGGACTTGAAGGGACCCGAAAAATGGTCCGAATAATCGAACAGTCCGAAAAATCCGTGAAGCACAAAAAATCACTTTATTCAGAGGAAATCTGCTTAAAAAAGTCGCCGATGTTACCTTGCGGCAAATTTCTTTTGCTGGCGACGATTTGCGCTTGTATTTGCGCCAAAGTTGTCGTTTCGCTGTACACGCTAGACAGCAAGTTCACAGCGTTCGTAATTTGTGCAAGCGATGGCTGTGGTAGGCCGCCCGAGTCGTCGTCGGTGTCCGACTCGTCTTCAGGTTGAAGAACCTGGCGTACAAGTTCGTCGTCCGTGAGGTCCGCACACATATCGAGGCCGTCGTCTACTTCAACAAACTCGCGGAACGTGGAGCCCGTTGGAATGTCCATTCCGTTCCCGCGAAGATCAACGATGAGGTCTTCGCCACTGTCTGCAGTCAAATCCTCAGAATCGTTGCAGTCTTCTACGTCATCGACTTCATCGGCGGAGAATCCAGCGTGCCTGAAGCAATTAGCAATTGTTTCCGCTCTCACTGCCTTCCACGCGTCAGCCAGCATGCTAACCGCCGCAAAAAGATCCGTGGCGTACTTTTTCCCGTTGTCAAAACAAAGGACTGTGCGCCGCAGAAGACGGGTCCGATAATGCACCTTAAGGTTTTTGATCACCCCCTGGTCCATTGGTTGGAGCACGCTGGTGGTGTTTGGTGGCAGGTATTCGAGCCGAATGGCTTTCAGGTTGTCGAAGGTGCCGTGAGCCGCGCAGTTATCAACAAAAATAATAACTTGTCGCCCCTGCCGCTCGAAACTTCGGTCGAGTCGACGCACGTAATCTTCAAACAAAGCATAAGTGGTCCATGCCTTGGAGTTGCTGCAGTACCACACGGGAAGGTTCTTCGCGCCCTTAAAACACCTAGGATTTTTGGATTTGCCTATCACAAGAAGTGGCAGCTTCTCAGTGCCAGTGGCATTTGCACCTACCATTACTGTTATCCTTTCCTTGCTGTGGCGGCCCCCTGAACAGGAGTCACCCGAAAAAGAGAGGGTGCGGTCAGGCAACATCTTGAAGAAGAGGCCGGTCTCGTCACAGTTGAAGGTGTCCTCCGGGCTGTACTGGCTCAACAAGGGCTTCAACTTCGTCTGACGGTAGTCTGCTACCGTGGCTGGGTTGGCGGCTCCGCTCTCCCCGCACATCTTAAAAGACACACCGTGTCTCTTCTTGAAACCGCGGAGCCATCCGTCCGTGAACTTGAATTTTTCAATTCTCATTTTCACGGCCAGGGTCTCTGCCTTTTCCTTCAACGTGTCGCCCGACACTGGAAGGTTTTTCGCTAAAGCAGCTTTAAGCCAGAGTAGCAAGGCCTTCTCCAATTCGGGGTGGTCGCCTTTCCTATCGTTCTTCTGGCTGCTGCTGTGGGACGCCTCAAAGGCGGAAAAAATCTTATTTTTCACGTAATCCGAAATAGTTTGCTTCAACAGTGCGAACTCCTTGGCCACGTCAGCTTGCGTTCGCCCACTCAGCACTAGCTTTATGATCGCTGCCTTTTTCTCAAGGGTCATGGTAGAATAGCTCCCACGCTTCTTTGACGGACCCGGCAGCACCGGCGGGGCCATGTCCACAGCCCGAGTGCGCACCACACCGCTCGTCAAACACGCAAAAATGAGGCACTTTTCGTTCAGAGCGGTGGAACCGCCGGACGCAATCACAAAACGGCCAAAGGATTGACGGCGCGCCACTCGGTTGACGCGGTCGGAGAAACTCGTGTGACAACACGGCGGACGTATGAGACAAAGCACAAAGAGATAGCTGCCCGCGTCAGCGTTGGCAACAAAAGCAGGTTGACGGCGATGACAATCCGACTGCCACCTCGAAGTGGCAGAGATTGCAGGGGCCTCTCCTGGCAAAAATGGGGCACCGAAACCATGTCAAGCCAATCCAACTGCAGAGCCAATCCACCTCAATCCAAGATGGCGCTTGTTGCGCCGGCGAAAAGCCGATAAGATGGCAGATTTTGGCCTGCAGGGGACTGAAATTAGTCCGAAAAATCAAACTTTCGGACTTTTAAAGTCCGAAATATCCGTCGCGAATATGTATGCGCTTCTATGGGGTGACTGACGGTGCCTCACTGAAGTCCGAAATATCCTACAAGTCCGAATTATTGGAGTCCGAATTACCCGTCGGCTACTGTACGTCGGTCCAGGCTGGTTCGTGTCAACGCTTGCGATATGTGCTGTTTGAAAATTGATCTCATTCGGCATGCTGGCGCCGGTTGATGTGAGTGGCTATATAATTCACAGATAGCTGACCACACGCAGTCGGCTTTTGTACATATATGCATCGCATATTCATGAATGAATGAATTCTATCGCCAGCGCTAATCATCCCAAACATGAAGATTTTAAAGTATATCACATCGCACATCATCTTGTACAAATGCATATATATGCACCTTTTGCCGCAGCCGGCGATCGAAGCGCACATGGTCATGATTGAAATATATAATCAGCATGCATCACACCGCATGCGTGTGTCTACTTGTGAATGTTTAACCGATACCTTGGCGAACTCGATCGTGTACTCGTTGACAAGTGCAGTTTATTACAAAGCAAGGGCCAAAAGCATCGCGGCTGGATAATGTCAAAACTTCGTTGTCATGTGCTATTTGAAAATTCATCAAGTTAACCGGAACGTTGGCGTCGGCTGACGCGATGTTGCACACAGCCGGCCGCAGCTTGTTGGCGACGCCAAGGCTAGCAGACGGCCCGGCCTGCACTCTACCATTCGTTTGTTAGTAGCTGGTGCCGATGCTGCACCTGAACAGCTGGAACTGGTGTTGCACGCTTGCGGCACCGCCGCAGAACTTTACGGAACTGGTGCAAAGAGTGCAGCTGAATCGAACAGACCTACTGCTGCTCCTTGGGTTGAACCAAAGTCTCAGGGGTAAGCAGTACAGCCCCCCAACCACTTAGCTACGACAGCTGGGCAAAAACAAACTCCCCACGTACACTGTACAGCAATTGGGCCACAAATGGAACTCACCCCTTGCAGCCCACAATGTCTGGTCCCTCAAAGGAGAGTGGGTCGCTGTCGTCCACTTCACACTTCACCTCGTACGTTTTTGTGAGCACAGAGTTTGTGAAGAAGTCATTGGGCTCAAAGTGGAATTCCAGCACAAAGCCCTGCGGCGAGGACCACACGAATGAAGGTCACGTGTCCCCTACAGTTTTTCTTGCTGCTTTATAAGCAATCCAATTTGGACTGTGGAGCAGTGTTTGAACTTACCAGTGGGCCTGGGGGTTCTAGGTTGCGAACCTTGATGTCTATCAGGTGCTTCAGGATCTCCTCATCGTGTTCCTGGAATGGAATGCATAATCCTGTCAGCACAAGATGCGACCTATCTCGTTCAACATGCCTCTCAGCACTATAGCTATTAAAAAGAAGTTATACTTTTCTCATAGTACCCCTTCACATTATTATGGGCCAAGAAATTAGCATAAAAAATGCAGCTACTAACAGTAGCTTGAAAAAAATGCAAAAATTTGCAGAAAGCTAGGGGGCCTTAGCAACGGATATCTGACATCTGCCAGCCCACCTGAATCATGTCTACAACAAGGTCCAAGTTCTTCAGTGTTGTTAGCCAGAACTCTGGAATGCCCACCACAGTTTCTGGAAGAGCCAAAGTATAAACAGAGAATGAATTGCTGTTCAAGGGGCTTACTGCCATATTTACAAACATGCCTCCGCTCAAACTTCTATTCCAAGCGACCCCCGACGCACGTTTTTCGTTTCAGACAGCAACCTCCACACAAATCGCTCCTCCAATAGCGAAGAACTCTAGAATCTCTAGAGTCAGTGACGACATTACCTCGACTGTCACTCTGCTAGTAAACGTGGTGTACGCCACATCCGCTCGCTGCATGGACTTCGTTATACCAAGCTTTTCACAAAAGTGGATATAGTGAAGAGTCACAGAACCATTCTCTAAAGCATCGACCTAGCGATAGCAACCCAAAACTTCTGCTATGCTATCATTTTACGGTACGGAGCCTCCTGAAGTCCCTGCTGTTGATGCCTACAATGGATAACTGATCAGTCACTGACACCAGTGCTGTAGTTCCATTACATTCCATGGCGGCAAACAGTGTTCCATGCTGTAAGCTGTGGGGCACCACAAGCGTAGTTGACCTGAGCGGACATCTGTGTGCCACTCCACGCATGAATGGATTGCCTGACGCCCGAGGGTACGCAAGTCTTCAAACGCATGGTGTTGTTGAAGGAGCGAGTTTGTATCTCCATAGAAATGAGCAAACCATCGAACCCGGATAATTTGAATTTTGCTTATATCAAACTCTCGAAATATCCCTTTGAAAATCCCATATAAAAGTATAGAAAAGCTGTGTCGTATATCGAACTCATTTCACCGGTCCTTCGATATATCAAACTCCGCATCACACATTGGATGGTGCACCTTCTCCAAAGACTATCACATCACTCTGCCATTTGCCGCGTGACGTTTTCAAGCCACGCACGGAAGGAATGAGAGGGCACAGTTCGGTGACGGCCGGTGCAAGGCAGTGCCACACCCTTTTCCCAAAGGCGCGTGCATCTACGACGTTTGCTAGCCACGCGCGTGAAGGAAGGAGATGGAACCAATGCAGCCGTGGTGTTTAGGAGAGAGGAAAAATGTGATAGAGCGAAATGCAAGCATGTGCCCACTCTTCTGCCGTGCTGTCTCCCTCCCCTTCCTCTTTCCCGGCCTTCGTTCACAGCCACACACACTACGCATGCACAGACGAGCCAGCTCTGCCCGTGGCAGATTTTCTCCATGTGTGTGTTGCGAACGCTCTGCGCGCGGTGGCTGACGGCAGCTGTCACTTTTTTACTATAATATATTTTTTTTGCTGGAGTCGTTCAATTTTGCCAGCATAGCATATGCTATGGTGGCTGCAGACGTTAAGAAGCACCATTTTTTTTTTCTTTTGCGAGAGTCGTCCTTACTTGTGCTGAACGTGCAGCGCAGCGAATGCTATCGGCAGTTTTTTTTTTTCCGAGAAAGTCTTCTATTCTTACATCTACGAATCAATGATAGCCTGCGGTAAGCTGCAATCAAGACTTTGACTTCTAGCATTGTTCGCTTCAAATGGCATTTGCAGCTAACACTCTTTCCGATGATTTCGTAGCAGTGGACTACGCCCGCCCCAAGCGCGGCGTGATAAATCGAACCAGGCTTGTGTAATCAAGCCATCACCGGCACTCTGCCAAGTTAGCTCCCGTTTGAAAACAGCAAAAAGCATTTGGTTCTGCAGACTATTTAAAGGGGGACACTGGTCTTAAAGCCATTTTCTTTAATTTTTGAACTAAAGTGATGAAACTTTGCACACGTGTGCAGTTCCTGGTGCTGATTCCAAAAATATAATTAGTTTTTCTCTAAACCAATTAGGCGTTGAGATAATTAAGAACAATGGTGCACTTGCTGTGAAAACAATAGGAAAAAAACCACTTCACAAAAACTTATTAGCATATAGCTATATACTAGAATGAATAAGGAACACAATGTTGCAAGCAGATTTTTGATTTAATGATTATTTTTCATTTTATTGCACATTGAAATTTAGTAGTCGTAACATGGAAACACATTGGTCACAAAAAGTGCCATATGAAAAATTTTAAAGCAATAATTAAGAAATCTGCTTGCAACATTGTGTGCTCCACATATTTGGCTTAATGCTGATCAAAAATCATTGCTGTATCTGCAATGGGTGTTGAGATATCGCATTCACCAACTTGACAGGAGACCAAAATTTACATCTTGAGAAAATGAGAAAAACAAACGGAAGTCATTTTTAATCACTAAAAGTAAAAAATATGTACATGTCAACTACCAGACATTGTTAATATGCCCCAGGGGCATAGTCATTTTGAGCACTACCACCTTTGTGGCGCTTTTTCAGAGCACGCTGCAAATTTTCTGCCGATGCACGCTTGCTTGTAGATGCAACGGACTGAAGCTTGTCCTTTTCTACCATACGCCGCACACTTCTCTGGCCAGGATTCAAACACAGCTCGTTCAAAATTCCTACAGAGGTCCTTTGGTACCCTATATTAAACTTCAAGACTGCTTCTGCAACTGCGGCCTCAACACTGAAGAGGGATGCGTGCCTTTCTTTTGGTGCCAGTGCCCATATGAGAGAGTGCAGGCTCATTATTTTGGGTTTTTCCCCTTGCACATCGCTCAAGGAGCTTCTTGTCAGAGAGGCGCTCATAAATTGGTCGCAATGCCTTGGGGCTGGCGCTCCTTTGGCACTGGCAGCATTTTGCCGGCGCCAGGAACTTGAACCTGTTGGGCAAAGGCTGTGATCAGACTCCTGATCATTTGATGTCACATGATAATAGGTAGCCATCACCGCTTTTGCCATTTCTTCTATGTTGCCACTGTGGGACTTGAGTGCCCAGCCATAGTAAGAACTTAGCTTGTTGACTAGATCACCAGTTAGTCTGCCTTTACCACCAAGTGGTTCTGAGCCTGACCCTTTTTGTTTTGACAGCAGATTGCGGAGAGCTGTCCCCATCCGCTTTTGAACATGGTTAATGCAATCTTCTTTGGTGACCTCAACGTAGCCATACACTTGGTCATCTTTCAGGGTGAGGAAGGACCGGCTGTCGCCGTCTGACAGCACCGTTGTGTATCTGAGGTTGTGCTTCTGGAGCGATCTTCTAAATAGGATTAGGACTGCTTCTACTTCCATCTCACCAGCCTTTTTATCAGTATTTTTCTGGCAGACGTGGCTTGCTCTCCATTCTTGGTACGTGGGGTCGTCCACTTTCGGTCCCCGCTCACAACCTGCGCAAAAATTGCTCAGGACAACGTAGTCTAGGACAAGCCCCGTAAAAAGCTCGATGACAGTGCCGACTCCGATGTGGGAAGAATGCCCACGAGTCATCCAAGTCCCATCGTAGGACACGGCTACGTTGCTAGGATTGTCAACGTTCAGTTCATCGTACAGCTTCCGGACTGACTCCGCGCATTCAACGGTCACTTCCTCGGCTGCATGCGTCGCGGCAGGCGTCGGCTTTTCTTTTACGTTTCTTTTTCCCATCGTGTGCAGTCCACGATGGGAAATATTCATCGCGGCAAAGATGTCGTTGAATGCAGTCCGCCGGTTGCCGGTACTTTGCATCGCGCGCGCAGCCAGAATGTTCACAGCGAAAGGATTTACAGTTTGCTTTCCGTCCACACGCGGCGAACTCCACGCCGATGCCTTGTCGCCGCAGTTGACACATGTCAAGAAAAGCTTGACAGCGAGGCCGTATTCGCGATCACCTCGGCCGATTTTAACACTCCCTCCACACGTTTTACACTTTGCACCGTCAAGAAGGCTGTTGATCGACTCGATGCAAATCACGGCGAAGCTCGTCTCATCAAGCCGGCAGATCGCGGCATCGCTGGCGGCAAAGTCTGTCTTACGTTTCGTTGCTGGTGTTGAATCCAACTCCCGCAGTTTGGCGTCGGCTTTTCTCTTTTCACTTGCCAGATCGGAAGGCGTCAGAAGCGTTGTATCGTGACGAACGCGGCTGACGACGTCTGAAGTGTGCTCGCTTGACGGGCCCGGTAGGCCTAGCTGATCCGTAGGTTCGTCGACACGGTCACTGGACGCAGGAATCTGCTCGTTTTCGGCGTCTCGCAACACCAAAGCACCTTTCTTAGCATTGCCGATCGACGACTTTTTCCTTTTTTTTTTTTTGCCGTATTTATGACTCACCGCAAACTTTCTCGTTGGCGTAGACATCGCTGCGAGATCTCCGAGGCGTTCGAGGCTGACAGCACTAGGCAAGATGGCGTCTAAGGGCACGGCTCCGACTGCCCTGACGCGCGCAGCAGACGACGCGAGACGCGAACGGCCAATCACAGGGTCCCTTTTTGTCACATGCACCGAAGCAACGAATAGGAACGTGTGCTGTGGCTTTTTTTCTTTTCTTTGTTTGTATCGAACCAATGAGCGAAACGACGCGCAGGAGCGCGAAATTTGAAGGCGAAAAGCCACTCTTTCGAAAGAGACCAAGATCGCCGTGAGCGCGGCCGTGGAACAGAAGCTATACTTTTTTGAAAATGCGCTATTTTAGTGAAAACATCAGCTTGAAATGAGCCAGCCGACTTGTTATAAATTGATATTACGCCTCAAATATTGACACGAGAGGTGAGAAACTTGGTGGAATCAGAGAATAATAGTTGTAGATTCTAATACTTCAGGTTTCTAAAAATTGATTTTTGGGCGATTTTTCCGCCTTCAAGACCCGTGTCCCCCCTTAAGTGCGCAATTGCAATGCACTGCAAAGCAGCACAGTTTTTACCGCTTGCCCCTGAGGCCTCTCAAAACAGAGGGCAAAACAGATATCAACAAATAAAACCAAATATTCACACGATTTCTTAAAGCCTATACCACGTACTACACCAACAACGTCACCAGCACCGATTTGCCAGATGCAAAAGCATTTTCTGATATTTATCACAGCAGCCCGCAAAACAAGTTTTACTATACCCTAAACGTAAAAATTGCTTGCGAAAGTCATTTCGAAGACTGGGCATGAAAAAAATAAGTTACGCACTGCAGCACGCGGTTTTCAGGCTGAATTATGGCCCTAACCTTGCCCCCATGAGACATCTGCGCTGCTTCGAGTTTCTCTAGAATACCTGCTCCACTCCGAAGTGGCCCTGGAGTGTAGGATCGAGTTGAGGCACGTTTGTGAATACGGGTGTTAGTGGTTACAGGTAGCAGGGAAATAAAAGGGCAAATCCTCACCTTCCTTCTTCTCGTCTCCCTTCTCATTGATGTCTGCCTTCTTCACGCCCTCCTGCAGAACCGCAAAAAATTTCGCCATAAATACAGCGGCCACAAAAATCAATGAAAAGCCTAATTGTGCAGCGCTGTGCAACCCACCGTTATCTCTTCCTCCTCTTTGTCGGAGTCCGTGTGGAAGTCGCACTCTTCGTCCGTAGGTTCAACCTTGCCCATTGTTATAAGATGCCTCTGCAATAGCAAAACAAAAAGTTCTGAACTGCATGGCAATTAGACAGCCGACATGAGCCTTTAACAACATTCAGGCGCCTTATTTCAGCAATGACACTGGCAAAATGCACCTGAGCAACTTTTGAGGCATTATTAGCCTGGTAAACAATGAAGGAGCTTGTGTGTGATGCAATACTTGCTACGCCATCTGGCACTATCCGCGATATACCGTATACGTGTGTAATGGCCGCACCCCAAACTTTAGAAAGAAAATTGGGAAAAAAAAACTAAATACGGAGAGTTTTGTGGTTACTGCCACCAGGTGGGGCCCAAAAGTCAAGTGAAAGCCAAAATGAAGCGTAAGGTTAGAAGTAGAATTGCCAATAAGAATTAAGAACAAAATATTTGAGAAAAAAAAAACGAGCATGGGGGCAGTGGCCACTAACTCCGTTACAAAGGGGGCGCTCCTAGCCGCAGCGATGCCCGCCCGTTACAAAGGGTGAGGCCAGCAAATCCAATCCAATCCAAGTCTGTTCACTCCTCCGTTTTACAGCCATTTCATCGATTGCCCGGAACATATCACGTGCGATCTCGCAATCGGAACGCATCGCTGCTCTGATTTGTTCTGCGCTCGTGAGCTGAAGATTTTCTTTTTCCTCGATGGAAAAATATGTTAGTTATACCGCTCACGTTAGGCTGAAAGTGATTCACTACGCGAAAGAAGAAGGAAAAAGAGCGGCTGGACGAAAGTTCGGCGTTGACGAAAAATGTGTGCGGCGATGGTACTCCCAAGAAGATGCCCTCAGGAAAACAAATGTTTAGAGGCGCGCTTTCCGAGGGAAGCAGAGCATGTTTCGGAAGTTGAAGACTCTCTTCTCGAGTATGTGACAGAGACGCGGCGCAATGGCTTTGCTGTTTCGACTGAGATGTTGCGCATGAAAGCGCTAGACATTGCACGCAGCAAGGGGATTGCAGCTACCGTGTTTAAAGCAAGCAATGGGTGGACTTCGCGCTTCACGAAGCGAAAAAACCTGTCCATTCGCCGTCGCACGACGATAAGTCAACGTCTACCCGAGGAGTATGGTGAAAAGCTTCTGCAGTTCCACAAGTTTGTTATCAACAAGCGCAGAGAACATGAGCACCTTCTCTCTCAGAAGGTTAACGCTGATCAAACCCCGGTTTGGTTTGACGCACCCCAGAATGTGACAGTCGAGGCGAAGAAGAGCGTGCGTGTGCTTACATCGGGGAGTGAAAGGCAGCGATGCATGGTCATGCTTTGCATCACAGCGGATGGATGAAAATTACAGCCTCACGTAATTTTTAAGCGGAAACGTCTACCTGCGGAGAAATTCCCTGATGGCATCTTTGTTCGTGCGCAGGACAAAGGATGGATGACGAATGAGCTGGTGACAGACTGGTTGAAGTCTGTTTGGGAGAAGCGACCAGGGGCGAATCTCGCGACACGTTCTCTACTCGTCCTAGACAGCTTCAGGGGGCACCTGACAGAGCGTGCGGCAACAGCTCCGCGCATCTAACACGGACTTGGCAGTCATACCTGGAGGCATGACTGGCATGCTTCAGCCGCTGGACGTCTCCGTAAACCGCCCTTTTAAGTGTGGATTTCGCCATGCGTACAATGAGTGGATGGCAACGGCCCTCCACCAGAAGACTCCAACCGGCCGACTGAAACGGGCATCGCTTGTGGCCGTTTGCCACGGGATACTCGAAGCGTGGGCCACGGTTTCGTTAGAGACTGTGGAAAAAAAGTGTCAAGGTGACAGGGATATCAAACAGGCTGGACGGTACGGAGGAGGACGACGACGAGTGATGTTTTGGACACGGGACGAGCCTGAAATCCCGACGAGTTTAGCAGAGGAGGACGAGGAGTTTTTTGACGATAATAAAGGCAGGTACCACCGCAAATACTTTTTTTGCTGTCTTTTTTCTCATGTAATTCTTTCAATAAATTCTTCCTTCCCACTGCGATAGAAAGCTGGAATAACCTCCCCGAACACATTGTCATTGAGGCTAATCCTTCCCGATTCAAGCTCCTAATCGACTATCTCAATGAAAAATAATCTTCCTGTACCCATGTCAGCGACCAAGCCCTGCAAACTGACCAGTCAGTTTTACTTCCATAGCTGTAATCTGATTTTGTTTTATATTTTTGCCACTCTGCCATGACTTATCTGAATTTGTTACTAGTCTTTTTCACCTTGTTTTACCTGCCAGTTCTATTTTCTGTTTTTATGGTATTTTCTATTACTTTTATTTACATTCATGTATGACTGCTGAACAGCCCTATACCACCCCCTCCCCCCTTATGTAATGTCCCGAACGGGACCTTTAAGGGGAGACACGGCTCTTTGAGGCCGAAAAATCGCCAAAAATTCGGTTTTCTGAACTATTTCTGGAATCTGGAGGTTCTGAAGAACCCATTACTGAAATATTATACTACTCTGACTAGTATTTATTGCGTTATTAGGTTTGAAAGTCAGTAACATAACAATTTTCGCTCATAAAAAGACCAAGATTAGTCGAATTCAACCTCGCGCCCCGCGGCAACGGCGCAGCGCAGCGCGGCCATCTTGGTATCGTTCGAAAGCTGCACTCTTCTATTTTCCGTTCCTAGCGGGAAACAGTTCGTCTGGCAACAGTGAAGCTAGACCGCCGCAAAAAAATACTAAAATCTCGCACGCAATTGGTGTTCTTTCATCACGTGGGACAAATCCTGCTTTCCGATTGGACGCCGGCAGCATCGTCGGCTATACAAAGACGATGCTGCTCCGATCGTTCGCCATCTTGCATTTCGCCGCGTTTCGACCGCATTTCTCCATCGCGATGGCTGGTGGAAAACGGAAATTTCGAACGGCACACGCTTTCGGCAAAAAACGAAGACGGTGGCCTCGGACGTGTGAGGAGCCATCGGAACCGCCAGCAGCAGCAGCAACGACCACCTCGACGAGGCAGTGCAGTGCGTCTACAGAAGGATCGTTGGCATGCGCGGCGGCGACGCCCGTCGCTGTGCCGAAAACAGTGTGCGTCGATACGCCACTTCTTTCCGATGCAGATAAAGCGGTAATCGATTTCCACGCACAAGAACAGCGAAGGCTTTCTTCCATGTCTGCGACCCGCCGCAAACGCCTTGTGGGGGACTTCGACGAAAGGCCGGGTGACGGGACGCTGTTCACCGTTCTAAGCCTCGCAGCCGTGAACGAACTCCTCCAGCATGCGCAGTGTAAGCAGTGCGGTAGCCCTGTGACGCTTTCAAAGACTGGCCGGGAGTACGGAATAGCTGTCAAGCTTGTTTTAACCTGCGATTATTGCGGTGAACTTGATGCGCAATGGAGCTCGCCGAGAGCAGGTGGGAATGAGACCTGCAACCCTTTTGAAGTGAATGTGCTCGCTACTCGTGCAGTGATAAGCACAGGGAACGGGCAGACAGTTCTAAATGACATTTTTTCTTCGCTCAACATCTCACGACGTGGTTTACACCCGAAAACCTTTCAGAAGTATGTGAAGAAAAAACTTAACCCTGCCGCGCTGAACGCTGCCGCGCATGTGATGAGCGAGTGCGCAGATGCCGTGAAATCGGTGTACAGCGAGTTAAACTTTGGAAACCCCGGCAATATTGCGGTTTCATATGATAGAACGTGGCTGACAAGGGGCCACTCCTCGCACATCTGTGTAGGTACAGTAATTGAGCTGTTCACCGGGTATGTGCTTGATTTTGTGGTACTTTCGAATTTTTGTTTGGGATGCCAGCTGGGCCCGAAAGAAGATGACCCTCATTATGAGCAGTGGCGAGCTGACCACCAGTGCCAAAAAAATAGTCTGAGCAAGCCTGGGCAAATGGAAGTGGAGGCTGCACGAATACTATTTGGGCGATCACTGCAAAAGCATGGCCTGCGCTATACAACGATGTTGTGCGACGGCGATAGCCGAGCTTTTAACAGCCTGCACGAAGAAAAGGTATATGGTTTTGTGGAAATCGAAAAAGAAGACTGCATTAACCATATTCACAAACGCATGGGCGCTGCTCTGAGAAATCTCCTGCAAAAGCGTAAGGGAGATAGCCAGAAAAGTCTTGGCGGAAAGGGCAAGCTCACAGGGGATCTTATTGCAAAATTATCCACCTACTATGGGCGGGCTCTGAAGACTAACCTGGTCAACATTGATGACATGAAGAATGCTGTTCTTGCAATATATCATCATGTGACCTCTACAGATAAAAGGTGGAATCATTCGCTGTGTCCAAAAGGGGAAGACAGCTGGTGCATCCACAACAAGGCTGTGGCGAAGGAGGAGCCAGCACCAAAGCATCGATACAACCTCCCAGACTATGTCGCTGAGGCATTGCTACCTATATACACACGCCTCTCCGACAAGAAACTGTTTGAGCGTTGCCAGAGAGGCAAAATGCAAAAGAGTGCCTACACTCTGATATAGTCACTCGTACCCAAAACCAAGCATGCCTCTCTCTACACTGTTGAGTGTGCAGTAGGGGAAGCTGTCGCCAGATTCAATGCTGGGAAAGAGCATGCCACTGAGGCTATCCCTAAAGAATTGCACGTGAATCGAAGCAGCATATTGGTACAAAGATGTGCCGAGAAGGACCAGCGCCGGCTGGCTGCATCGGACAAGAAGCATGCAGGTGCTGAAAACTTCCGGAGTGCCATGAAAAGGAAGCAAAGGAAAACCGTTGATAATGATTATGTTCCTGGACGCTTCTAACACAGTTTGCAATGAAGCCCAAGCCTTGATTTGTTTCTTCTCTTGTTCTTGTTTTCTCAAAATGGATTTTTTAACCACTCCACATACTGTTGCCCAAGATATCTCCAGATGTGGTGGTCAGATTGAAACAATTCTTGTTGTATTTTGAAGCTTATGAATTGTTCTCTGCAATAAGATCTAAAAAGCATAACAATTCCTCTTTGAAATTTAATTAAATTAGTAAGTTATTTGTTGAAATTTTCCCAATTTTTGAGGGATGTATTTGGCAAGTCTATAACTTCTATGCCAGGGAGGCCAAAATTATAATGGTATGGTTGCACACTCTGGCTCTTGCAGAACACAAAGATATCAAATTTTAATCATTTTTTGATCAGGAACTTATTAAAAACTTGGGCACAATGATTAGTCATCAATTAACAAATATTTCAAAATTGACACAAGATAGATAAAAACAGATTGCATATTTGTGTTTAGCATACAAAAATGCATCAGGCATACATTTTTCATCTATGTGCGACAAAAATTAACAAAATTAGTTTAAAGAGCAGTGTCTCCCCTTAAGGGTTATTAAATGATGATTATGTACCGTCACGACAGGTCATGACGTCACCCGGCAATTCATGCATATAATACGAAGCTGACCCCGCCAATATCCAATCAAGGCGTCCGTGCGGCGCCTTTCATTAGCCGCTCCCTCGAACACCGCACCACACAGCAAACAGAAGCAAACCCAGATGTCTAAGAGGCGTTAGTATGCAGCAGATATCAGCAGCATTTCAAATTGATTTACAGGGTAGAAAAGGTGCAGTATCTCAATTCTCCGCGGACACGTGTGCCACGCCATATTGGAAGGGAGGAAGGTGGGAGTGGAAAAAGAGATGGAGATAGAAGTGCCGTAGTGGAGGGCTACGATCCACCGCACTATAATGGCTTTTGCCTCATCACACTTCAGTACTCCAAAGTGCCCTCTAGAAATTTTTTTTCGTTTCCCCCACTTTCATTCCACCTTTCTTTCCCCTTGAAACTGCCTTTATAAGGTACCTCGTGGTTTCAATAAAATTTAGTTGTGAGTAGTGCCTGTGTCTCGTCTCTTGTGGTATGCATGGTTCGGCGCAATATTTTCACCAATTCAAGTATGCAACAACTAGCCCAAGAAGCGGTGTTAATGCAGCATCTTCATCCTCAGGTGTGCCAGTAGTGAACAAAAGACATCCCACACCTCCGCCAATACTTGTCAGTCATAGTGGTTTATTTTCCCGCTCCATAAAATCCTAAACATGGTTATAATGAAACTGATTCGGGCATCACAGCACTATGTGTTGAAGCAACATTACATTGTAGGGTGTAAAAAAGGACTGATGTCCCACCAAATAGAACGGGACCGCAGCACGGAGTAGCACCCTACAGGAACTGAGTGTTCCTTTGATGTCCCTGCGTTTTCTTGGGAAAATGAGCAGCTGATCAGGCTCACTTTCCAAGTGTCCACAGGTTGAAGAACTAGCTTTTGTCGAGCAAATTTCTGGCTAGCAGCTCCACTCCATTCAAAAAATCGCTACGCTATCTTGAAAGAGGCATCCAGGAGTTATTAAAATGAAAGAGCTAGACAAGAGCCCAAACCAGTTGCAAGAATGCTGGTAAGGCAGGCCTGGCCAGTGACCGATTGATAGGTACTAAGTGAATTATTCCACGATACAGTTTATTCAGGCCAATATTGCTTAGTCTTTGCGGCTGTTTTGAAAAAAGCAACTGAAAAAGATTACATGAAGCCCACAAGAGGCAGATGCTGAAGACAATAGGCCAACACTGTTGTCAAAACTTAAATGGCAAATAAACAGCCGCAGGTGCACCCACCTGATGATTCCATACAAAAACAACAATCAGCTGAAATTTGGTGTCCAATAACACTCAATGAAAGCCCACAAAGTAAGTCCCCACTGAAGGCAAAACCAAACCAGAGTTGCCAGAGCCATACCTTGTCGTAGAAGGGCTGGTACAGCTTGAAGTACTTGCACTCGAGAGCGTAGACCTCCATGTGAAACTGGGCCTCCACCTTGGCACACTCCACATGCAGCTTCTTGAGGGCCTTGATGCGTCGCTTCACGCAGGCAGGGAGACTGAGTGCAGTCATCACAAAATAAGGCATCCAAGTTATTACAGCAAGCTAGAACTGGAATGTGCACTTCAAGCAAAAACATTGAAAACTCAATACCCACTTCCACAGCTAGTGCCCCAAGTAGAAATTTTATGACATAACTACACCATTGAGAACAGCTAAATTTCATGCTTAGTTTAGTAGCCCTCCATGCAGTCCTAGTCCCAGTGACAACCTGAAGTATCTCACCAGAATGATGCAAGTCACAGTGAGACAGTATCATGACATTATCGTCATACAAAAGCAACTTCCAAACATTTCATGTCCAAAGCTAGGAAGGCTGACCAAAGCACTCGCTTCATGGCTAAATGCCTGCGACAAACTCAACAGATAGCAAACAGCTAACTTTTGGGCAAGAGTAATTTTTTACTTGTGGCAGGGAAAAAGTAAAATTTGCACACATTATGGCTGGACAGTGCAGCCTGTAACCACCAGCATGAAAAAAACACCTGCATGCACAGCTTAGTCTCAACAGAGAACATTTCTTCTGCAAGCCACACACAGAATAACTGCCTCAACAAAGCATATTTCGAAAGCAATTACTGGAGAAACCTGCGTATAATAAAAGGTTTTTTCTTCCAGATTTTATGTCAGATTCTCGTCTCATATGGATCCGAATAAATTTCAGCCTAATTCGCTGTTCCGGCCTTGTTACTAATTATCGCCAGAGGAGGCGCTATTTAGCGGTGACAGCTGACTGTTTCGATGGTCTAACCCTGCGACAATGGTGCTCTCGACCAGGACGAGGTCGATCGCACCTTGCACAGTGTAGGAATAGTGAAACTTGGGACCACTCTGCACATTACAAGGATCTATCACAGGCCTCTCCAACCATGCTGCCCCCACCCTACAGCCGAATGGCGGATGCTTTCCCAGCACTCCCAGGAGTGCCTGGTCACGCCTCAGAAATGAGGCATACCGAATGCATTTATGTGTTTTATGGGATATAGAGGTATGAGAAAAACTCCTCCAGCAAGAAACTCTCGGCAAATGTAACAGATGACAATCGCAAAACCTGAATCTAAAAACAATTCCTGGGCGCACATGCTGCGTGACTGCGTGCAGAGCTACACGCGAAGTGCGGGCAGCTCGTGTGCTGACCTGCATCCGCGCTGAAAGCGGTCTACTGGTTTTAGAATAAACTAAAGACAGTGTGGCTTCAGTGATTGCTAGGGTGAATATCAGCTGCTCTTCTCGCAGCCCGTAAAATTTCCCGATCTAGCGTGTCAGCGAGAGAAGGGCGAGTGCATCAGCACCAGCATATGAAGGTTCGTGGTATTATGTGGAACCTGGTGCGAGGTGGCATTGAACGTGAAAGTGCCAAGCGCGTGCTCCTCACAGGGCAGCCGCGAAATTTGTTTAAATAAATACTTTTAGTGATCTTTACTTGTTCGCATTATATGTGGATGGAAACTTTTCCCTGTTTTTAATATCACAAAATTACCCTTCGCATTATATATGGTTTTTACGGTACTTGGAAAGTAAACTGTCTCTGCATTAAAAATCATTAAAAAGCCACTAACTAGAGGGTAAGGTGGGCACAAAAACACTTTCCAAAATTCTAAAATCAAAGGTGCCACCTATGCTGGATATTTATTTGTGAATGCCCACTTCCTCTAATGAAGCTCTGAACTTGCCAATCTTACCTTGGCAGAATTTTCTGCCACAGTAGCTACCCGGGCGAATATGCATAGCCGAGCAAGTTCCAGGTGCATTATAGAAACCACTTTTTCACTAAAGTTTGATGCATGTGCAACATAACATTTTAAGACAGCATGTAGGACGCATAACGGGGCTGGACGATTCAATCATGTGGGAATCTCCAGTACGCAGTACGCCCAATTTATGTACCTGCCAGTTTCTTTGAGAATTGGACAAGATCAAAGTCCAACCACCAAGTGTCTTGCAGGACAACCATCCAGAGAATTCTAGCCAACAACATGTTCTACTAGGAACAAACCTGCACAAGGCTCCCCTCTACGGGGTCAACTTTTCAGTGCCTCACAAAACTTTGCAACAGTACAAGTCAGAGCCACGCCACTCACTTTTCAATGTAACCGGAACTTGCGCCAACCATAACGCCGAGCTTAGACTGTAGAGCTGCCAGTACCTTGGGGTCTTTCATCATCTCTGCTGTCAATCGGGCTGCACAAAAACCAACAAGACCATGAGCATATACATGGCATGAAGTCAATCACACTTGTTTAGAGCCCCTCACCGATGTTGAACAGACAAAATTAAGATAAGAATACAGCTATATTGTTATGGACAATGCTATTGCAAACATGTGGTTCACATGGTTTTGCAGCTGCACCAGATCTCTAGAGAAGAGAGACTTAACTCTGTGCACTGCTTATCGCCGAAAAGCCATAACTGCAGTAGACAACACCAGTCTGCGGGATGGTTTCAATCAAGTTCCAACACCCCTATGAAGTCACTACAAAACCCTTCATTTGGCTTCACAAAACATGGCCCTCGTCCCCAAGACGTGTGGCGAACACTATTTCACTCCAGAGAGTGATGTGCACGAGACACCAGATTTCTTGAAACATGTAGGACGCATAACGGGGCCGGATGATTCAAATGCGTGGGAATCTCCAGTACGCAGACTACGTCCCATTGATGTACCTGCCAATTTCTTTGAGAATTGGACAAGACAAAGGTCCAACCACCAAGTGTAAAGCAGGATAAACATTCAACGCATTTGTCCAACACCACAGGTGGCAGAAAGAGACATCTGACACCAAGGGCAAGCAGCCGTTGGCAAGTAGTGATAGGGCAACGCATTATAATACAAAAAGGGGCGAATAACTGAAAATGATGAGTTTAAGCTAGAAAAAAAGATGTCACGCTACCACTAGTTGATTTCGCGAGAATGCCACACTATGTCACACCCCCACTTGTATAAGAAGAATGTTGATTAGTCACTTTTAGAAAGGCTGCCACATGTTTGGATCAAGACTTCTAAATGAAGTTCCCAAATGTGCAGAAGTGCATTCTGCTGCCAAACATCAGCGCAGACAAATGCAGTGCGTATTTGGCACTTTGCATTCTCAGGAATATTTTTTTTTTGTCACAGAATACCTTACTACGAACTTGTGTGACATCTGACAATTGCAGCCACCAAAACATAGAAAAGCAGCTTTTACTGCAAGAAATCGACGCAGGGAAAAAGCGAATCTGCTTCTGCAGACAGCTAGCACTGGCCCCTCGGCCACCGCGATCCTTTTGAAAGACCGAGACAATACTTCAAGTAGCACTGAAGATGAGGTCATATCGAATTTTTTTTTTTTGCACATGGACAAAGCACGCACTCGATGAGGTGTTGCACAAAGTGGAAGGTGTATGTGCTGTAGTGGTATAACGTAGTTAGTGCATGGTCATTTTCAATAACAGATTTGTTCAAATAAATCAGCTCTGAAGTGCAACATTTTCATTTCAGGCTTTGCTTGTCTACACACGTGCCTACTGACGAGGTACATTATATTTGCACCTAGGTTTGAGCACTGTCTTATAACTGCAGATTTTTCATTACAACAATATTTGAAAATAACTAACAATTTTTCGCAGTCTTACTTCACTGAACTCAAGATTGACTTCAATCTTTGGCACCATATGATCCATGCAAACCAAAGATATCTGCATTGAGAGCAGTAGTCTTCCTTTTGAAAACAGCACATTGTGCTCAATGCAGTTAAATGGAGGAGTGGGTCCCAACATGCCGCAAGAGAAAGCACTGTCTTCATACTCAGTGGCGCTGGCCATCGCGGCATCCTAGCCTTTGACAAATATGAGGGCCATGTGGCACATGTCCAATCAAGCGTTCGATGAATCAAATCCTAGCCTCTCTTATTAGCTAAAGTGGTGCTCCTCTTTACCTTACTTCATGGCTGCTAAACATGTTTGAACATCCACTTTTGCTTGACAAAGGGGAATCCGGTCTTTCAGTGAAGTGTAGCTACAGATGAACACACTGACCTGAACTGCCAGCTAAATGATGGCAGAAACAGCCTGAAATCCGCCTTTTGCGCGAGGATGTGGCGCCATCATGTGGGAGCGGGCGGGAAACACATTGAGCGGCAGTGTAGCAGACGACGCGAGAGCACACCATACGGAATGGCCACGCCAACGCTGGTAGAAAGCGAAAGCTTCCCCCCTTTTTTGGTCTCGTAGCGGAAAGTAGTGACAGTGATTGCAGCATATCATGTTCACGCAGTATGGGGGAAGGTAGAGCGTTTTCACAATCCACTCATAACGCACGTACGCATATACTATCTTCGTATTGTAAGAGCGTGTAGCGCGGGCCGTGTTCGACGTGACAGAATGAGACGCTCTCAGCGTGCAGGTTTTCGGCAGACAGGAGAGCGTTGGGGCAGAGAGAGAGAGAGAGAGGGATCTCAAAGGGCAAAGCAGCCAGGGGTTTGTTGATGCTGCAGAGCTAGGTGGAATCGTCTCCTGTGACTTTGAGCGGCGCATATGCGCGGGGTGTCTTGAGTTACCGAGCACAATGCGGTCTCCGCGGCGCCGGCATGGTGCAATGGGCGTCGCTTCCTCCTCGCGTCATCTACAACCGTGCAGCTATAGGATTTCATCCACGAAGATCGGCAGAGAGTCACATATACACACCCCGTGAAAAGGGCATTGTCCCGGCCGGAATGCACACCTGCAGGAAACGCGCTGCATTTTTCTGGCAATGGATGATTCAGAGCTGTAGCCGGTTTCTGGCCTCAGGAGTCAGAACGGATGTGGTCGCAGTGGTGAAAAGGTTCTCGGTGCGCAGAGAATGGTCATTCTGTCGTGAAAGGATCTCCAACGTTCATTTCTGCCTCCGCCGCGATTTCTGCGGAATCAACAACTTGGTGACACATGTGAATCTCCTACATATCTGATGCGCATCTCGGTCAGGAACCAACCCTGTTCTACGTCCAGAGCGATCCACTCTGCAAGTGAACGAGCATGAACCCTCCAGGAGACTAATTTATTGTGCCGGGCGGTTTCCTTGACGTTGCAAACGGTTGGACGAAGACTACGATTATCAAGCTCCCTAACGAAGTGCATCTGATAATTCGTACACCAAAGGAACAATATCCGGATGCTTTGGCGTGCACGAAGGCGAGCCTTTAATTAAAAAAAAATACTGTGCGCGTGCAAGTGTCAAGTGCGTCATATGCTCCGAGCGGCAAAAACAGATACTACAGGTATGTATGCATCTAAGCGAAATAGGCATGATGAAAAGTACCTACTGGAGTTTTCACCCAGGCTGTAGCGCACCAGTGATAGCTGCAATGAGGATTTCTTCGGTGCGTGATTGCTTCAGTTGCACCGGGGCCTGAAGGCGATGTATTTTGTCCCTTCTTATCTTTATGTGCGAAACGGCTAGGTAGCTTAGATATCACAGGCGGCTGTGTGCGCTAGGCCGTAATATTTAGCATGTTTTATCGTGACTGCCACCTCACTAACAAGAAAAAAAAAAAAAAAAAAAATACGGCGTTTTAATGCACTGCCGTTCGCGAGCGTCATGACCAGCTCAACCACTCGGCTCGCTAACGGCGGTGCATCACAACAAACACCCTTTTTTTCTTCTTTTTAGTCAGGCGGCAGTCGCGATAAAACATGCTAAATATTACGGTCTAGCGCACACAGCCACCTGTGATATCTGCGCTACCCGGCCCCTTCGCACATAAAGAAAACAAACGACAAAATACATCGCCATCAGACGCGCCGAACAAGTGCTCATTGCGGCTATCACTGGTGGGTTACAGGCTTGGTGCAAACTCCGGTAGATACTTTTCATCATGCACATTTCCTTTAGATGCATGCATACCTGTAACGAAGTGTTTTTCGCACAGTCGAGAGCACGCAGTCGGCTGCCAAGGTCGCCCATTCACGTCTTGACGCTTGGTTGCCCTAATCCAAGCTTCACGCCGTTGCAGGTCGCGGCTCGCCGAAGGAAACCTAACAAAACGCGTCTTGCATCCCGGCACGCCTCGAGAGTGGCAGCCGTAAGCGGCACAGGTGGTTGGCATCGTTTTACCGAGGCTGTGAACGTACCGCGCCTCCAGCCCCCGTGCGTTGGCTATAAGTGCGGCGACCAGAAGCGCCGTCGACGCCTCTCAATGTGTTTTCATCAGTCGCCGCTGGGGCTTCGCGCATGCGCAGAAAACTCGCGCAAAAGGCGAATTGCCTCCATTAGTGACAAACCCCCAAAAAACGCTGCACGCCGACTGCCAATCGAAACAGGTGCTCTCGTAATACACCCGGATCTCATGCAATACAGTCCAGCCCACTTATAACGAACTTGATCGTCATGCGGCATTTGTTCGTTGTATCCAAAGTTCGTCGTAAGTGGACCACCTATAATACGGGCAATAAGAGCAAGCGAGACGAAAGTTAACTTTATTTTTGAAAAAAGTCCGTGATGCATGTCTGCTTCTTCAAAGCTGATCGCATCACTGCAGTTTGTAATTTTTCCAGCGCGATATGTTCATCGCCAAGGTCTCTGCTGCACATAAGTTCCTTAAGCGACGCGATGTAACAGATCGCGGTTGAAGCGTTCGCAGCAACCGGCGGTAGAGCAGCACCCTCGTCATCGTCGGTCTCTGGGCAGTCAGGAAGGGCTCGCACTTCACGCACAATAGCTTCGTCAGTGCATGGCTCCGCAATGTCGACGTCGTCATCAGCAGAAATGAAACCGTCCAGGCAACGTCAGGTCCGGCCAGCTGCGTGTCAACGACGTGTTGCCACAAGTCCTCGTGCGACCGGCCTTCTGGTGGGTGATCTATGGCGTCCTCGGTGCCTGGGCCCATAAAACCCGCCTTGCGGAAGCAATTTGCTATGCACTCCGCGGTGAGTTCCATCCACGCCGCTTTTAACAGCTCCACGGTGGCAAGCAAGCTGATGCGAACTGGCATGGCAGCATCAATCGCGATCAACAAGCGTTCGATGACGCGCCGCCGGTAGCACACCTTGAACGCATGAATGATGCCCATATCCAGCGGCTAAATTTTGCAGGTTGCATTGGGAAGCAAGAAGAGCACCGTCACCGCACTCAAGGAAGACTGCGCATGGTGCGCCGCACAGTTATCCAGCAGGACCTTCCTGTTTTTTCGTGCCATGTCGCGGTCGAACTCGACAAGCCACTCTGCAAATAAGCCACGACTCATCCAGGTTTTTGTATTGTTCCTGTAGCGTACGGGCACGTAGCTTCCAAAGCATCGCGGCTTACCTGACTTGCCAATGACAAAAGGCAGCCGCCGGTCACTGCCGTCCATATTGACACACAGAAGAACGGTTATGCGCAACTTGCTGTTCTTCCCTCCTGCGCAATTGTCGCCTTTCAAGGCATGCATTTTAGATGGCAACATCTGATAAAACAACGCAGTCTTGTCGGCATTGTAAGCGTCCCGTGGAGCATAGCTCGCGATTGTTGGAAGGCTGTCGGAAAGCCACGCATCGACGTCCTCGTTGTACACAGACGCGGCCTCGCCGACGACCGCCTTGAAAACAATTCCGTGGTGAGCCTTAAACCGGTGGAGCCATCCATTGCCTGGGCTGAAATCGGGAAAGTCCAAAAGGAAGGCGAAGTCTTTAGCCTTGGAGAGCATCAGCGGTCCACTGATCGGAAAGTTGCGAGACCGGGCGTCAGCGAACCACTTCAGCAGTGCGTCCTCAACGTCCGCATAGGTCGCCTTCCGGAAGGCGCTTTCTAGTCGTCGGGTCGACATTCACGGTAGCACCAAGAATCTTTTTCTTGCCCTTAGCAATGGTTGAAATGGTCGATTTAGACAGTCCGTACTTCTTGACCAGTTCGCAGTTTTTTGCACCTTGAGCAAGTTCATCAACAATGGCCATCTTCGTTGCGATGTCGACAGCTTTCCTTTTTATCACGTGAAGAGGTCGGCGTACAGTCTTCCATCGCACCAGGCGCCAGTCAAGCCCTGGGGCTCGTGCGCTGAGGCAGCCTTCAACTCCCCGATCTGGGAAAGGCACGGATGCGGCAACCATGTCAACGCAGTGCCATCGCACAGAAAGAATCGACGGCGCAATGCCCTCAGCGCGGGGGTGGCAACGGAGCAACAAATGGAGAACCGGTTTGAGCCGGTAGAGCAGGCGCCTGACTTTCCAGATTGGCCGACGCAGATCACGTGGATGCATCAAAGCGACGCGGGCGGCGCCACTTTCTCTTTCGTCACCGAGCGCGCTTTTTCGTTTTCATTTTTCAAAGCGCTTTTTCTTTTTTTACTTTATTTTACCCGCCAAGGAGCGCCGGGGGACGCTTTGTGCGCTCTGTGTTTGCGTCGTGTCAGGGGAACACTAAGTGCGCGAAATTCGCCTGCCGCGGGTTCGCAGTCGAGCGAAGCCGCGCCAAACACCGCCGGCTCTGTCAACTACGGGGACCGGACAGCTTCGCGTTCGCTCTAACCGAGTTTTGAGGCGACAACAGTTTGTTCTATGTGAAACACTGTGCCATTGCCCCAATATATAGTTTGACGGTTGCACCGCCCTCGTTCATACTAAGCGAGCGTTCGTTATATCTGCGGCTGTTATAAGTGGGCTGGACTGTATAAAAGCAGGCAGCAGGCAAAACCACCCATGGGGTACTGTGGCCTGCTACACGCACAAGACAAGTAGCATCAAGACTGCAGCACACAACCTGTTCAACAGTAGCAAATGCAGTTGGCACGCCATGAAAACATAGCACGGCTAAACCAAGGCAACAAAATGTCAATCATTCATCCCTGCCCTCAGATTTGTATGTAGGCAAAAGAAATTCAGCTAGGCCAGGCAAGCCATGCCCAGCATGATGCAAACTCAGATGAAAGTGGTCTGTCAGCTCTTACCTGTCTGTGATGCAGAGAGCTCGCCTCCTTTTTTCTTTTCACTCTCCTCCACATCCTCAATCTCTGCTTCAGCTCCCTCACCAGCTTCCAGTTCCCTACAGGAGGAGAGGAGTCAATTAATTATCACATGGAACCAACTGTGGTTTGTGCCACAGCAAATGGCAACTAGCAGACTTCAATCTATCTTGGGCGGTTTTTCCCTTGACCAATCACAATTGCATACAGCGAGCAAGATTTACTCAAGAGCTAAGACTGACCTACTTATGCATAACATCTTGGCCAGGGCTACACTTGGCAACAATCCAGTATGGTGTGTAGTGCCCCATGCATTCTAGGTGTGAGATACACGTGGCTATAACTAAAAACAAGGCTTAACCAACAAAGGTGTAGTTAGTAACGTTTGTGACCACAGTTTGTATGAAAGCTTTTTCTGGCAATGCTTTCATATGAATTGCAACAAGCATGCAAAAAACAAAAAACTGCAGTTTACAGTTGCACCAACCGGTCTCTTATGTAAAAGCTTAACTCTCCAAACTGTGGGATGCATGCAATGGCTAGAAAAGAATTCTGCTTTTAACTTAATCATTAAATTCAGCAATCCATTCTCACTCATCTACCATGCATAAGCAGCAAATCCCACCCTTGACCGTAACGGAATTAGACCATTACAGATCAGTCAAATCTACAGAGCTTACAAAGGCAGGATCCTTCTGCAGTTTGCTTGAACCTAGCGCAACCAATACCAGTCTATGGTGCCAAAAAGGAGTACAACGTTCACAAGCAAATTCCAACAACCTTGTAAGGCATCACCACCACCTAGTAATTTTGCTAAATGTAAAGCCTCTGCCAGCAGAACATGACACCACTGCTCGTTTCACAACAGCTAACAACCAAATGAGCACAATGTTAATTGGAAAATAGGCAGCAATGCTAAACACGATGTACTCTTTGTTCTCATGTTACAGGCCAACAGAAAAGCTGTTCAACCTGACACGGCATCAGAGTGGCACTGAGCTCTCATGGCATATTAAGACCTCCAAGAGTATCACATTCTGCGCTGAAATTCCACCAGTTTGAACAGCAGCAGAAATTTGAAGTCTAGTTTCAAATTGGATAATGAAAATGCAGCGCCTTAAGCTAGGCAAACACACGGAAACATCAAATTCCTCTAGTCACCAAATGTCCCATAATAAAAATTAAGTGTACGACGACTGTTGATGCCCTATTATACAACCAGAGAGGCTATAGTGCAAATATTTAAGGTACTATTTAGTCCGAAAGCTCGGTTCTTCGAAAAAGCCAATAATTCACAAGCCAAACGCGCTCCCCTACCCCTACCTTTCGTCTCCCCTTACAGCTCACATAAAGCAAGAAAACAAAACGGATGTCCTCGTGAGCGGCATTGAGCTCAGGTTGCCCCGAGAAAAAGGCGTGTCGCACTCGCGGCTCGAAAGGTAGCCGACATAAAAGAAAGGGTCCAGTGGTCAGACGGGGCACAGAGCCGGCCCCACAAAGAAGCCCTCCCCAATAAAAGGCAGTCAGCATCTTGCTCTTTATTCCGTCGCCCCGCGTCGTGAACGAGGGTCTGTGAACTCACCGAGCAGGCTCTGCCATCGTGAAAATAAGTTCTGCAAAAAAGCAAACAGAAAGAAGAGAATGATGCGCCGGACAAGGCAAAGAAGCCCGCGGCTCACGAGGAAGCTGTGCGCAAATTCCGTCTCGTACTTGTCCCAAAGAACGCAGTAGCATTAATCGCGCTCCGGTGACGTAACCTGACACAGCGGCCAAGAACCGCCTGCCGCGACAACGCACGGCCCGCTAGTGCTGAAAGCGGGAAACAGTGAAAAAGATTCCACGCAAGTAGCTCTAAGTCCTTGTCACTACTTACGAGAGTTCGGAAGAAAAAAAAAAACTAGTCGTTGCGGCCGATAAGAAAAGCAGCGCGTTTGTCAGACGTTGGAAGACGCGCCTACAACGTAACTCCACGTGGTGGAAAGTAGAGGCGGCGGCCAAATTTGAGGCCTTTTGCTGTTATGAGGAAGAGGAGCGGACCTCTCGAGTAAACTTCTTAAAATCAGTTCAAGGGGCGATTCACACACACAAGCCGGTCACAACGGCCGACGAATGAGATGCACTGGCGAGTCGAAGTTGGGCATATGATTTAGCGACAATCGGCATTTCATTAAATTTCTAGTAGCTAAAACGCGGCGCCAGCCTTTCTAAACTTTCTCACGCGTCCAAAATGAAAGTACCAGGCAGACATCGAGAGAAAAAGTACAACTGCAGCAAAAAAGACCCCACGAGACGCGGAGAGGCATTTGCTTTGTAGTGCGATTTAGCGCGCTAAGTTAGGGTTCGCTCCATTGAAACTCGCTGACCTTACAAATTCGCGCAAGATGCTAGTTGTGGTAAAAAACGGTAGGTCAGGCAATGAAATCACTATCCTGGCACAGGTGACGCGGTAAATCGAAACGGAGAAGACGTATTGAGCAACTTACACGGTCGGCGCAGAGACCACAAAAGACGGCCTCCCTCGTCGAGATTAAAAGGAGACCACGAGGCGGCAATGGCGGTATTTAACTATCCGGCGATTGGACGCCGTTCAACAAAACGTCACTTGAGAGAAAATAATTCTGTACAGTCTTAGTGCGTAAAATGAACAGTAAATTTTAAAGCATAATATTTTATCGAGCCAAAATTTGATGAGTAATTATGACCGAACAGAGGGAGCACGAGTGTGAAGCAATCACGTGATGTTAATCCAGTTGACCAGTTGCAATGCTAGTTGCGGTTTCAGTCTGCTCTGAAATGCGCAATGCGTATTGAGCGTGACTAGCTTCATAATTACCCCCCCCCCCCCCCCCCCCCTTTTTTTTTTTTTTTAAATAAGGCAGTCGTCGTCCAGCGTAACACGTGGACTCTTTACGTGCGGCACGTCCCGCCGATGCTACATTTCAGCAACGTTTATGATTTATGTCAAACTGCACTTAGTTTCACTTTGAAAAACGTCGGCTCCTCTTACCGTGACGAGAATTCTAACTGAGGAGTGTTTTTATATTTTGAACACGATCTAGTTTGTTAGCCACCGTTCACTTGGATGCACTTCGACGATCAGGCGATTGCCATGCGCTTGCCGCCAAGCGCGTGTGCTTCGCGAGAGTAGGCATAAGACAATGACTCTGATTGGTAGAAACGCCGGAACTGGGTGTTGCCAATACGAAACCGGAAGTGGTGGCCACATTATATTCCGGGGTTTCCACCAATCAGATTACTCGAGGTTTGTGAGATAGCGGCACTACAGTTCACTATAACGACGCAAACTCGGAATACGGGCCCTGGTAGCGAGATGTAGCTTGTACCGCACATCTGCTCGTTCATGCAACATGCGCCCCACTGAACTTTCCTTGCATTGCCGACTGGTTTCACGTTAGAAACTTCCTGTGTATATTATTTGTGGACTTCACTGGGCATCCCTTGTGTGCGTGCAGAAAGACTATAAAGCTGGATTCAGAAAATTCAACTTAGAAAATTCCAGCAATTTCCAGTAATGGGACAATTCACTGGCTCCAGGAAATGCTAGCTGTTTATTAGAAATTACTGGGATGATGCCAAAGCAGGCTAAATGAAACAAAAATGAGGTAAAGGTCTGTCAAACTCATTACCGTGCTATTTGCCCTTCCTAGTTATTTATTTAGCCAGTACCACGACCGGCAGAATAACACACACCAAGGTCAAAGCTCGCAGCATCTGAGAAGTTTTTATTACAGGTCTTGAACATGCCAGACAAAGAAGTGAATGTATAAGGAACAGAACAACCAAACGTTTACTGCGCAAGCTGCAGACACACTGACATGTAAAAAAAAACAACAAAACAATTGCACTCCATTCACAGAGCACAAAAACCTCTGTACTATACAAAAAAAAAAAAAAAAAAAAGAAGGGTGCAGCCATACATCTATGAAACAGACCTGTGGAATGAAAATGTCCTCGCACACGTCACATGCACCTCTGTAGTCCCCACAAGTGCACAGTCCATGGCACTTTTAAGTTTAAGGTATGTAAAGGGGAAGAAAAAAAAAGGAATGAAGTCTTCCTTGTCCCTTGTCTATGTTGGCTTCCCATAAAGAACACCTGCAAAGAGAACATACAAAACACAAAAGATGATTAACAAAGCAGCACTCAATGCAAGTAATTATGGCTGTATTGCCGGAAAAGTATCTATGTGATTTTGTTACACAGCAGTCTCTTTCACGGGACGTATAGCAAGGCAAACAGATAACCAATGGCCTCTCAGGGCAGCAGACTGAATATCAAGAAAGAAAAACTCAGTGGAGGCAAGAATGAATCTGGTGGGATGATGAAACCTGGAAGTGGATGGGGTGGCTGCAGATGGACAACTACAGCTAACTCAGAATGGTTTGGTTAAAGGGCCACTGTCCAGGGAAGGACCTTTTAAGCAAAGGAGCCCAGTGTTTCGATCAGGTACCGGAGACAGTCTGTGCAAAATTATGCTACAGTGACACACGCGCCACACAGCAACGAAAATACAAATCAAAGCTCTCTCATCTTCTCCTTTGGAAAGCCAGCTTCCCCGTTCCCAGCGCTGGCCCGCTGAGCCACAGCTATGACGTATTTGTCGAATACGACATCCATTGGTCCGTCGTCTTGCTGTCTGAGGGTGAAGGATGGGTGTCTATCGCTCGCTGCGCGCTTCGGCGCGCTTCCTCGCCAGTTTTTTTTTTTTTTTTCGCGCACGCAGAGTGCCACGCCCCACCTCCCGCCAAACGCGGAGGAAGGGGAATTTGCCTTGCGGAGGCTAGACGACTGGGCAGGAGAGTGAAAAACCTTTGCGAGGGAACGGGAGGTGAGAAACACGACAGAATCGGGTGATTGTGGTGGCTGTAACTGCGTTATTACTCTTTAAAAAAAAAATTTGCAGCCTTGCATTCTGGGGGCGAAGTTTCACAGTCACCGGGGAAGAAAATATTTTTGACTAGAGGGTGGACAGTGGGCCTTTAATAAGGTTTAACGTTCCAAAGTGACTTGGGCTATGAGGCGCCATAGCGTAGGGCTTCGATTTTGACCACCTCAGGTTCTTTAACATGCACTGACATCACATGGGTCAGTGACGTCACCTTCACTGAAAAAAAGCTTGTGCGTCCAGGATTCGATCCTGCATCCTTGGGTGCAGCCGTTGAATGCCCTAACCACTGCGCCACCGGAGCAGGTTGGCCAGCGGTGAAGACGACTCTATTTTTCAGCATTTTCAAAACTTGCTGGGTACAGAATTAAGCTATTCGAGACCAACGCCAATGATACATAAAATTTTGAATTTATAGCAAAACGGGCGAGTTGGTGAAACATAGTGAAGGGAAAACACCGCGAAAGACAGACACGAGCAGAAGAACCACAGGACGAGCGCTGACTCGCAGCTGACAGTTTATTCGATGAAAGCAACACAATTTATGGAGAGAGTAGGCAGTCTATGGAAAATATAGGCAGGAATATGGTTCTGTGGTTGATTTCCTATATTCAAACAACTTGGGGCTGTTGACAGCTGATAATGAAGGGTGTTTCGTAGTCCTTCTGAAAACAATGTTTTCTTCGAAGGTGGAAAGCTGTGCAGAACTTTGTCCCAGTTTTGAGAAAACCAGGAAGGGTAAAAGCAGAGCTCTGCACTTGCTGGAAGGTTTCAATTTGAAATGGCTTAAAGAAGGTGTTATTAAGGCGAAAGGCCTCAGTTTAAAAGTATTCACAGCAAAGTCACACAAAGGAGGCAGTTTTGAGCTGTTGTGACAGAGTAGTACTTGGCAATATCAGGGGTGCAAGCAGGCTTGAGCATTTTGGAGCAGCTTTGGGAGCAGTAATAATGTAAATTTTGGAGCAGCTTTGGAGCAATGAAACAAGCATTTTGGAGAATTTGAATTATGTTTTGGAGCAGGTTTCTAAGGTCAAATGCCTTTGATAATTGCAATTTTCTCTTTCTGAAATACAAAATCTTCAATCTGACTCTTTTTTTATGCAAGGTCTATGACTTTTCAACTTCGCATCCACCTCTGACAAGACAAACGGCCAACAACTTGGAATAGATTATCAGCAAAAGGAAAGCTTGCTGGTGCGCTTCATAACTGAACACCTAGTCTGACCTAAAACATTTGCCTATTTTGACTTTATAGATTGAAATGTCGAGTCTACCACATCGATACGCTCTAGAAGCGATACTAATTTGGAGCTCAAATTAATGGGCACAAAATTTCCGCTCTCTATGTTGTGCATATTCTTTCTGATCCTATGCCTGTGCTGATAAATTCCTGAGCACTGGTCAGTGGTGCATTCAGAAAATATAGATGGCATTGAAGGGCAGGTAGCCTTTTCATCCTTCAGCATTTTCACTTCCCTGCCTCCTGCAGATAGTTCTATCATTCTTTGCTTGAGCAATGCTGGGGCTCATTTTTAACATCTTAGCGATAGGCCCTGTATGGCTTTCCAACACTCTTGAGAAGCTTCCTAGTCACACCTTTGCCATACCAACACATAATGCTTCAAGTATGGCTCTGCCTGCCATAGGCCTGACAAGCTTGTCACTGACAAAGAGGCTCAATGGTGAAGTGCCTGCTTGTTCTCACAGCATAGCCATTAGAATAACTCGCGCAGTTTTTGCAGTCGGACAAGTTTCTTAACAGCTCACAGTAGTAGTTGCGCTATCTGCTTCGATTGCTGCTCTTGCTTCTCTCTTCACCGAAAAAGGCTGATCGGAGGTGCCATGTCCCATGCACAGTGCATTTTTTTTCGCAATTAATTCCCTTCAGTCGCCTGTGGCTCATACTAAATTTACTTGCAAATAAATATTTATTATACTTCATGCTTCCCTCCCTTACAAAATTTTTATTTGCATTAAGCCCAGCGAAAGATGCATTATATCTTTTCCACCGGTGCTGTGACTTTGTTTCTGTGCTCTGCTAATTTGATGGCAGAACACTGAGGCAGCCAGTTTGGAGCAGTTTTGGAGCAATATTGCATTTTGGAGCAGAATGGAGCAGTTTGGAGCACAATGGTTGCAGAAATATTTGGCTCCCTTGGCTATTACTGACCCATTCAGAGTTCAGAACTCTAAGGGTGTTGTAAATTTTCTCAAGCATGAGAACCCAGGGTTGTGTGCGGTCTTCAGTGTAAACGTTATCGATTTGTACTATTCTCTCCCGCACAACGAACTGATGAGTGCTATTTCAAAATGTGTAACATTTAATAATGATGAACAACAGTTTATTAGAGGCTGTGGTATTTCTGTAGCTAGCTTCCTTGAGCTGCTCTCTTTTTACTTGAAGGCTACGTTCGTTGAATGGGAGGGAAAACTGTATACCCAAAAAACAGGTGTTCGCATTGGATCTAGAATAGCGCCAGTTCTAAGAGATATATATTTTTGTTGATCGTGGCATTCCAGAAATCATGCTGGGAATGGTGCCACACATTTTTTATTATCTCGATGACTTTTCAATTTTTGTTAAAAAACCTCTGGTGTCTGTGTTATCAAAATCTTTTAACCATATGGTAATCAAGAGCTTCAACGAACAAATTGGAAGACTCAAGGCATCTGGATATTTGGATGACGTTACGTTATTGGGCTATTACCAAAAAGCTTAAAGATTTCAGCTTTGGTGCCTAGTCCAGAAAAAAGGAAGGAAAGAACAAACTTATGTACACTGCCTATCAGGCAATCTTAAAAATGTGGCAAAAAGGTATGACATAGGGATTGCTTTTTATGCACCCAAGAAACTTAAACAGGTTTGCACTGTTTCTGAAAAATATGGCTGAGCAACTAAAAGAGTCTGGAATACCCCCTGGCGTTAAGCAAGAAACAATGTATGTGCCATGCCCTGAAGAGGGGGTTTATAAAATACCAATGTCATGCGGACAAGCATACATTGGGCAGATGGGGTGGCGCATTAATACATGTTTGAAAAAGCATGCAAATAACTTGGACGCTAACAAATTTACTAACGTCCTTGACCATGTCCGCTACTCCAAATCCTGTTTTCCTTCCTTGCACTCTTGTGAAGCACCCGCCCTTCTTAACACGGGATTATGAAGCCTACCACATGAGGAAAGAAACGAGGTTGTGCATTAGCAAGCATTAGCTACATGATAGTGAGGTTGCATGCATTGATTCTACATACCAACAAATGCTTTTGTTTTGTCCATTTCTTGATAGGTTGGCCACCTTTGCCATAAATTGTGTTGCTTTCATCAAATAAACTGTCAGCAGTAGGTCAGCGCTTGTCCTGTGGTCATTCTGTCTTTGCCTTTTGCGCCATTTGCCCTTCACAATGGATGGTTTTTTGTGTTTCAAAATGTCCCAGTCTGGCTGGAATTGTTCTGACCATAAACCAGTAGTGCTACACCTGTTCACTAGCAGCAGAAATGGCCATACTATCTATTGAACTATCTATCTACCAACTCGACCTATCTGGAATCCTCTGTAAGTGCCATAGAAAGGATAATTCCTCATACAGTGTGGAGAGATTTCCATAGGATGATGACTTATGCTGGTACTGTTGGACATGGCAAGTGGAAAAAAAAAACCTGAAACCATAGGCAGAAAATGAAGTAATTAACTGCTTTCAATACATAGATGATTTCCCACTATGCTTCCCTGACGAACAAGAAGGTAAGGTGGGTACAAAGTATACAAACTTTCCAAGGTGTGTTTGCCAAAAACAAATTTACACACAAACTGCTTCCATGTCCAGTAACAGTGAATGCTCACTAATTCAAACCTTAATTCAAAATGTACAACTCGGTCAGGCCAAGCTCCTAGCAGTATGAGCATAAAAAAGCCTGTTAATTCAAATGTGAGCTGGTTCTGCCACAGATAATGTGCTGCCATGTCTGGGCGGCCTGGAACTCGGCACATGGCTAAAGAAACTTCCCCATGGCAGGGCAGCATAGTTAAGAGGCTGCATTGCCTCCAAAATGGGGAGGGAAGGTTAAGTCAGGCAAGACCATGAAAGCATGGGTATAAACCGGCGCCATGACTGGTACAGCGACCAGAGGGCAGGTATCGGCGGCTACAGAGGCAACTGCCTGCTTTGTTTCGCAAGGCCTTCGAGACTTACAACTAAATGGTCGTTAATTCGACCCCCATTACTTTAGAAATATGGCTAGATGCTCCTTAATTCTATCCCCCGCTAATTCGGGAATAGTATGGCTAAGTCTTACTGCGGCTGCGGTACCAGTCAATACCCATGCAAGGCCATGGTGTCAGACAGGTGCTGTGGATTTTGCACTGCTGAGGCTGCGTCCAGGTACGTTGGAACTGTAAGTTATAGTCCAAAAAGCACTCCTCAAACCTGAACTGCTGCCTTCGTGCCTCAAGCGTGCGCAACAGTAAGTGAGAGGAAACACAGGTTGCCTCATCTACTACTTAGTTTCAGTTTTGCTTTTCTGAGTTTCACACCATTCACGTTACCCCCACATGCATTATCCAGCTAACCGATCGCAGTTGCACGGGCTTTCAAATGATCATTGGCGGTAATCGGCGCTTTCCACGCTTCCATTCGCCTGGCTCTCCTGCTGCTCCAAAAATGTGCGCTCATCATGTGCCGTTCAGCGTGTCATGCAGTGAAGCCTCATACGTGATGCAGGGAGCACCGCCACCACCCCATCGTGCTGTGAAGGATGCCGGGGAGGCCCTTTCCATTTTCAGCCAGTTTTGCCTTGGCTCTCCCGGCAGTGTGCACGCAATAAAACATTGACAGGAACAAGCTGTTCTTACCTAAAAAGCTGGCAGGCGACTGTCGCCTGTTTTTTTGCCAAATACATTTACAGTTATGCAAATGGTTCTTACCAGTTTTTTTTTTTAGGGGATATTCAACAATTCAAACTGAATAATTCAAACTCTTTTTCCAGCACCATAAGGCTTGAATTAACAAACTTTTGCTGCATTAGATTCTTTGTCAGTGAAATCAGGGATCAAAGAATGCATTCTGCACAGTCAGAAGTAAAGAAAAATTACTGCCCTGTAACATGGATTCGGGCACTCCAAGGTCTTAAGAAGGTCTGCTTATTTTTGCGTGCTCCAGGCCACTGAAAAGCTCGGTAAACGCATGGCTGAAAAGAGCCTCAATACCCAAACCTACGAGCTAAAGGAAAGTGGTATCCGGACAGCTTAGTGACATAAGTAGATGTCAAAGGAATAAACCAGTAACGTCCCAGACAAGGAGGAGCTTTCTTAGAGAAAGGAGAGGCCCATTTTACTACGATACATCCACAAGACCTTGCACAGACTGCAGAAGGTTGTGAGCAGACACAGCATAGCAACCGTCTCCTTTTTCCCAACAAACTGGCGGGACTTTGTTAAAAATAAACACAAAGACAACACAGAACCACAACCCACAAAAAGAGATTGCGCATAAAATAGGAATTGTTAACAGTGACAAGTAGGGGGCACGGGCAGATGCACATTATTTTTTTTTTTACTTTTGGCCTGCCTCACCATAATATATGTGATAAGTAGGGCCTCTTTGAAGCGGCCGGTGGCACATTAAGATAGGATAAAAGATAACAATTACCAATATGAAACAATGGCTGCATAAGTAACAAATTAAATAAAAAAAAGAAAGCAACAGCCACAAAGTTCAACCTTTCAAACTTACACATTATCAGTGAACATTTCGATGACCCACATGGTTTGAAAAAAAAATACAAAAAACTCATCTTGAACTATTTAACCCTCCACAATCAATCATACAGTGTCCATTTCATTTTACAAACTGCAGCTGAAAATCTCAAACCACTCAATATTTTTTTTTCAATCAACACTCAGATGTGAATACATTACACACAAAAAAAGAAAATATCACCTGCAGTGTAGTATTGAGTGTGTTGTGTTCCTCCCAAACCAACGTGATACAACGTTTAGGGACTGTTAAATACTGAAAACTGAGAACAAAGAATATTCCCCAGGGGTGTCAAATGATGTTATAGAATGTAGAATACAGCGTGAATTCCTTTTTCAAGCTTTTTCAAGGTCTGCTCGAAAGCAGAGCAGAGTGGCCTTTGGGCAGAGTGCCTATAGTACGACTGTAAAGAAAGTGGTGCAGATTGTTGAGGCAGACAGGTCGCTGAACAAGCTGATAGGAGCAACGGAAAGGAACAGGACTGGGCAGCTTGACATGGTGATCATGGCAGTTGCTGCTGCATATTGGAAGCCCAGCTTCACTCGATTGTGGGGTGCGAATCTGAAGCATTGCCTTTAAATATCAACTGATTCCACATTTTTTTTTTTTGTGTGTGCTTTTTTGGTGGTGCCCCTCTGACTACGGTTGGTCTGAGCAGTTTCACATTGCTTTATAATTGCAATATATTACTTTCTAAAATTCTTGTGAGTTCCGAGGCTCCACCCTCAATTTACATTCATGCAGATAAGGTAAATTAGCTTTTTTTTATCGTACTGTCATTTCTGCTTGTGTCCGTATCAACGACAGTCCCCCAGTAATGAGAATGTGACTGCTAGCACACAACTCCATGAAAAATGCTTAAACCCATAATTTTTCACAGGTTCGTACTAAGGGGCTTGATACAAAAAAAGCAACAAGTGAGCCTAGACAGCTTTTCACTGGGAGAGAAACCATCTGCCAATTTGTGCGGCCACATTTGCTAAACTGACAGTACATGTTTCTACTAAGGCTGTTTGCATTACATCATTGTTTAGGCCATTCGTACCCAAGCCAACATGACCTTAGTGACATGCAAGGCAACCTTACGCCATGCGAGCACTGAAGAAATTCCCTTTACATGCTCTATTCCTTTATTTTGTGACAATTTTATGCATGTGCTATGACTCATTGCACAGCTAGCACTCCAAACCCAGTGTGGATTGCTAGTTCCTCCCTCCTATTCATTAGGCCTCTAAAGAAAACTTTCACAATACAATGCAAAACAAATTCCCCCTAGAGCCTCTTTAGGCCTAAAACTTGGCAGCTGGTCGTGTCCTGTACTGGCAGATCATGAACAAGGAGTGTCTTACCTTGCTTCACTTCTTCTGGGAGAGCCGAGTGAGCATGCCGTGTCCCGATATGAAGGTGACCGTACCCAGGCCAGCCAGGTACTTGAGGGTGGTGAACATGTTCAGCTGCAGCCAGAAGTAGCCAAACAGGCCAAATATGGCTGCATGGGTGGGAGAGAAAAAAAGAAGGTGCCACGGAGTCGTCATAACAAGGAATGCCCATAGTGTTTCGAGAGAGAACAGGTGGTTTCCATGTATGAAGAAAGAACGAAGGTTTACATCCGCATGCTGTGGCAAGGAGCACACACACGCGCCTTACAGGATAAGCAAGGGAACCCACAGTACGCTGTACTGGGCAACCATCCGTTGCGTTACAGGGAAATGAGATAGTTTTTCCTTGCAGCGCAATCCTTGATGTTTTGTTTTTGGTTTTGCGCATTTTCACCTTATATAGTTCCTGTATTTTTTAATAAACCTTTAGTTGTTAGACAATGCCCGTGTCATCTTCTCTTTCCTTAGTTCCTTGTCCCTTCTGCTTTGATTTGGTTTGTGGGGTTTACTGTCCCAAAGCGACTCAGGCTATGAGAGACGCCGTAGTGGAGGACTCCATAAATTTCGACCACCTGGGGTCCTTTTGCATGCACTGACATCGCACAGCACACGGGCACCTTGTTTTTCGCCTCCATCGAAAAAGGCCAAAAACACTGCGCCATCCCAGCGGAGTCTTTGTCTCTTTTGCACTGTTCCACAATATGAAGGGAACCACAGTAGCAACGGGGCCCTGCGGCGATGGCGCACTGGTTAGGGTGCTACGGCATTTGGGCGCAATGGTTATGGCGTTTCTCATAGGCTGAATCGCTTTGGGACATTAAACTCCCTCTTCCCCTTCCCATAGCAACGGGGCTGACAAATGGGCTTTTTCAAGATCCATCCAATTTTTGTCCTTTCAGCGAACATCAATCCTACGGCTCCTCCTGGTTACGGTGGTGATTTTCCCAGAGCAAAACACCAAACTGCTGCTAATCAAATTTCATTTCAAAATTTCTCTGCCCCTTGGGTTGAACTTATGATGTTTACGTCAAAAGAATGCAGTGATTGCCGTTTCAAAACGAATGGCAGTGCTGCCTAGCCCTTTGAATTCTTGAGTGAAAATTAAAACTACACAGCACGAAGCAGAATTCTTGCCTTGACAGGAGCTGCTCAAAAGTAACTGTGTAACCCTTGTTGTGCCAGTATAGGTCATACTAGTGACATCATTCTCTGAAGACCTAGTTTCAGTTTACCGATTTTCGCTCCTTCAGAACACCTCTACTGGAGCTTATGACAAACTTTTCCTTTTTTTTTAAGCTGGAGGTAGCGGTCTTTAAGGCATGTGATTATGCAATTGCAGTGTTCGAAAAACCCTCAGAGATGTGCCCTTCAAGTATAAGTGAGAGCAACAAATGCAGCAGGCAACTCAAAATTTTTCCAACTTCCCGAAATCACAGCTGTATTCCTGCTGTGGTTCACTCACCGAGCAGGCCTAGGTGGAACACGATGGTGCTCAAACTGAAGGGGAAGTTGGACAGGTTCACTCCAATGCGTGCCCACTGCAAGCAAGTGGTCAGAGAAATGACAAGGAGAAACAAACACTTGAATTTCTGCATGCAGGAATGCAACAAGCTGGTGTTCACAATTAAAAAAAATGCAGACGGTTTAACTCAGTTCGTTATGGAATATCATGCGGCAGCAGGGCATTCTGACAGGGTTGCATTTGCTGTGTCTCAATTATTAAACATTATTTTGCTGTGTTAATCAGGCAGCCATGTTTTGAGACCACACACTGTATGTGCTTCACAGATACGACCTTCTTAAAGTAATGCTTCTATTAGCGATGACGCTGGATATGAATCCCACTTTGTACGAAAGCCTGAGGGCTGCTGCACACGGTACATTGAGCGCCCCTTGTCAAACACAACCTGCATTCTGTTGAATGCATCGAACTTCACCATCATTCTATAATTGATTTACAGGAAGTGAAAGGCGCCATATCTGTCCCACTTTTTTCTGGGCACCTGAAGTCCTTTGGAAAGGTTGAAGGTCACATCGGCTTCAGACATTGAGTTTTTGCAAGAATGCGGGTAGTAATGCTGCAGCATTACAAAAAAAAAAAGAAGAGAGCTGTCGGCATTTGTCTTGCCTGAGAAAGTGTAGTAGCCAGACAAGTTTTGCTGAAGGCATGCGTGGTTTGCAGGTTTCTACGACCAGAAGATGTGAGCATGAAATGTCTGCTGAGGCTGATAAAACTTTATTGTGAATAACTGTGGAGGAATAGAAGTTGGCTTGCCGCAGGCCGTGGAGATCTTTGGCGACGCTGGCCCATTCGACAGCTTTAAATGTCGGGGTTATTGCTGGACCTTAGCTTATCCCAAGCTTCTTTAGAGGGAAAAAGCAAGAGTTCTGAGGGAGGTTTGCGGGCTTTGCATGCCCAAATCATATGATTGAAGTTGCCTTTCTCCCCGCAAAAGCGGCAGAAGGGATTCAAATCCTTATTTATGAATTTTGATGTATGTAGAATGCGCGGTGAGTTCATGGTATGACACGACTGGCTCACCAAAGGGTTCTGGTTCCTGATTTTGCACCACCGCTCAGACAGCTAATTCTCAAGCATATTGGTGGGCAGCCTCATTTCCCGGATTCCCCGCATGAGCTGGGGTCCATATTTGTTAGATATCTCTCACGAGAGGAGATTCTCTTAATTTCGTGAGTATTTGTGAGGCCGGATTGGAAACCCTACCTCTAGCAAAATTACTGATCGCCAACTTGGAGTCTCTTACTATGGTAGTTGCATTAGTAAAGGCGATGGCTACAGCGATAGCGGCCTCCTCCGCAACTAGCAGTCTGGATGTAGAAACCGTTTCCGCCATAACCAGTCTTGCTGGGTTAATGCTGGGGTGTGTAACTCCATGTATAAAATATTTATTGGGGTCTTGTGCAGGCTCTTAGCGAGTGTTTCTCTTTGGCCTTGATGTGCACAGAGGATCATGTTCCAAGGAAGAGGTTTGATGGTGGTCCTCTTTTGGATGTCGCGTGGAATAGCTCGAGGGAAGCCTTTTAGGGGTTCGCCCCCAATACCTAGTCTCTCAAGTATTCCCCTACGAGCGGGTGTGCTAGACAGACGCCTTATTTGGGCAGTTCGTTCTGCTTCTTTGAGTCGCTTGTAGGTTTTGTGGACCCCGAGTTTGAGTAGCTCTTTGTTGGAAGTTGAGCAAACCAGGCCCATGGCTGTTTTGTAAGCCATTTTAATGATGGCGTGGACTGTCTCCACCTCATCTCTTCGGAGTTTTAAGTATGGCACGGAGTATGTAATCCTGCTTATGATGAAGGCGTCCGAGTCTGAAGAGGTCGAGTTCTTTCATGCCTCATTTGCTATTAGTATGTCCTTGTATTAGTCTGGCTGTTTGGTGGACCGTCCATTTGAGTTTGTTGATTGTTGGCGCGTTTCCAAAGCTTGTTTGCAGCCTGAGCCACAGGATCTTCATCTCTTGGACCTCTGTTACTTCCACGCCCTATATTATGACTGTCGTCAAGGGCGCATTTAATTTGCCTTTATGGAAGACTATATGCTCTGATATTTCAGGGGTGCATTTGAGGCCTGCTCTCCTGGACTCTTCATCGGTGACATCTGTAGCTCCTTGAAGAGCAGCCTCGATTTCACCATGAGAGCTCCTTGTTGCCCACACTGTAATATTGTAATCCTGGTATACTGGCAAAAAAATCTTGATCTCAATTAGTGCCATCTTGATTAGGGATCTTGATTAGTGCTAGATTAAAGGGGAACATAGAGAGGACAGCAACTTGAGGGGTGCCACTATTTCCCAGCTTTATCGAGTCGGATTTCAGAGTGCCCATGTGCAGTTGCACCGTGCGCTCACTGAGGAAGGCCCTGATGTAGCTGTAAGCAGGGGTGAAAGTAGGCTCAAGCATTTTGGAGCAGCTTTGGAGCATTTGAATTATGGTTTGGAGCACGCTATGTTTGATAATTGCCGTTTTCTATTTCTGAAATAAAAAACTTCCAATCTGATTCCTTTTTATGCAAGTTCAATGCCTTTCCAACTTTGCACTCATCTCTCACAAGACAAACGGCCAAACAATTTAAAGATATATAACACAGGCTGACCTTAGCAACCACTTGGAACAGACTAGCAGCAAATGGAACGCCTGCTCGTGCACTTCATAACTGAACAGCTAGTATGACCTAATGCATTTACCTATTTTGACTTGACAAATTCAAATGTCGAGTCTACCACTTCGACTATATCAGTGATACTAATTTAGAGTTCAGATTAATGGGTGCATTTTCACTTCCTAACCTGTGCATATCTATATTTATTTATTTAGAATACACTTCAAAGCCCCCAGATATGGGGTATTACATGATCCTTTTTGATCCTATGCCTGGGCTGATAAATTACTATGCACTGGTTATTTTGTCTGCCAAAAAGGCCCCTTCAGACCACAATAACGCGCCCTGACAAGCTTGGCGCCAGTGCCGCTTCTGTGCTTTTTGCCTACTGTGGGATCACAGAAGACTGCAGCGCCACCTCGACTGCCTTGCTTGTTTGTAAACATGGAGGAGGTCAGAGGTGGAAGCAGGCTCGAGTATTTTAGAACAGCTTTGGGATACAGACAGATGGCATAGAAGGCATCCTTCAGCTTTACTTCACCGCCTCCTGCCAATAGTTCATCATTCTTAGCAAGAGCAATGCTGGAGCTCATTTTTAATATCTTGGCAGTAGGACATATGCCATTCCAACACTTTTGAGAAGTTTCCTAGTGATTGACAGCTTTGGCGTACCAACCCATACGCTTCAAGCATGATTTTGTGTGATGTAGGCCTGACGTGCTTGTCATGAACAAAGGGGCTCGATGTAGAAGTACTGGCTTGTTTTCATAGAAAAAGCATTACAAAGACTTTTGTATTTTTTGTAGCTGGACAAATTTTCCTAACGGCTTGCGGTAGTTTACTCTATCTGCTTCGTTTGCTGCTCTCGCTACTCTCTCCACTGGTGATTCAAAAGGCTGGAAGAAGGTGCTACATCACGTGCATAGTGCATTTTGTTTTTGCAATTAACTATCTCTAATCACCTGTGGCTCATACTAAATATATTTACGAACTAATATTTATTATTATGCTCCATGCTTCCTTCCCTTACAAAAATTTCATTTGTATTAAGCCCAGTGCAAGATGCATTGTGCGTTTGCCCCTAGTGCTGTGACATTGTTCCTGTGTTCCACCAAATCTGATGACAGCATATTGAGGCAGCCAGTTTGGAGCAGTTTTGGAGCAATATTGCATTTTGGAGCAGGATGAAGCAGGGAAAGCAGTTTAGAGCAAAATGGAGCAATTGCAGCAGCGCTTCCACCCCTGTGTAAGCCTTTTGCCCAGGGTTAATTTCTTTTAGGTGTTCTAGTATACTATAATGGGAGACATTGCTTTTTTTTTTTTTTTGCCAAATCCTTTCTTTAGATCGATAGCCAGAATGGCCTGCGTATTTGCCTTGTTAGATCTGTTAATAATGTCATGTTACAGCTGAAGCATGACATCCTGCATAGAAAGTCCCCTGCTAAATACTAGGGGTGCGCAAATATTTAAAGTTCAAATACAAATTGAATACAAATCAAATACGTTTGTTATTTGACTCATATTTGAAAAATTGACATTCGGAACATATTGAATATGCTGAAAATTTTCGAACACACCATAGTTTCTCCAGACTGTGCCTTAAATGTTTGACCACGTGGACTGTGCAGTTGAGGCATCCTCAAAACGTGACAGCTGTTTTGTGAAGAGGGCTTTCCAGTGTGCGCACAAAGCAAAGCACTTGACAAGACTCAGGGAAAAAACACGCCGCTTTTGACATTCACTTCATCTCAAACGTAAACAATCATAGTGCAGGTTTTCATCAGGTACAATTACTGTGCTGCAAATAGTTTTCAGCAGTTTTTTTTTTTTCAAGTCCATTCAATATTTCAGTTTCAGATAATTCTGGCGTTTTTTCTGGCCAAACTATAGAGGCCTGTGTACAAAAAAGCCTGTTAATTTGAGCGCAAGTTGGTTCTGCTACGGATAATTTGAACTAAGCGGCACCGCATCAGGGCAGCCTGGAGCCAAGCACATGGCCAAAGGAACAGCCCCGCGATAGGACGGCATAGTTAAGATGTTGCACATGTTCAAAATGGGGACGAACATAAAACCAGTTAAAACCATGGAAGAGTGCGTAAGCCTGGCGGTGATTGGCGGCACCGGAGGGTAGGGGGCTTGCAACTCAATGCTTGTTGATTCGGAAATACTGATAAGCATTTCTGTCAACGCAGCCACAGCTGATGCCCATGTAAGGCGCCGAACGGGCACTACGGGTCTCGCACCGGTTACGCCGTGTCCGGCTACGATTGCATGATACCATAAGCAGTCGTGAAAATAGCACTCCTCAAACCTGAACTACATGTTGCTCAGTTGACCACGCACTTCTGACGTGTGCACAACGGCAGGTGTAACGAAACACAAATGACCTCATCCAACACTACCTTAAGCTGACTACATTTCAGATTCGCTTTTATGAGCTTCGCACGGTTTGCACCAGCCTGCGGTAGGGGCACTCATTTGCTGCGCACCAGCCAGCTAACCGATCGCAGTTGCGGGGCATTTTGGATAATGGGTTGTTCCCCCTTCCCCGGCCCCCAACAACCGCTGAAGCTAGTGCCAATAGATACATACACCCACCGTGATATTGCTGCGTAGCCTCTTAGCGTGCTGCCAAGAAATGAGCTGTGGGCTACGACGGTGTTAAACAGAGAAATGCGCTAATGACTAGGACATTTTCTTTTTCAAATTCTTAGCAGCAGAAGTGGGTGTTGAGTTCAATATCCATTTGGGTTATTACGCGAGTGCATACGGTAAATTTACTGCAATGCAAATGGTTCTTGCCAGGATTGTCAAGGCCTTTCGATAATTCGAACATCGGATATTTCGAACTTTTTTCCTGTCCCCTGAAGTTCGAATGAACTATCTTTGACTGTAATATTTATACTAGATTTCTCTGCAGTGTTTAAAGTTCAATGAATTTCATTTAATCTTATTTGCAAACATCATGTGCATTCTTAAATTAACAAAGTGAACAATGTTTGCTATCTGTAATTCTTAGTGCTTTTTCACAGACCAGATATTCAATTCGATATTCAACGGCATTTTTTAATCATATTCAAATTTGATTTGTATTCCGAAATTTCAATTGCACACCCCTACTAAGCACCCATTCATGTCCTTTTTCTACCGTGGCTCTGATAGTAGTTACCTTCCCACAAATCATACGTGCTAACGTTTCCCATTTCCACACCGTCAGTCCAACCACGATGTAACGAACACGATTATAACGAATTATTGAATATATCGAACTCTTCCGAAATATTTTTGTCAAACATATGTATTTTTAACTTCCCATAGCGAACGCGGTTCGGCATAAAACGGATATTACGAACTTCGCGACGCCAAGCACTACCTCACTTTATTAGCAGGAGGCAGGCTTCGTTGCACTACATGTGTGTTGTGCGGCACAGCAAACGTTCAGGACTACCTTGCAGGCGCTGACAGTGCCACAGATGCTACGACGGCATTGGGAGTTGGCAGCCAAAGAAATCTATGGCCTCGATCACCCCCGCACGCCTGTTTGTGTGCGCGGAGATTATCTCGGAGGCCATAAGAAATCGTTCGCATCTCACAATCGCTGACAGCGCCGCTTCAGCAGCGGCGGCAGCGGCGCAATCGAATGTTGTTTTTGCTTTTTTGGCTTTAGTGTTAGCAGCAGCGTCACGGCGTGGCCGTCGTAGCGTTCGGCAGAAGCTGCCGTCGGTCGTCGTGTCCAGTGTGATGCGCGGGTGTGCGTAGTGCTGTGATGGTGGTGAACGTGAAAAAAAGAGCAGCACTGACGTTAAAGACCAAGCTCAAGATAAAATTAGGGCCTTCAAGGCAGTTTACAAGAGGAGACTAATTGACACTCTTCTCGTGAAGCTTCTTATGAAGCAGGACTTGAAGATCGCCTTGCTGGGAGCATTAAACCGGCATGGGACAGCGTGAAAGGCGAAACGATTGCCCACTGCTTTCGGCACACAGGTTTTGTTCCAGCAGAGGCCCGTGCATCAAGTGACGATGGGGACAATCCCGACGAAGGAGAAGCAGAGCTCCGCGAGCTCGATGAGCATGGAACGACTTTTCGCGTTTTGTTGGTGACATGCCCGCAACAATGACTGTAGAGGACTTTGTAGGCGACGACAATGTCGCGGCGACCACCGCTGTACTGACGGACGCCGAAATCGCTGTGGAAGTTTCTGAACATCCCACAGATGAAGGTCAGGCTGACCCTGGAGACAATGAAAACATTCAGATTTCACAAGAAGCGCTTACTGCATTGGATTTACTGCGTCGCCACTGCAGTGCTACTGAGAGCAGTGGGTTTGCCCTTGCTGAGTCTTTGAAAACTGTGGAACAGGGCGTGATACGGAACGCGATAAACACAAAAAAGCAGACCACGATAACGCAGTTCTTTGCGCGTAAATAAATGGACGTGACCCAAGTAGGCACCCTCCGAGTTGCTGTGCCTTCTCTGATTGAATTTTTTGCTGCTCTTACATGTATTTTCTACGAAATTTTATATTACGAATTATGGATAGAGCAAACTATTTTTCGATTTTTTAACTGTTCGTTATAACTAGGTTTCAGTGTACTGATGTTCTCAGTGATCCAACCCAGTGTTGACCCCTGCAATGGCAAAGCTTCCAGTGGCTGCTATTGAGCACCAGTAGTGTTGCCATAAATCTTCTCCATTTGTGGATTTCATGAACAAGTGGTGTGCAGGTGAGTGGTCCATTAGTGACTACAGGTTTTCCTACAGAATTTAACACAAGTGCCAAGAAAAAATCTAGAAGGCAGCTAGTATAACTATGCTGCATCAGCAGTGCTTGGTCAGACAATCAGAACATGGCAGTCGTATTGATTTACTAGTTTTGCAAGCACCACAAGTGTTTTGTCAAATTAATACTGGGGGTTTTATATTTTTCCACTTACTTTACAGCTTTCTACAAGAAATTGATTAACAATGTGACATAAGTGAAATAATATACATAGTTATGTCGATCAGGCTGCATGTGATCTTAAAAAACCATCTCGACTTTGTTTTATTCCCAACATTTGTGCTCTGAAATGTCGCCAGTTTTATTTTCAGCATGTAAATTAATTTGGTTATTAAAGTGGCTCGTATGATTCGAGATGGTGTTTGAATTAAATATGCCAGCACTTGAAGTATTTTGCACCAGGATTACAATGCATGGCGCACAGATTAAAATTCAGTAGGCAAACTTGTAGTGTGTCAAACAGCTAAACCTCACCCATAGGTAGCTGCAAACAAAACCTTGTTCAGTAACTCTCTCAATTCAATAAGGATTCACGAACAAAATAAAGAAAAATGTGTGATTTTACATAGAGCTTACAAGATGCGTTAGGCTTTACTATTATAAACTTTATGAGAATTCAACAGAACTATGAGGGTACTTTGTGCCCTACATTTTCCTCATCTGACCGTACAAGGTCTGTTGAAGACTTTCTAAAACCAATTTGGGACAGAGTGAGAGAGAGCGTCCATACCAGTACAATCAGCAGCAGTAGGGGAGCCAGGACCAGGCCGCAGAATGCGTTGGAGAGAAACGCTGGCGGTCGCTTCTCCTGCTCCCTGAACAGATGCTGCAGGCAGGTACACAAGTGAGGTTGAATAATGCTAACTCAATCACAACAGAGCAGAACTCAGCATTCGCGGCCATGAGGGAACCACTAGAACAGCTGCACCGGAATGCCTTTTCTTTTGGCATCATGAAAAAGCTTTGCCAGTCTGTCTACGCACTATGCATGCCATGCAAGCTTCAGTATTTGCAGCTCTGCAAAACCTGCAATCCCTGCTGAGCCAAATTACAAAGAAACATCTACAGATGCAGTACTCGGCTAGGACAAACACGCAGCTTCCATAAACACATGCGCAAAGCTGTGTTGCACAGTCTCAGCTGCGAGTTCAGGAGTCTGCAAATGAACCCACCTTGATTTCGGGCTTTGGAGCATGCACATCAACGGTGGGCTTTGGTGGTGATGGGTTTGGTGGAAGAGTCAGCTGAAGAGAAGCCTGAAAAGAACAACAAGCTGCTTCAGCGTTGCACTTCAGTGAGGACCCCTCTTTGGGTGGAGGTGAAGGAAAAACAGACCAGGCCGTATGTGCCACGTCTCCAACCTCACAAAAGCATCCCCTTGACCCCAATCTCTGCAGTAGATGGGGTGAATGTCTAATTGTGCTTCAGGTTTTGGGCTTCTTAGCCCCCTCCCCCTTTATTCCTTTTTTTCTCTTTTTTAGGTGAGGCAGTCTGCTCGGCACACTATGTTGGACAACACTGTCTACCACTGCTCAAAATAAAAATAAATACATCTACTTGACTGAAGCGCAACTAGCCAGTCATATCAGCCGCTGTAGAAACTTATGAAAAAATAAAAGCTTATTAAAAAGAAAATTATGAGTTTATTCCCAGAAACGATTAATGAGGCCCAATGTTTAGGCTGTCATGAGCATCACACACACACATACACACACACACACACACAAAATAATAATCCAAAAGGCTAATTTTCGGTCAATCAGCAGTCAGATATGTAGTGGCTTTATATATAGCCCAAGCAAGGACAAGGACAAAACACACACAAGCACTTCCTATCAACTGGCCTTATTGGCAGAAGGCCACGCCTTATATAGGCTGAAGGGTCGGGAAGGAGAAAATGACAAGTAAAGAATTCACAAAGAAAAACAGTGAATGTAATAGAGCCAACAAAGCAGAACACAAGTGTGTGTGTATACACGCCCACCTGCACAGGCGTTCTCTGCTTTGTTGGATCACTACAACCAGTTTTTGTTTGTTGTGAATTTTTTACTTGCCATTTTCTCTCTCCCGACCCTTCAGCCTACATATAAGGTGTGGCCAATAAGGCGGGTTGATAGTGCTTGTGTGTGTCTCACCTCTGTTGTCCTTGTCCTTGCTTGGGCTATAAAACCCCTACATCAAGATGAACTACCAACGTGCCCAACAGGAAGTTTTAATGAACATGCAGAATTGACACCATTTTTAGGTTCTGTGTAAAGAATAACACGATCTGCCGGGCTACTTGGTTGTGATCCATTTGTATCAGCAGCACGAACACCATAAAAAAAAAAGATGCAGAAGCATCTTTTTTCCCGTTTGTGATACAAATACAACTGCGTAAGGAATTTGGAACACACAGTGGCTTGCTTTGCTAATGCTGCCCATAAGAAAGGCCAGTGTGGGAAGCCTGGGTTCCTCGCTACCACGAGTATAATGGCACCCCCTAATGTGAAACTGTCTGGCCAACATTATGCTCTCGCCAGTGGTGATCTGTGGTGATCACTAACCAGGTGCCACTTGAAGGGGTTGGCGATCACAGCATCACCAATGATGAGCGACAGGTCGTATTTCCCCGAGAGGTAACCCATGTCCTTGGCCTTCTGGAACAGGTCCTGGGGGTAGAAGAGCAAGTGCAGAGTGTTGAGAAAGCTTCTAAATACTAACATCAAATATAAAAATCACGATAATCATCGCCATCGCCACCATGACTTATTTGCCCTAAAAGGGCCCTAGAGAAGCTACTTACTAGAATTATAAAACATGCACTAGACAGTAGGTACCTTATCAATTCTCTCTGCAATGCTAAAAATAGATTAATTTATTTATTTTCGATACTTTCAAGCGTCGAGGCATTATAAAGGGGAGTGGGCAAGAAAACAATGAAAGAAAGCTTCTTTTTTTAAAGGAGGCATAACAACGTAGTTAAAATGTAGGAACATACAATATTCCAAGCAGTCAAGGAAATGCAGAAAAAAAGTACAAAAACAACAACAGTAACAAATGCAACGCAAGAAACTGAACGATCATAAAAAAAAAAAAGAAAAAGAAGAAAATAAAGCACGAAGAACTAACTATTTGCATCAGATAAAAGCGTCCTCATCAGAGACTGACGATAGGCAGCATAATCACGTATACAAGCCACATCAGCGGGAAGGTGGTTCCACTCTTTCGATGTGCGAGGAATGAAAGAATGCAAAAAAGTATCTGTACGGCAAAAAATAGATCCAGTCTTAAGCTGATGGTCCACATGAGAAGAGCGATAGGGGGTGTAGATAAAATAAGAATGCAGTAAGGGGTGATGATAAATTTTATGAAAAAAAAAAGGCATAGGCTTAAAAATTTTCTATGTTGTGCGAGAGACTGTAAGGAAAGATTAGATTTCATAGCTGTGACACACGCGGTCTGATTAAAATTAGAAAGTATAAAACGAGACGTGATGAGGGTCCCAAAGGGGGGGGTGGCATATTCTAATTTAGGAAGAACAAGTGTTTTATAAAGTAGTAATTTTAAAAAGACCTCACCGCGCGCCATCCAGCTTGCCTAACTTGGGAACATCTAATGAGTGGTCGCGGCCAACGGTAAGTGGAGAGGCTTGCGTGTGGTTATGCATTTCCAAAAACTGCTGCGAGCGGTCGCCAGGACCACTTTTCAAAAATCATTTGCATATTATCAGCTCCACATAAAACTTCAAATCTGACTCAAATACTCATAATGATCACCTCTATGAATTGCTTACATTAGGATTTTACCTTAAGCAGCATTTCAGGGGCCCTTTAACCCCTTCAGGCGCTGCGTCCACATATGTGGACGCGACCCAAATGTCCCCGTAGCTTGCTCGCAAGGCGTGTTCTCACCTTTGAATTTGGCGCACAAAACAACTGGCCCCTCCCTGTCAAGTATGTGGCACCATCTGTTGCAGGTACGTCGAAATGTGTTTGTAAACAAGAAGTCGAGATGGACGTCTCCACGTTTTACGGCGGGGCGACTAAGTTGATCTTATTTTCGCGTGCTCTCTTTCCAAATGGTCGTGAAAAACGGAATTTGTCATGTAAAATATGCCAGTAAGGTAATGTAGAAGGGGCATGCTGGATTTCATTACCGTAGGCAAAGAAGGAATGCTTCGGTGAGCCCTCAGAATTGCGCGTCCACAAACGTGGACACGGCGCCTTAGTGCCGAAAATATTGTTACGAGACACCGTTCTGTGCGCACGAGAAAAACGAGGACAAGGAACAAGAAAATGAGGCACGCGCGCTAGCTCGAGCAAGAAACCATTGACGTGGCTCTATGAAAACTGAGAAAGAATTAAAGAAGGAAGGAAGGGGAAGTCTGATGAGAAGGTTTCAGAAAATGGCGACATTCTTCTTGTGCGCTGACATGACAACGGTATTGTGAACATGGCTTCAACCGCCGTGGGCTTAGGCGAAGCAGGCACTGTACGAAGGTGGAGCGAGTCTTCTAACTTACACATGGATATTGAATGCCCTCAAGTCATCCTCGAGTACAACAAGTACATGGAAGGCGTCGACAAGATGGATTTTTTGATGTCCCTCTACCCACTGCACACAAGAACAAGGAAGTGGCCAGTGCGAGTAATATCGCATTTTGTTTCATTTGCTCTTTGCAACAGTTGGTTGGAGTACATCAGAGATTCAAACAATATGCAACTGCCGAAAAAAAGCACATTAGATTTGCTCGCATTTCAGAGTGATGTGGCTAATAGCTTAGTCGCCTGCAACAAAGCACCAAAGAAGCCTCACAATGCAGAGCCATTGCCAACAAGCACAACGCGCTATGATGGCACCAACCACTGGCCCCAGGTTATGAGCATACCAAACGCACAACGATGCAGACGCCAGGGTTGCATTTCGAAGAGCCGCGTTCGCTGCCGCAAATGCGGAATTTTTCTTTGCCTGTCGTCACAGAATGACTGTTTTTATCTATTTCATAAGCCTTGAACAAGTGGCTACTCTTCTGTACCTTAGGTATTTTCAGAGTAAAACATTTATTCATTCCTCATACTTAGTAGAGAATAAAAGAAAATGTTGTAGTGTTTGCACTCATGTAGGAGCTTTGAGGCGCCATGTCCACAAACGTGGACGCAAATAAAATGGGCTCAAATATGAAAATTTTGGCGTAATTTCTTGCACTTGACTTTTGTCTGGTGTACTGATCATGAATAACACAAGGAAAAATTTTTCCTTTCAGAAAATTTAATTCGCGCCTGAAGAGGTTAAGGAACCTTAGGCTAAGGCTTTACGTAAGGAGGGAACAGCTGCGACATAATACACTGGTAAATAATATCAAGTAGAAATACAAGGTACAGGGTTTCAAGTCACAACAATTCGCAACTCAAGAGCAACCTGCAGAAAGAAAGAAAAGAAAAAAAAAAACCCTCTCACTTAAAAACATGGAAAAAATAACTCACACAGGGGGAAAAACTTTGCTTTCAGTATATGACAGTCATTGTTAACTACTATCTGAATTTATTTGGTTCTTTCAGTGACAATGGGATCGAGTAGCTCATTCCATATGTAGTGGAGCCAGGCCATCATCATCAGCCTGACTATACCCACTGCAGGGCGAAGGCCTCTCCCATGTTTCTCCAATTAACCCGATCCTGTGCGAGCTGCATCCACTTGACCAACGCGAACCTCTTGACCTCATCCGCCCACCTAATTTTCTGCCGCCCCCTGCTACGCTTTCTTTCCATTGGAATCCAGTTTGTTACCCTAACTGGCCATCGGTTATCCTCTCTTCCAACTACATGTCCTGCCCAGGCCCATTTCTTCTTCTTGATTTCCACTAGAATGTCAGTAACTTCCATGAGAATGTCAGTGGAGCTAGGTAGGAACGATTTATTGAATGAGTTTGGAGAGCTGCGCATGCATCATAAACTTGAAGCATTAAAAGTTGGCGTGAGGTGCACGACAAAAAAAGGCACACCATGCCAGGGCAACTCACCAGATCAAAGCGGTAGATAACACTGCTGTCTGGCTCGGCCAAGAACACGATCTCGCGCTTGGTCTCCACATGGTAGAGGTGCACAAAGGCCTGGTGGGCCGACATGACATCCCCGTGGAGGACGTCCTTGAGCGAGAACTTCATCACCAACTTCTGGTGGTGGTCCGCCTCCACTGTCTGAGCCAGCTTGCTGCGGAACGCCACCCTGGGCACACGTGTGCAAAAAGGCCACAAGTTCATGCACTCTGCGCAAGAATGTGAGCTAAGAACGCTCCACAGACAATCCGTGCTGTCAGAGACCCACATAAAAAATGACCTTTTACGAACTTCTCAAGGTCATTTGGATCCGTTTACACGTGACAGGGTCATTAAAAATTTGCAAAAAGTTCTGCCATGCTACCTAGTACAGTATAACTAAAACAAGGTGAAGTTATATTACTGCCAGCTCGAACAGCTTATACGCCTGGATCCACTGCTGGCATGCTAGCATTTTGAGAAGCTGCAGCATGTGCTTCAAGCAAAGAAAAGCATGAAATACATACTTCGAGTGAGAAACAACAAAATGAGATGTTCGTCGTAAAGAAGACGCCCATGACTAAGGAATAAACACTGGAAAGCAGCCATGCATGACTGATACAAATGATGACTTGAGTGTTACAGGCATGGGCTCGGCAAAAGAGGACCGGACGGTGTGCTAAGCATGCCTCCTATCTTATTGCAGGCGATCGTGCTATCTTCAGCCGGACTGCTTTCAACATTTCAACCCCAAGGCGATGGGCTCAGAGAGCAAGTAGCAGAATTCGGCAGCACGTAGGACAACGCCTACTGCATCGACGGTTTTCTACAAGCGGCAACATCAAGCATCGGATTTGTGACGTCATCAAAGACACAGGCTATAAAATCAGGACTACATTCTTGGGACTTCAGTGGGCTCTGCGAAAGAGGACCGGACGGTGTGCTAAGCATGCCTCTAAGCATGCCTCCCATCTTATTGCAGGTTAGTTATACTGGCTTTTTTAGAAGTGATGAAAGAACGATTGTTGTTGTGCCGAGCCCACACACTCTCCTATTTATTGCGGCTGACTGCTTTCATGTTTGGAAGTTATTGCTTTGTGGCGATATAGAGGAAAACCCTGGTCCTTCAGTTGTGGAAAAGTTAGAGCAACTAGTGGAAGGTCAGAAAGCAGTTTGCAGCGATCTATTAGATATTAAGAAAAAACTGAAAAATACCGAGAAAGCTGTGTTTGAATTCGGTGTGCGCATGGAGAAGGTAGAAGAGAATATTAAGGAAGTACACAAAAATTCACAGCAGATTCAAAGGCTGCAAGAAATTGTCGCAAAATACCAAGAAGAACTTAACTCGCAGAGGTCACGTCTAACGGATTTGGAAGATCGTAGTCGAAGAAATAACTTAGTTGTGTTTGGCATTAACGAACAGGATGATGAAACGGAAGATGACCTGCGACGGAAGGTAATTGATGAGGTCTTTAATCAAAAATTGGGAGTTGATTGCTTGTCTGTAGCACGCATTCACAGAATGGGGCGAGGAGCCTCTATTCGCCCAGTTATTCTCTACTTCCAGAACTACCTTGAGAAGCAAATGGTTTGGTGTAACGTACGGAAGCTAAACGATTCTGGTATTTCTATTCAAAATTACTTCTCGCCATAAACGTTAAGAAAGCGCAAATTACTTTGGCAAAGCGGAAAAGCAGAGAAAGACGCTGGCAAAAAAGTAAACCTAGTTGGAGATAAACTACGTGTTGATAAAGCCTTTTACGTTTGGGATGATTCATGCAACATGCGAATGCCGGCTCGACGGACCGTTCAATCAGATGGATAGTGGTCAAAGACTCTGCAGCATCAACTATGCATGCTCTCGCTCAATGCCAGGAGTATCGTGAATAAAACATAGCCTGGAATGCCTGCTTCTTTCGTATGACCCTCATATAGTCATCCTTAGAGAAACTTGGTTACATGATGGCATCTCTAGCGATACAATTGTAACAACTGGTTACAATGTATACAGGCATGACCGGTGTTCTCGTGGTGGAGGGGTTGCCGTTATAGTGAAGTCTTCTGTTGCTGTTACTGTATTAGATCAAATACCTGACCACGAAAGCTTATTTTTTAATTGTATCTCTTTGGGGCACTTCCTTTCTACAATGTTCAGTTTATCGTCCACCGAACTCTGTAAATTCATACCTTCAAAAACTGTATGATCACCTGCTGGCAAAGCGTTATTGTAATACCATATTAATGGCGATTTCAACCTGCCAAGCGTGAATTGGCCATGTCTGGCCTATGGACAATGTGATGACAATAATACTATCTTGGATATTATGTTAGCTTTGAATTTAGATCAAATGGTTAGAGAACCCACCCGTGACAGTGCCCTTTTTGATTTGTTTTTTGTCAGTGAAATTTTTTCCAATGACGTTTTGAGTGTTGAACGTGGCATTTCAGATCATGACTTGTTATCGTTTTGTTGGTCTTGTAACTATGAACGGTCGTCCGAGAATGTATCACCTGTACGTATTCGAGACTTTAATCAATCAGACGACACTGCCATAATAGACTACCTAGA